>NW_016805193.1:731928-801276 GCF_001698545.2 Rhinopithecus bieti | reverse complement strand
AGCAGTGGGGGGAGACGCTGCGGGGCGCTCACTGTTCACTCCGCATTCTCTTGCTCTGCTTGATTTTTTCACCATGTGCATTGATTATGTTCTCAAAATGTTTTAAAGAAAATATAAAGAAAGGATTATTGTTTTTAACATATGACATTAACTTGGGAGACTGAGGTGAGGGCAAAGGCCATGGGCTTTTTGCCTGGTCTGGCTTCAATCCCGGTTAGACAGGGTGACATAGCTCTCTGAGCCTCAGTTTCCCCATCCATATGACCAAGCAGAAAGGCTTTCTGGGGCCACTACTGTGTGGCTGTTTGCCAGACTTCTTGATCAGGAGAGGTGAGAGCTTCCCGAAACGAGTCCTGAGCTACCATCTGTTGCGCTCTGACCCCTAGAAGGCTCAGTGGCCTCCGTGGCCGCAGGGCTGACCTGGCAGGCCTCCACTGTGTGTTCTGGACCAGGCCCTGAAGGGAGCCGGGAGTCTGGGCCTCCCTGTGCTGGGACCCGATCACACACTGCAGGGCTGACCCTCAGTGGGAAGTTCAACACACTGCACATCTATGCCAAGTCGATGATGCCCGTATGGCACCGCTGTGGTGAGCCCATCCCGGGAGCCGGGAGGAGACCCAAGTGCAGCTTCCCACCAGCACAGCAGGCTCCCAGCTGCTGGCCGGACTCAGGTACAGGAGCAGAGGGCGGCAGGCCACAGCTCTTCCCAGCACATGACATCCACGCACCATACCACCAAGAGTCTGGCAGCAGGTGGGTGGGTCTAGGGATTCCTCCAGTCCCTCTCCCCTCCCTGGGTCAGGCAGCCCCTTTCTCCTCTGCAGAAAGCTCCAGAGCCACCCCTGCACCATTGGCCTGGGTCGGAGCAGTCAGCAATCGGCGAAGGCGGGGCAGGGAACACAGGTAAGACAGCCAGAACCAGGGGGCCGAGGCCAGGCAGCCCACAGAGGAAGGAGGAAGGCATGGCTGGGGGCCTCGGGATGAGTGTAGGGTGGGAGCACCAGGCTGCACAGCTGCAGTGACATAGGAGGTGGCAGGCACAGTGCCAGGCACCTGGCAGACACTCGCAGAAAGGGCCCAGGGGTGCAGGGCCCGGGGATGAGGAAGGCCCTGCTCTTAGACACAGGCCTGCAGGTGGGGTGGAGGCACCCTCAAGAAGAGAGGACAGGGTCCCCTTTCCCAGGGACTCGGATGCCCCCAGAGGGAGAATGTGGCCAGCTGGGGGAAGAGCAGGAGGGCCGGCTCCCAAAGACACCACTGCCCCCTCCGCCCTGCTCCTGGGCTCTGCCTCTCCCACGCCTTCTGTCCCTCACTGCAGCCCCAGACCTTCTCTGAGCCCCAGTGTCAATGCCGCCCCCAATGTCTCCCTCTCCTCTCTCCTCTGGGGGACTTAAGGAATGCATGCTTAAGTCTCCCACCCCAGTCATTTGCCTGCTTTACCCACCACTTCCCCTAAAGAGCACCCTGAAAGGAGCTCCTCCCCATAATGACTGTCCACTCGCACCCATCCTGCATCTCCCCAGGGGACTTGGGCTGGCAGCTGCAGATCCACCTCTGCCTCCTCCCCTTCCTGGTGGTTCTGCCACTTGCCAGACAGCAATCTGTCACAGGAAGCCCCCTAGGAAGTGTCAGCCCTCTTGAGAAGCGGCCACAAACACGTTTAGCATGAGCCATGCAGGCCACGGCTGGGGCCCCAACATCTCTGGCTTCCCCCAGAGCAAAGAAGCCAGCACCATCACCATCCTCCCTTGCGACCCAGTGCTTGCCCGCCAGAGTTTATAAACATTGAGAGACAACATTGACAAAGAGCCTAGACCTGCATCATAAGCCTGTCCCTGCTACCAAGGGCAAACTCCTATGTGTCCTTCAAGATCCAATGCAAACAGCTGCCCCCTTTCCCAGCTCGCACAGAAAGTCAGCTTGGTCTTTAGATATTGCACCTCGCATGTTCCTTAGGTTAGTTTACTTAATTATTTATCTGTTCACTTTTGTCACTCCCCCTTCCAGTGGCTCTGTATGGGCAGAGTGCCCTATACTCTGGACCTAGGTATCAGGCACAGTGCCTAGGCTGTGATATAGGAGCAAGAACTGACCTGCAAGCCATACAGTGGGCTGTGGAGCGTAGAGCTGCTGGGCCTCAGGGCTTGTCCAGCCCAGCAGTACAGGAAGAGCCGCCCCTAGAGTGTCCCAGCAGGAGGGGAGACCCACCAAGGTTTCCAGGGCCTGTGGGTAGATGGGTCTGTGCTACAATGAGGCCATAAGGCCCTGGTCAGAGCCAGGGGGTACCCCAAGTAAATAAGGCCTGGAGCTTAGGCTCCCTACCTCCCCACCAGCACACAGACAGGCTCGAAACCCCATCTTCTTGTTCAGAAGCACGGGCAGGCCTAGCAGGTGGCAGCATGGTCCTCAGGCTCAGCAAAGAACACCTTGGATGGCACTGCAGGTGCACAGACTGACCACACGCCTGCCCCTGGGGTGTGGCCCACCCCAGGCAGCTGCAAGGGCACAGTGGGTTGGGGCAAAGGCAGGAAGTAGCTGGAAGAGGTGCTCCTATGGGATCCCAGGTCGATGTTCCTGTGGGCTGCGAACTGCATCTGAACATCAAGGTTGCCTGCATGACGGCCTGCGTGGGACGAATGCTACTGAACCAGGCTGAAAGCAATTTTGAATAACCTATTCAGATCATGAGGCCCCCAGGCACCTAGCATATTATGGCGCTTTTAAAATCAAATAAAGCTAATTAAAACAAAAAAAAAAATACTCTTTGAGTCCTTGCTTTGTGGAAGGCTCTGAACGCTGTCTCATTTACAGTGGGATCAACAGTACCAGGGTAACCTGTCCTGAAAGAGAAGGGGAAGAATGGTGAGAATGGAGCCCCAGAACTATGTGGCCTGTTTCTATGACTGCACCTGCTCGGGCACCTCCTTTATTGCAGGGGAGCTCAGCCTCCTCACGCGATAATAGGGTGAAGGCCACCTGCGAGGAGAGGTGGTGAGTGTAGCTGCCCTGATTGCAGCCACCCAGGGCAGTCGGTGTTTCACGGGCATCCTGTGGGCTCCCGGGGCTTCATGGGCAGAGGCGGCAAGAAGCATCATTGTCTGCAGGATGCCCCATCCGCCTCTGTCTCCTCCTCACATCCAGTCTATGGCTTCTCTGGCTCCACAACAGACTGCTGGTCCAGGCCCTGGCTTTCCCAACTCTGAGCTGTCCCCCCACCCCCATGCCTGCCTCTTCCCTCCAGTCCCCACTTGAAACCGGCCACCTGTTGCTGACTATCCATGGCTCCCACCAACCCCCACGGAGCTCCCCACTGCAGGTGGCTCTGTGGCCTGCCCTGCTCTCCACTAGGAGCTGGTCGCACTGCGGCCCTCCCCAGCTTCCTACGCCTCTCCCCGGCGAGCTGGGAGGAGGTGTGTCCCTGAGCAGCATGGCTAGAGTTCGTGTGAGGGCCCAGAGAGCAGTAAGGTGCTGGGTCTCACTCGCCTTGCCCCAGCAGGACCACACAACAGCCCCTCTAGGGCCCTCTCATGCCTCACCTTCACTGGTGAAGAGTGGGGGTTACCATGATTACCAGCTCTTGGGGTGCCAGTTAAGAAACTTGGTAATGACACCAGGGAGGGAAGGTTGGACCCTGGGTCCCCACCGCCTATCCCGTGTGGTCACGCAGATCTTGCTCAGGCGCCCTCCCCAGCCACCTCACAAGGGCTGGTGACTTCCATCAGTACTACAGCAGTGATTGTCCCCCTACACAGAATGAGGTGACACATGTACCAGCCACAACACAGTATCCGGCATCCAGAAAGAGCTGGCAGTGTGATTCTGCTCTCAGGATGGCATGGGCGGGGACCCGGGCTCTTGAGGCTGCCTTGTGCATGTGATCCCCACGACAGGCTGCTGAGCTCCCGCAGGGCAGCGCTGGGCCACACAGGATCAAAGCGGCCTCCGCGTTAGCCCACTCAACACTTGGATTCTGTTCCCTTAGAGGAAATTTCGGAGGCAGCAGCTTCTCTCCCTGTTCCTCTCTCTGCCTCCCGCAGCCCATGTCCACAGCGTCCAGTTTCCTCCCCGAGCACTGGGGCCTGTGCCACCCGAGCCAGGGCTGCCTGCCTCAACCCTGAGCCTCACAGGTTGGCTGCAGCTCACAGGCGTGTGCACACACATGCGTGCACTCTCCTCACTCAGACGTTGTAGAATGGGCTGGAAATGCCTCTCGGATTCCAAGACAGTGACAGCCAAGGGCCATGGGACCCCTTTTATCTACAGCAAGGCCACACGCAATCCCAGGAAGTTCTTAAATTTTAGAATTTTAGAAGAAGCTAAGGAGCCTTGAGTAAAAGCAAAAGATCCAAGTCTGGCTGACCTGTTTTGTAAATCGAAATTTCCCATCCAGGTTTTGCATGTGATGCTCCCCACGCGGGCCAGGCACTGTCTCCGTAGTAACAAGCACAGCTCCCTCCCCCCGCAGGTCCTCCAGAGCAGGTCCTTCTGGAAGAGTCTGGGCCAGCCACAGAAGCACTCTCAGGCCGACAGCTTTATTTCCTGCTGTAAATTAATAAATGGTTGTTCTGAAACCAGCCTCAGGCCACCTACATCCTTTCTTGCCTGGCTGGCCCCAGGTGGGCTCCATGAGGTGGCCTGGGCTAGGGGCGGGGGACACCCAGAAGGCACAAGTCCACTGACCTCACGCGGACCTTCGTGTTTTTCTTGTATGGGTGAAACTAAATCAAATTGGTATTTATTTGTGTGTTGGCTTAAAAACACAGTTCCTACCTTTGATTAAAATGAGCTCTTGGGAGTGCCAGAGGGGGAGGTCCTTTTATATTCTCATCTTGACCTAAGCAATTTGGTGGAAACAGTAACTTTTATATGGAACAGAACGCTGAGGTTGTTGTGGGTTTTTTCTTTTGTGTATTTTTCTGCTTATGACAATACAAAAACATAACTCACGTTCACAGTAGATGGAATGTATGTTTGTATTATTGTTACGTTTATGATGTTTGCTATGGAGTAAACAAGAGGGTCTACAGAACGTGTTGACGTCGCCTCCATAACCCACAACACGGTCAGTAGGGCCCCACTGATGTTTGTATGTGTGCAAGTGTGCAGCTCTGCACCATGGGGAGGTGTCTTCTTACACAGTTAGGTGGCTCTTGCTGCCACTTTCCACTTTGTCCCCTCACTATGTCCCCCGCACTGTTAATGAAGCCTCAACAGCATGATCTGACAGCTGCATACTTCTTTGCTCGTGGGTACCGTCCTGTGGATGCCTGCACGGTATTTACCCATCCCCAGCCTCTCTGGCCCTAGGGTTTGGGCAAGGGAGGACAGTGTTTGGGCTCCTGAGGAGTTTCGGACAAGCATGTGCCCCGCCAGGCAGGAGCTGGAGTCCCCAGGCCCAGAGCAACAGCCCACAGGGAGGGGGGTGGGCATTCCTCCCTGCAACTGGCAGGACGTTCCCCAGGCAGGTGCAATCCGAGCCCCCCGGGCTGTGTTGTCTGCTCTGCTCAGGGCCCAGGCATCCTGGGTTCTAAAAACTAGGTCTGAGGTGACCCTACTGGAGACAAGCAGCTGGACACACTCATTTCTGCTTGTGAGACCCAAACTCGCTGTGGCCTGGGCCGGCACCCAAGCACGTGCCTTATCAGCACGGGAGTTCCTATTTTGTATTTGACTTTTGTATTTAACATGACTTCACACACGAGTCCCACATCTTGACCGAGATCACATACTCACTTATAGGAAACAACATTCCCTCAAGTTGACACACCACTGATAGCTGGGTGCTTCCTCAATTAGCAAGCGTTTAGGAGGTCTCTAACTTCCCTTCTCAAAAATGGCCTGCCATGACTGTTTCAGTTATTTCAGTAGTGTTCACTTCCAAAAGCACAATTCACGTCAGCAGCAATGGAAAACCATTCTTCCAAACTTGGAATCTGGGTAGCTCATACAGCCCCAGAGAGAGTTCCCAAAGCTCTTTCCTGCTTTGGCCCAAGGGCTCCCCAACGCCAGCTTCGGAGCCCAACGAGAGCTAAAGTCCTAACTTATCCATGCTTTATGAGTCTGCTCGGGCTGCTGCAACAAAGTACCACCAACCAAGCGGTTTAAACAACAGATATATATTTTCTTACAGTTCTGGTGGCCAGAAGGCAGAGATTAGGGCTGGTTCCTTCCTAGGGCTGGGGGGAGAATCTGTTCCTTACCTCTCTTCTTGGATTCCGGTGCTGCCTGCAGTTCTTGGTGCTAGTTGGCTTCTAGATGCGTCACCCCAGTCTCTGCCTTCACAGTTACATGGTATTCTCTCTGCGTGTGTCTCTGTGTCCAAGAACACCCGTTTATAAGAATGCCAGTCATATCTCCAATATGACCTCATCCTAACTTGACTAATTACATCTGCTACTATCCTATTTCCAAATACAGTCACATTTTGAGGACTGGGCTTCCACATACATGAATTCTAGGGGATGCAGTTCAGTCCAGGATGCAAGCTGAGCCCAGGTCTGCCTTGTGGAATCTGCCACTGTGTACAGCTACAGCAGGCAAACACTTCCCAAATCACACCCCTCAAACATAAGCTTCATAGGACATTAACAGATGCTAGGTGTAAAAGGGGTTCTGTGAGAAAAGGAGTTTGGGAACCAATAGGTTAGACAGTGCTTCCTTCCTTCCCTTCTTTAACTGCAGGACTTCTCAGGGCCTTTAATGGGATCATCCGTACTGTGAATCTCCAAGAAGGGGGTATGAGGTTCATCCTTTTCTTAACCTATTTGACCACAGAAATCTTTATTCAAAAAGGCTCTGGAGGGCCAGGAGTGGAAGGAGAAGGAACTTCTATTCTTAGGACTCAACACTGGCCCGTTTCTGAAACCCTGTGTGATCCACTGAAGCCACAACAGATACTTCTGATGAAATGAACACATTAACAAAGAAACACATGGCAAGAGCCAGGCAGAAACCTCTCCTGTCCATCCACCTGATGTCCACAGGCTCATCCAAGGAACACCCAAACTTGACGGCTCCACCCCACAGCAGCAGCCCCTGCCCTGGGGTCTTTGTGGGTGCATCTCAGAACGAGAAAACCCCAGCAGAACTCTCTGCTCTCTGCGCCTCTCAGCAGAGTGGTGTGGCTGCCCCTCTCGGCCTCCTGGGGACCAGGCGCCCCTCCCATCAGAGCCCCTCTCTCAGGGGCTGGGCCCTTCCCACCCACCTGTGCAGGAAGCCACTCGCTTCGGTGCTTCAAAGTCTCAAACCTGCCAGGTCCCTGGTCACCGTTCTGCTAAATTTCCTCCCAGATACTGAATGCTGGCTCATCATCTGGTCAAGCCAGGAAAGTATATTCAGAGACACCATTTTCTTCACATTTTTGACAATGCTATGAGCAGAGCACAGGCCATTTCTTAACCAAATAAGCTCATGATAAAATCCCCCATATGCCCTGGTGAGGTTCACAGGTGAATGGTGATGCATGGGAGCGCTTCCACATTTTCACATGGGTCAACGTGGTCGTCGTCACTTCCAGACAGCCAGATCGAGTCTGTACAGGTTTTCCTCCCGTATGTTGACAATCCTGTAGAGCAGTGGTCCCCAGCCTTTCTGGCACCAGGGACTGGTTTTATGGAAGGCAATTTTCCCACAGACTGGGGTGGGGGCTAGGGGAAAATAGTTTGAATAGAATGAAACCGTTCCACCTCACATCATCAGGCATTAGTTAGATTCTTTTAAGGAGCGCGCGACCTAGATCCCTCGCTTGCGCAGTTCACAACAGGGTTCGTGCTCCTATGAGAATCTAACACCGCTGCCGATCTGACAGGAGGCGGATCTCAGGCCGTGATGCTGGCTTGCCCACGGCACATCTCCTGCTGTGCAGCCCAGTTCCTGGTCCGTGTACTGGTCCCAGTACTGGTCTGCGGCCTAACGGTACCCGGCTGTATAGGATAGGAGAACAGTGTGATTTTTGACTTGTTTCTGTGACACTGTCTTCAATTTCGGCCTCAGGGGCCTCACGTCTTATACTGCCCAGACCCACTGCCAGGATCTGCTACAGCCAGGACCCTCTGGGTCATCCTGGAGAGCTCAAGGCAAGAAAGCCAATGACAGCAAGGCAGTGGGCAGCAATCTGCGGTCGGGTGAGGTCCGACTGGCTCTCAAGGCTCCACACATCCCCAGAAAGCTAATTCTCCCTCTTCCCACCCAGCACCCCGCACGCCTGGCTGACCCCTCTCCAAGGAAGGAAACACCCAGTCTCTGCCTCTCTTCTCGGGTCCTCCTGCTCTCACCAAAGTCCCCAACACCAAGGGACCACATCAGATGCCCCTGTCTGTGTATCACAGGGCCAACGGAAGGGGTGCAACAAGAGGCAGGACAAGGGCACAGGCATCCTGGGATGCATGCTGCTGATGTGATGGGTGGCCTGAGGTGTGGCATGCACAGGTAGCAAAAGGGCTATGGAACAGACAGTTGGTCCCCAGGCACTGATTGCTCCCTCTCTGTCCCGGTGACCAGTCCAGGACAGGCATGCAGAAGGCACTGGGCTGTGCTTGCCCAGGGATGGTGGGAACGCTGGGGCTTGGCTGCATGTGCCCTGGGATTGATTGGCAATGTCTGCACTGAGCACCAGAAGGGACCACGGATGCACATCATGAGATCTCTATGTGTAATTTAGAAAGATCTATGAGTCAACAGGCTACCTCCTGGCCCTGGATCAGTCCCTCCTGATTTGTATAAGTGTCATCTCCTGGCCCTCTGCTCCTCATCTCCCCAAGTGCACCCAGGCCAGCACCCTCACCACCTTGGTACCCTGCCCATGGCTTGGCCATATATAGGCTGGTGTATGTTTGTATGACAATTCTATGGGGGTGCTGGCTTCTTTAAGACCGAACAGGACCCTCCCAGGACACTACGGCAGTGCACCCACCCCTCCCAACAAAAGGTCAGCTAGGTCCCAGGGAACAGCAGAGTCAGATACAGATGGAGATTGGCAGATGCTGATGGTGTATCCTTCCCAGCAGGCGCTGCACTTTCTGTCCCACCTGGGATGCGGAAAGTCAAGGGAAGACAATCAGGGCCCACAATTCTGGACTCAGAAAAGCCAAGGGGAGATTAGAAAGATGGGAGGTTTGAATCAGGAAGACCTGGGGTGAATTCTGGACTTATAACTTAGTGCTGGTCTGCAAAATGGGTTTGATGATACATATTACACAGGGTTGATGTGTTAGAATAACAGGTGTCTACCTCAAATGACACTGAAAAATAACTTCTGGGTAGATTTTTTTAAAATACCTAAATGTAAACAAACAAACAACAACAACAACAACAAAACCCTAAAAAATGTAAAAAGCAAAGCTTAAAACATTGGTCTAGCATGTGAGAAGCTTGGAAGTCATCACTCCCGTTCTTACAGACAAAAAGCTAAACAAACTGAAAATCAACAACTCTTCTTAGATCCATCAGAGAACTGAGGTTGCAGGAAAACTGCTGCCTCCAAAACTGGCAGATAGAGAGAATTACAACTTACCATCACTTCTCAGCCTTTCTTTAAAATCAAGTGTGGAGAATCACAACTTACCAGAGCAAAAACCTCCATGGAACCAGTACTGGGGCAGGAAAACCTAAACTGTAATTGCCGAATTGCTAAATGCTCAGTGTGGACAAGTCTGAGAATTCCAGGGTGCGCAGTCCTAGCAGGGCACACCCACACTTTTGTAAGTTCTACCTCCAGGAGCCCTACCAGGTTCTCACAGCAAAGACTGCCCGAAAACTCCCCAGGGCTTCTGGCAGGGGGAGGAGAAAAGTATTCATTTTGAAATATGCCAGAGCGTTCTGTTCTTCTTAACAAAGCCTGCCCTCAGGAGAAATTATCTTACTACAGCCCAACCTGCTGGGGCTTTATCAGAGCCAAACCTACCTTGGGGAAGGGAAATACCCAACTCCAGCCCCCTCCAGCCACCCTGTAGTACATAAGCCAGTGGAAGGGAGAGACTGAGAAGCACCTGTGAAGGTCACAGCACAGGGGCAGGCACAGGCTGACTAAAATACTGAGGCCTAATTATAAGAGTACAGAATGCTTCCTTTCCCCCAACATCCTGCTGTCACATTACTGAAGGCCTGTTCACCACATCCCTTTTACCCAGTACATCATGTCCAGCTTTCAATAAAAAACGACAAGGCATATAAAAAGGCAGAAAAAATAGTCTGAAGATACAGAGCATGCACCAGAACCAAAGCTTTTGGGAACTATCAAACCAGAAACTTAAAACAACTGTAATTCCCATGCTAAAGGCTCTAATGGGAGAAGTGGGCAACATATAAGAACAGGTGGGTGATATAAGTAAAGAGATGGAAGTTAAAATGCTAGAAATCAAAAATGCTGTAACAGAAATAAAGAATTCTTTGATGCAGACTAGACACAGCTAAAGAACCAATCAGTGAGTTTGAAAACATATCAATAGGAACTTCTAAAACTAAAATGCAAAGACAAAAACAGAATGAAAAAGATAAAACAAAATAATCCAAGAACTATGGAAAAATTACAAAAGATATAAATGCATGCAATGGAAATATCAGAAGGAGAAGAAAGGGGAAAAGCAGAATAAATATTTGAAGTAATGTTGACTGAGGCTTTCCAAAATTGAAGCCAGGCACCAAACCACAAATCCAGGATGCTCAGAGTATTCCTAGCAGAAGAAATACCCCAAAGTGTACATCTGGTCGTATCACATCAAACTGCAGAAAATCAAAGAGAAAATCTTTAAATAACCCAGAAGCAAAAAACGCCTTACCTTGTCAAGGGGCAAAGAAGCATTACATCAGACTTCTCAAGCTCACAAGAAGAGAGTGGAGTAAAATATCTAAAGTGTTGAAAGAAATGAACCACCAACCTAGAACTCTGTATCCAGAGAAATTATCCATCAAAAATAAAGGAGAAACAAAGATGTTCTCAAACAAAAATTGAGGCAATTGGTCACCAGTATACCTGCCTTGTAAGAAATGTTAAAAGAAATTATTCAGAAAGAAGGAAAATGACATAGCTCAGAAACTTGAATCTACATAAAGAAAGGAAGAGACTTAGAGAAGAAATAAGTGAAGGTAATATGAAATCTTTTTTCTAATTATTCATTGATCTAATAGATAACAATTTGTTCAAAATAATGATACCAACAGTGTATTTGGTAATTATCATTTATGGATAAGTGAAAGAAAGCAACATTATCAGGCATAGGAGAGAGGAATTAGAAATACTCTGCTATAACCTACAAGGTATTTGCATTACTTCACTACCTGTGAAATGGTATAGTGTTATTTGACAGTGGACTTGGGTTAGTTGTAGAGGTATATAGGTATATTGCAAACTCTAGGACAACCATAGAAGAGAAAGAAGAAGAAAGGGAAAAGAAGAAGAAGGAGAGTAGGAGGAGGAGGAGGAGAAGGTGAAAGAGGAGGAGGAGGAGAAGGAGAAGGAGGAGGAGGAGCAGGAGGAGGAGGAAGAGGAGGAATGCTAAGAGAAGCAAGAGAGGAGAGAAAATGGAATCATATAAAATGCTCAATTAAACCACAGAAAGCAGAAAAAGAGTAGAAGACAAAAAAAGAAACAAAGAAAAGAAGGAAAAATAATAAACAGAAACAAATGTGGTAGCTATCAAGCCAACTATATCAATAATCACTTTAAATGTCAATGGGTCTATATATGCAAATTAAAAGACAGAGATTGTCTTATTGGATCAAAAAACAAGACCAAACTATATGTCATCTACAAGAAACCTATTTAAATATGAAGACACAAATAAGCGAAGAGTAAAGGCATAGATACTACTCAAAGTTATATCTACAGATTCAAGTGAAATCCCTATCAAAATTCCAATGACTTTTTTGCAGGGAAAAAAAAAAACTATCTTAAAATTGATATGGAATCTCCAGGGACAAAAAAAATGGTCAAAATAATCTTGAAAAGAAAACAAAGTTGGGGACTCACATTTCCTGATTTCGAAACTTAATATAAAACTGGCCGGATGCAGTGCCTCATGCCTGTAATCCCAGTACTTTGGGAGGCCGAGGAGGGTGGGTCACTTGAGGTCAGGAGTTCAAGACCAGCCTGGCCAACATGGCCAAACCCTGTTCTCTATTAAAAATACAAAAATTAGCCGGGCACGGTGGTGCACACCTTTAATCCCAGCTACTCGGGAGGCTGAGGCAGGAGAATCACTTGAACCCGGAAGGTGGAGATTGAAGTGAGCTGAGATCATGCCACTGCATTCCAGCCTAGGTGACAGAGTAAGACTCCATCTCAAAAACAAAACAAAACAAAAAACCCAACCTGAATACAAAACCATAATAATCAAAATGGTCTGACACTGGCATAAGGACAGACACAGAGACCAATGGAACAAAATAGAGTGCCCAGAAATAAATTCTCCAATATATTGATTTTCAACAAAGGAATAAAATAGAGTGCCCAGAAATAAATTCTCCAATATATTGATTTTCAACAAACCAATATATTGGTTATTCCATGGAGAAAGGACAGTCTTTTCAACAAGTGGTGATGAGGAAACTGGGATACTTACATGCAAAACAATGAAGTTGGATCCTTATCTTATACAATATACAAACAGTAACTGAAAATGAATCAAAGACCTAAATTTAAGGCTAAAATTATAAAACACTTAGAAGAAAAGGTGGAAATCTTCATAACATTGGATTTGGCAATGATTTCTCGGATATGACATCAGAAGTGCAGGCAACAAAAGAAAAAATTAATTGGACTTCACCAAAATACAAAATTTTTGTGCATCAAAGGACACTATCATGAGAGTGCAAAGACAACCCACAGAATTGGATAAAATATTTGCAACTCATCTATCTGACGTCGGATAAATATAGGAGAACTCCTAAACGTCAATAACAAAGAAACAAACAAGCCAATTCAAAAAATGAGCAAAGAACTTGAATAGACATTTCTCCAAAGAAGATATGCAAATGGCAAATAAGAGATGTTGAAAATATGTTCAATATCACTAGCCATGAGAGAAATCAAATCAAAACCGTAATGAGATACCACTTCACATCCATTAAGATGACTATTATAAATTTTTTTTTAATTAAGAAAAGCCTGAAAATAACAAGTGTTGGTGAGGGTGTAGAGGACTTGGAACCCTTGTGCATTGCTGGTGGGAATGTAAAATGTTGCAGCCACTGTGAAAAACAGTTTGGCAGCTCCTCAGAAAGTTAAACATAGAATTACCATATGATCCAGCAATTCCACTCCAAGGTGGATCCAAAAAAAATGTAAAGCAGGGACTCAAACAGATACTTGTATACAATATTCATAGCAGCATTATTCACAATAGTCAAAAGTAGAAGCAACTTAAATGTCCATTGACAGAAGAATGGATAAATAAAGTGTGGTCTATATATACGATGAATATTATTCAGCCTTGAAAAGGAAGGAAATCATGTCTACAACATAGACATATCTTGAGGACATTACGCTAAATGAAATAAGCCAGTCACAAAAGACACAAATACCACATGATTCCCTTTATATGGGATACCTAGAATAGGCAAATTCATAGAGAGAAAGTAGAACAGTGGTTGCTGGAGTGAGGAGAGAAGGGGAAGTCAGTTTTTAGTAGGTACAGAGTTTCAGTTGGGGAAGATGAAAAAATCCTGGACAATGATTGTGGTGATGGTAGCACAACAATGTGAATATACTTAATGTCACTGAACTGTATCCTTAGAAATGGTTAAGATAGTAAAATTTTTATGTATATATGACACAACTTAAAATTAAAATAAATAAAAGAATAATTTTGATTAGCCAAATCAAAATACATATAAGTGAACCATCTACATGAATTAGAGAAAACAATTGTTTTAGGATCAATAATTTGCAATTGACCATTCTTTGTCCATTTCTGGCCTCTACCATTTACTGTGTGATCCTGAGAAAACTCCTCATCTGTAAATGGAGATGATAATAGTATCCCTTGGAGCTTTTGGAAAAGTCAAAAACAATGCATAGTCTGGTGCATAGTCAAATACTCAATAAATGTTAGCCATGATTATTTCTTTCATGGATAAAGAATGGATTCTTTACTGGTAAATTACACATTATGTATAATTTTGTTTTACCATAATTTAAAAAAGTAAATGGATGGAGAAAGGTGTAGCATGCTAACAATAATTAAAATAAAGCTGGAGTAACTTTATGTGTGTGTGTGTGTTTGTGTGTGTGTGTGTGTGTGTGTGTGTGTGTGTGTGTGTGTGTTTGTGTGTGTGTGTGTGTGTGTGTGTGTGTGTGTGTGTGTGTGTGTGTGTGTGTGTGTGTGTGTGTGTGTGTGTGTGTGTGTGTGTTGTGTGTGTGTTGGGTGTGTTGTGTTTGTGTGTGTGTGTTTTGTGTTTGTGTGTGTGTTTGGTGTTGTGTGTTTGTGTGTGTGTTTTGTGTGTGTTTGTGTGTGTGTTTGTGTGTGTGTGTGTTTGTGTGTGTGTGTGGTTTGTGTGTGTGGTGTGTTTGTGTGTGTGTGATGTGTGGAGTTGTTTCAGACAGGGTCTCACTCTGTCACAATCATGGCTCCACTGTAGCCCTCTACCTTCCAGGGCTCAAGAAATCCTCCTCCCTCAGTCTCCCAAGTGGAGGACTACAGGCATGTGCACCATGGCTGGCTAATTTTTTTAATTTTTTGTAGAGATGGGGTCTTCTTATGCTCCCTAGGGGGACTGGTCTCAAACTCCTAGATTCCAAGCATTCCTCCCACTTTACCTCTAAGGTGCTGGGATTACAGGTGTAAGCCACCACGCAGTATATACAGTAAGACAGGTTGTTAGCTATGGTGCCCCAAGGCTGGTCTTTGACCCTGGGCTCAAGTGATTCTCCCACCTTGGACCTCTAAAGTGCTGTGATTACCACGTGGGAGGCCACTGCACCCACCAGGAGTAACTATTATTGATATCAGAAAAAAACAAACAAACAGATTTTACCAACAAGAAAATCCACTGGAACCAAAGAAGAGCATTACATAATAATAAAGGGGTCAATTCTAAGATGATATGCAGTCCTAAACATGTGCGTACCTAACACAGAGCATCCAAAAATGTGAGGCAAAAAACTGATGGAACTGTAAGATAAAAAGATGATTCCACTATCATTGTTTTGGTGACTTCAACACAACTCTATCAGAAATGGCAGATCCAGCAGGCAGAAAATCAGTAAGGGACAGATTGAACTCAATAGCTTTCATCATAACTGCTCTAATGGAAATCTATAGACTACTGCATCCAACAACAGCAGAATACATTTTCTTCCTCAAGCTCACATGGGAACAGTCACCAAGACAGATCACATTTTGGGCATAAACACATCCTGATACATTTAAAATAATAGTAAATCATACAAAGATGCTCTTCAGACTCAACGGAATTATAATTTAGAAATCAGTAACAGAAAGATAGCTGGAAAGCCAAAATACAGGAAACACCACACTTCTAAATGACACAGACAAAAGAAAAAATGTCAAGTGGGGGAAATTTTAAAATATTTTGAACTAAATGAATACAACTATCAAATTTTATAAGAATGCAGCAAAGGTAGTCTTTATTTATTATTTATTTATTTTTAGGGACAAGGGTCTCACTCTGTCATGCAGGCTGGAGTGCATGACACAATCATGCCCACGCAGTCTGAATCCTAGGCTCAAATGATCCTCCCGCCTCAGCCTCCTGAGTAGATAGACTACAGGCAACACCACCATGGCCCGCGATTTGTTTGTTTTGTTTGTTTGTTTAGAAACAGGATTTTTGACTATTTTTCCCAGGCCAGTCTTGAACCAGTGATACTCCCACCTTGTCCTCTCCAAAGTACTGAGATTATGGGTGAAGCTTTGCCACCTGGCCAAAAGTAATCTTTAGAGGAAAATTTATAGCATCAAGTGCATACATTTGTAAAGGAAGAGGCCAGACACAGATGGCTCACACCTGTAATCCCAGCCTTTGGGAGGCCGAGGCGGGCAGATGGACCTGGAGGTCAGGAGTTCGAGACAGCCTGGCCAATGTGGTGAACCATGGTTCTCTACTAAAAATCAAAATCTAGCTGGGCGTGGTGGTGCACATGCCTGTAATCCCCCAGCTTACTTAGGAGACTGAGGCACGAGAATCGCTTGAACCAGAAGTCAGGAAGTTGCAATGAGCCCAAGATTCGCCACTGCATTCCAGGCTGGTGACAGAGAGAGACCCCGTCTCAAAAAAAAAAAGAAAAAAAGAAAAAAAAGAAAAGAAGAAAAGGAAAATCTAAAATCAGAATTTTAAGCTTCCACCTTAAGGAACTAGAAAAAGAAAAGCATTAAATCCAAAGTAAGCAAAAAAAAGAATAAAAACTAGAGCACAAATCAATGAACATTGTGCCAAACAAGAAATTGATACAGAAAATCAACAAATCAAAAGTAGTTTTTGAGAAATCATAAAAATTGGGAAACCTGCTAATCAGGTTAACTAAGAAAAAAAGGGAAAAAGAGGCAAATACATAATACCAGAAATAAAAGTGGGCCACCACCACAGTCCCATGGGTATTAAAAAGACTAATAAAGAAATTACTATGGGCCGGGCGTGGTGGCTCAACTGTAATCCCAGCACTTTGGGAGGGCCGAGACGGCGATCACGAGGTCAGGAGATCGAGGACCATCCTGGCTAACACGGTGAAACCCCATCTCTACTTTAAAAACACAAAAAACTAAGCCGGGCGACCCCCCCACCCCCCCCAAAAAAACCCCGGTGGCGCGACCTGTAGTCCCAGCTACTCAGAGACCTGAGCATGAAAACGAGCACCCGGGAAGTGGAGCTTACAGTGAAGGCTCAGATCTGCGCCAACTTGCCATTTCCAGCCTGGGTGACAGACACCGAGGACTCCGTCTCAAAAAAAAAAAAAAAAAAAAAAAAAAACCTATGAAAAACTCTATAGCCATAAATTTGATAGCCTAGATAATATGAACCAACTCCTTGAAAGATACAATCCTCTAAAACTCACACAATGAGATATAGATAATATAATGTAAATAGGATTGAATCTCTGAAAGAAATTGAATGAGTGATTAATAATTTTCCAAAACAGAAAGCACCAGGCCCAGATTGGTTCATTGGTGAATTCTACCAAACATGTAAAGAAGAAATCATATCAATTTTCTAAAATCTCTTTTAGGAAATAGAAGCGGCAAGAATACTCGCTAATTCATTCCATGAGTATTAGCATTACCCTAATACTAAAACCAGACAAAGACATTATTTAAAGAAAAGAAATATACAGACCAAAATTTCACATGAACACAGATGCAAAAATTTTCAACAAAATATTACCAAATTGAATCCAACAATGTATAAAAAGAATTATATATCACGATCATGCGGGATTTATCCCAAGTATGCAAGTCTCATTCAATATTCAAAAATTACTATAATCCAATGCGTCAACAGGGTAAAGAGGAAAAACCACACGACTATATCAATACATGCACAAAAGCATCTGACAAAATCCAACACTGTTTCATGATTAAAACTCTCAGCAAACTAGGAATACAGTGGAGCTTTCTAAACTTGATTTTTAAAAAATCTACAAAAGACCTACAGTTTACACCATATTTCATGGTGAGAAACTGGATACTTTCCAGTAAGATTAGGAACAAAGCAAGTATGTTCCCTTTCACCACTGCTATTCAACATCTTACTGGAAGTCCTAGCTAACATAATGAGGCAAGAAAGGGAAATAAAAGATACACTTATTGGAAAGGAAGAAATAAAACTGCCTTTGTTCATAAATGATATGTCTATACAGAAAACCCCAAAGAATCAACAAAAAATCCCTGGAACTAATAAAGGATTATAGCAAGGTTGCAGGATGCCAGGTTAATGTATAAAAGTCATCTGCTTTCTCATATATCAGCAATGAAAGGTTGGAATTGGAATTTTAAAACACAATACCATTTACATTTCATCCTCCAAAGTGAAATACTTAGGTATAAATCTAACAAAAGATGTACAAGATCTATATGAGGACATTTACAAAACTCTGATGAAAAGTATCAAAGAAGAACTAAATAAATGCAGAAACAGCCCATGTTCACCAATAGGAAGATGAAATATTGTCAAATGTCAGTTTTTCCCAAATTAATTTACCCATTCAATGCACTCACAATCAAATACCAGCAAGTTATTTTGCATATATCAACAAACTGATTCTAAAGTTTATATGTGGAGGCAGAAGATACATAATACAATAACCAACACGATATTGAAGGAGAAGAGCAAAGTCTGAGGTTTGTGAATACCAGATAGAGAAAGGATAGCCTTATCAACAATGCTGCCAGAACAACTGGATATTCAGATGAAAAAAAATGAATCTAGACACGGATCTTACATCTTTCATAATAATTAACTTAAAATGGGTCATAGACCTAAATGTAAAATGCAAAACTTTAACACTTCTAAAAAATAACATAGAAAATCTGGATGACTTTGGGTTTGGTGATGATTTCTTAGACACAATGCCAAAAGCACAATTCATGAAAGAAAAATGATAAATTTGACTTAAAAGTAAAAAGTTCTGTTCTGTGGAAGACACTTATGAGAATTAAAAGGGAAACCACCACAGACTTGGAGAAAATATCTACGAAACACCTATCTGATAAGACTGGTTTTCAAAATATACAAGGAACCCTTAAGATTCAACAATACAGAAACAATCAGTTTAGAAATGGGCAAAAGATCTGAACAGATAACTCCCCAAAGAAGATATATAGATGGAAAATAAGCATATGAAAATATGCTTGATATTATAAGTCATTAGGGTATTGCAAATAAAACAACAAAGAGCTATCACTATACACCTATTAGAATGGCCAAAATCCAGAACTCTGACACCACCAGATGATGGTAAGAATGTGGAGCAACAGGAATTCTCATTCATTGTTGGTAGGAATGCAAAATGATACACCCACCTTGGAAGGGAGTTTGGTACTTTCTTACAAAGCTAAACATATTCTTTACCTTACACTCCAGCAATCACACTTCTTCGTACTTATGTCCACACAAAAACCTGCAAATTGATGTTTTTTGTACCTTTATTCATGACTGTGAAAACTTTGAAGGAACCAAGATGTCCTTCAGTAAGCAAAGGAACAAACTGTGGTACATCCAGACAATGGAATATTATTCAGCTAAAAATATTACTATCAAGCTACACAAAGACAGCTTCCTCCTCCCCCTTAAGGAGGAAACCTAAGTGGCCATTGCTGAATAAAAGCAGCCAGTCTGAGAAGGCTACATACTGTATGAGTCCAACTGTATGACATGCTGGAAAAGGCAGAACAACGAAGACAGTCAAAAGACCAGTGGTTGGCAGTGGGTGGGTGGAGGGAGAGACAAATAGGTGGAGTACAGAGAAATTCTGGGGCAGGTGAAACTACTCTGTGTGATACTGTAATGACAGATACACGTCATTCTACATTTGTCCAAGCCCATATAACGTACAATAGCAAGAGCAAACCCTAATGTAAGCTATGGGCTTTAGTTAATAATATATTAATATTGGTCCATCACTGTAATAAGTGTGCCAAACTAATGCCAGATGTTAACAACAGGGGTGGGGAACAGTGAAGGGGAATATGAGAACTCTATACTCTCAATCCAGTTTTTCCATACAGGTAAAACTGCTCTAAAAATTAATTTCTTTTTCATTGTAAAGAGAAAAAAATATACCTTTAAAACACCAGGATAGAGAAGGACTTTTTAAAACCACAGGCAGAAAAGCATATATCACAAGGAAAATGCCTATATATTTGCCATAGAGTGAAATTTCAAAACTTCACCGTGACCAGAGACCCTGAACAACATTAGGAAAAGGTGTTTCAGGGACTCTAAAGTCGTCCCCTGGAGCTGTCACCACGCCGGGAGGCACCCTGACTGTAACACCCACTTACACATGGCCCTCTCAGTGTACAAGGGTTCCCTCCAGGGCTCTCAGGCCACAGTGAAAGATGGGGCTATGTTCCCCATGTCACAGGCAGGGACAGCAAATGCTTTGCTGAGACCATGACAGCATGGATGTGGAGGTGGGATCAAACCAGACCCCTCTCCCCTAGCCAGGCACAGTGGCTCATGCCTATAATCCCAGCACTTTGGGAGGCCAAGGTGGGAGGATCGCTTGAGCCCAGGAGTTGAAGGTTACAGTGAGTTACGATGCATCCCTGCACTCCAAACTGGGTGGCAGAGCAAGATCCAGTCTCAAAACAAAACAAAATGAAACAAAATCCCCAACCCCCCCACCAACCTCTTGCCACCCTGCACAGGTCCCCCGAGGTGCCCTGCACTGGCTCAAAAAGTCTCCTGGGGAAATGGACAGTGCACTCCTGTAAGGTGGGGGAGGTGGGAGCAAGAGGAGAATGAATCACAGAACTTGAGCCAAGCAGAGCCCTGGGAATGGGAAGAAGCAGGGCTGGGATTTGGCAGCAGGACCAAGACAGGGGCGAGAGGCCTTGGGTGCAGTCTTGGCTCACTCCATCACTTGGTCATGCTGGCTGTGCCAAGGCAGAGGCAGTGGGCGTCAGAGACAGCTCTTCCAGCTGGAGAACAGACTTTCACATTTTCTGGATTCTTGCGAGCCAGCTGATGTCATGTTGTTAGCTTGACACTGGCCACGATGGGCATCTTCACACCACAGAAATGGGCAAACACCACCCACCAGGGACCCCACCCCCCGTTAAACATTGGCCAGGGCACCACTTGAGAGGGGAGATGATGTGGCTGCCCTCTACATACCCCAAATACCCAGAGGGAGAGGGGCTGAGGGGCAGGGAGGGAGGAGAACCTGACAGGCCAGAGACCACCTAGGGGCTGAAATTATACGCTCTCCATGGGAGCGAGAGAGGAGAGGGGGTGAGCAGCCTTCCCGTGGAGAGGGCCCACAAGGAAGCCAGTCTGACTGGGGGTTCTGAACGCCACGGTGGGCTGGGCTGGGATCCCCGCAAATCCAGCCTGTCCTGTGCAGCCTCGGTGCGAAGTTCCCCCTTCCGGGGAGGGTCTGGGACTTCTGCTCATTCTGTATCAGCATCCATCTCTCTCTTTCACTTCTCTGTTCTCTGAGGCGAACCATATTCTCCAGAAATCTTCAGCAACAGATGCCTTCCTTTAGCAACCCCACAGGAGATGTGCCCCAGAGCAATGGCCAGGACCCCAGTGGGGGGGTCTGCATTAAGCAAAGAGCAAAATAAATACAGAGATGAAGACAGGAGGGAGGACCACCCAGGAACACCTGTAGCCCACTGTGCCCATGCTCTTCCAGCAGGCTAGGGGAGGCCTGCAAGTCAGGCCTGGCCTCTAGGGTGGAGAGGTCTAGCCTGTCTCTTAGCCCTGGACCTGGCCTTGAAGCATGTGGTGGATTCTGCAGATAATGCACAAGGGTTGCTGGAGAACTATCACTCAATCTGGCCATGCTGGGTCCAGTGAGCAGGAAGAGGGTGTGGGCAAGAGGAAGAGGTGTGAGCAGGGGGAGGAGGGTGCGGGCAGGAGGAGGAGGGTGTGAGCAGGGGGAGGAGGGTGCGGGAAGGGCAGGAGGGTGTGAGTAGGGGGAGGAGGGTGTGGATGGGGAGGAGGGTATGGGCAGAGGGAGGAGAGTGTGAGGAGGAGGAGAGGGTGTAAGCAGGGGGAGGAGTGTGTGGGCAGCGGGAGGAGGGTGTGAGTAGGATGAGGAGGGGTGAGTAGGGGAGGAAGGTGTGAGCAGGGGAGGAGGGTGTGAGCAGGGGGAGGAGGGTGTGAGTAGGAGGAGGGTTTGAGAATGGGGAGGAAGGCATGAGCAGGGAGAAGAGGGTGTGAGCAGAGGGAGTAGGGTGTGAGTAGGGGGAGAAGGGTGTGAGAAGGGGGAGAAGGGTGTGAGTGGGGGAGGAGGGTGTGAGTAGTAAGAGGAGGGGTGAGCAGGCGGAGGAGTATGTGAGAAAGGAGAGGGAGGAGTGAGCAGAAGGAGGAGGGTGTGAGCAGAGAGAGGAGGGTGTGAACAGGAGGAGGGTGTGAGTGGGGGAGGAAGGTGTGAACAGGGGTAGGAAGGTGCGAGAAGGAGGAGAAAGGTGTGAATGGGGGAGGAGGGTGTGAACAGAGAGAGGAGGGTGTGAGGAGGGGAGGAAGGTGCAAGCAGGGGAGGAGGGTGTGAGCAGGGGAGAAGAGGGTGAGCAGGGGGAGGAGGGTGTGAGCAGAAGGAGGGTGTGAGCAGGGGAGGGTGTGTGAAGAGGAGGGTTTGAGGAGGCTCAGCATGGGGCCTCCCGTGTCATCGGCACCATCTGGCCCCTGGCACTGGGAATGGTCTGCCAGGGCTCACTGCATCTTTGGAATTCCTCCTCTGCCCACATGGAGAGGCCATCATGCACATCAAGGGCCAACCCACTCCCTGGGATGAGGCCACGGTTCCTGTGTCCTAGGGCCTTGGTCCTGTCCTCATGAGAGGATCAGAGCCACAGTCTGGAGGAGGTGGCCCATTAGCCTAGGGCCGCCTGGAAGGAGCCTGTGGGAACTTTGAGGGGAACTCTGAGAGCTGACCCTTGTTGAATTTATTTTCCTGTTTTTACCCACTAAAGCTTTCATTTCTTTTTCAGTGAGCTGTTGATGCTTGTATCTGTCATTCATACTTCAATTGGAGTTTTGGCCATTTTCTTTTTTAAAACTGGGGGGCCTCATTCTGTCACCCAGGCTGGAGTACAGTGGTGTGAATGCAGCTCACTGCAGCCTCAGTCTCCTAGCCTAAGTGATCCTCCCACCTGGGCCTCTCACAGCGCTGGGATTCCAGGCCTTATTGACCTATAGGAGCTCTTTCCATATTAGGGAAACCACCAATTCACCTCACATAGCCCAAATGCTGGAAGGGCCTGCTGTGGCCTCACCCACACAGGATGTGCCCAGGAGGCATGAGGCAGGCATGTTCTTGTTCTGTCCCCTAACACGAATGTGAACACTTTAAGCACAGGGCATGTCTCTTCCCCCTTTGCCCCTAGAATCCAGATGTGCGGAGGGCTAATTGCTGGGGCTGCCATCCCGACTCTCACCTGAGAAATTCCAGGGACAAGCTGAGCTGCAGGATGAAAGAAGTGCCCACGGTAGGTGGAGCCAGGATACCAGATAGGAAGGCCCAGGTGGCTGGGGGAGGAGAGACAAGGCCTGCCCCATGCCTGTGTGTGGGGTGGCACCCAGCATGGTCCCCTGCTCCTGGGTCCCCAATCCTAGCCCCTGGCTCGCATCGCATGTCCCCCTCCTCTCCTCACAGCTTGCCTTCCCTGCTCGGGGGCTGCTGGCCCTCCTGTGCATCCCCCCACTTCCTTGGACATCCCCTTCAGAACCACACTGCTGCCCTCTCTGAGCTGGATCCACAGGGACACCCAGAGGGCAGGGCAAGGTTCCCCCAACATGTCTACTTTGGGAGGATGAAGGCAGGAGTGACACCACAGAGAGGGGGAGGTGTGGGGCCTCCAGATCCCACCTTGTCTGGAGGACAAGGGCCCATCCTGCTCAGGGAATGCAGGTGACCACTAGCCCCAAGACCAGCCATGAGGCACAGAGAAGGCGCTTTGCCCAGCAGCAGGTCTCACACATCAGGCTGTGTATGAGCCCCTTTTCTCTCCTCACGAGACCAGAGGCTGAGCAGACCATCCGTCTCCGGGGCCTCTGCCCATGGCCAGCCTGCCCTTTACCGCCTGCCATCCCTCTCCGGAGCCTCTGCCCATGGCCAGACTGCCCTTTACCGCCTGCCAGCCGGAAGGCCCAGAAGGGTCCAGCAAAGGCACTGAGGGAACAGAGTTGTGGTGACCAGCCTGGCTTGTCTTAGCCCTGTCTGGTGAGTTGTGTCCTCAGGTCTGGGGGGGTAGACCTGTGCCCCAGAGCCCTGCCCAGCACAGACCGCCTGGCCCAGTAGGCTCCCACCACCAAAGCAAATTCCACAAACCACAGCAGCTGTGCTGTGCAGTCTCGGAGGAATGGGTAGACACCAGGTCAGGCCCCAGAGAGGAGAGAGGGGTCTCACCACAGTCAGGCTGGTGCTCCTCCCTGCAGGCGGCTGGGACAAGGGGCAGTTCACAGCTGCCCAGCTGAAGCCGGGCTCTGGGGCCGGGGTCAGCCCACCCACCTGGGGTCCAGGCCATCTGCGCTCCTGGCCTGACGGGAGAAGGGACACAGACGGCCGCTTTAAGGCCACTGAGCTCTCAGGACTGCTTGAGCACCGGAGCTCCGAGCCAGCAGGAGAAGGAGGGCTGGGCTGCGCCTCCAGCCCCTAGGCCCACCCTTGCTGCGCCCCCATCTCCCTCCTGCACGTCCAGGGGCTGCCCTGGACCACATCGGGGTCCCCAGCTCCGTCGCGCCCCTAAGCACAGGGCATGGGGAGGGCCCTCGGGAAGGACGGGCAGAAGAGGTCCCCATCTGAGGAGTCCTCTGACCCCAGGGCGCGGGCGTGGGCTGGGGTGCGGTGGGGTCGGGACTCTGCGCCCGCGGCGCCCCAGCTGTATAAGGGACACAGCGACCTTGCCCAGGCAGGCGCGCTCGCGGAGGAGCAGTCAGTCCCTCGTCCCAGTAGTGGGACCTGGGTGGATACAAAAGTCAGCGACACCAGCCCATTCGGAAGAAACTGGGGACGAGAGAGATTCCGACGCCAGCACCCTAGGGGCCTCACTCGGCGTGGGCGCAGCCTCTGACCCTTCAAAGTCGGCGCTTCAGAGCAGGTCACGCCCCTCCTGGAGCGGCGGCCCGCTGGAAGTCACCGCGCCGGAGCAAGAGTAGAAGCCCAGGCTCCGGAATGACTCCCGCCAGAGCCAGGCCGAGGCCGCGCGGCTCGCGAAGGACGCGCGGGAAGCGCCTTTCCGCCGGCTGAGCGGTGGGTGCCACCGTCAGGGACTCCGGGCTCACCACGCCACGCGCGGAACCGCACGGGGTCCACGCATGGTAGCCGAGACTGGAGCGGGGCGGGGGCGCTTTGGGACTTAGGATAGCTTTGTGTCCGCTTGCTTCTTTTTTCTTGCAAGCTGCGCATCAATTAAAGTACTCAGGGTTTTGTTTGGTTTCAGATCAATCAGATTTCATCCTTCGAAAGTTTTATTCTCAAGGAATGCAAAAGGATTTTGGAAGCTTAGAAATGTCCACGTAATCAGACTGTGCGGCACCTGCACATGGGAGAGGTGAGCTGTGGGGCAAGTCTCAGAAGAAAGAAATGGGGCTTTCACAGAACCAGTTTCTGGGGCCAGAAGGGACCCGAGAAAGTCAACTGACCCAACCCTTCCGGTTCATAAGGTGGGGAGGCTGAAACCCAGAGAGTTATATGGCAGCCCAAGGCCGCACAACCCAGTGGCTATGTCATGCGCAGTGGGAGGGGGCCATGTATTATGTCCTTTAAAAATGTCCTTTGTACACCCGCATTCATAGCAGCATTATTCACAACAGCCAAGAGGGAGGAGCAACCTGTGTCTGTCGACAGATGAGCAAAATGCACACAATGGAATATTATTCAGCCTTAAAAAGGATGGAAATGCTGACACAGGCTATAACATGGGTAAAACTTGAGGACATTATGCTTATTGAAACAAGGACAAACACTGTCTGATTCCACTTATATGAAGTCCCTAAAGTTGTCAAATTCATAGAGGCAGACAGCAGAATGGTGGGTGCCAGGGTGAGGGAGGGGAATGGGGAGTCGGTGTTTAATGGGGACATTTTCACTTGGGGAAGATGAAAACGTTCTGGAGATGGATGGTGGTCATAGTTGCACAACAATGTAAACACACTTACTGCCACTGAACTGTACACTTAAAAATGGTTAAGACAGTAAATTTTTCTGTTATGTATATTTTACCTTAATAAAATAATGTCCTGGTATGGTATGTAGTCATTATCTCTGAGGAATCATTAAGAAATAATGACAGAAACTGGTACTTGCAATGCTGTCTTTAAAATCTGGTTTTTATTTTTATTATTTTTTTACTTTTTTGAGACAGTCTCATTCTATTGCCCAGGCTGGAGTGCAATGACGCGACCTCGGCTCGCTGCAACCTCCACAACCCCCTAGTTCAAGTGATTCTCCTGCCTCAGCCTCCTGAGTAGCAGGGATTACAGGCACGTGCCACCACGCTTGGCTCATTTTTGTATTTTTAGTAGTCATGGGGTTTCACCATGTTGGCCAGGCTAGTCTCGAACTCCTGACCTCAAGTGATCCACCCACCTCAGCCTCCCTAAGTGCTAGGATTATAGGAGTGAGCCACCACACTCAGCCAAAATCTGGTTTTAAGAAGAACTACTTTATTACCATGTGGCAAATCAAATTCTTAACCTCTAAATTTCTTAACAAACAAGAAAAACTCAGAGAAAAGAATCCCTAAGGATTCCAGACAGTAAACCATAAACTAAAAGCAATGCATGGCTGTGACGGGTGGCAGGCAGGACTGTTGTGCCCCAGCACGTCCCCCTGAGGCTGGCCCCGGGCGCTTGCAACCCTCACTTAGGTCTCTCCCAGCCCCAGCCCCAGGTACCCAAAGGGGCTGTCCTGCCCCTGCGAGCACCACAGCCTGACTCTGCAGTTCTGAGCTGTGTCATCCTTCACACAGGCCCACCACCACCCCAGCTCCGGGCCTCAGGGACAACAGTGGGAAACCAGAGGCCTTCGGGCCTGTGTCTCTGCTCCCACCTGCAGATGGGACAAGGGGAAAGGGTGTGTGACTGGCTCTGCCCTACCCCCACTCTGGACAGGGAAGGGCAGCTGCATGGCTGGCTCCCTGCACCATGGACTGACCCTCACGACGCTCCAAGAGGTGACCCGTCTCCTGCCCAGGGTCATACAACGGGGCCCAAATGAGGCACAGGCCCATCCTCACCATGGAGTCATACCTGCTGGAGACTTTCCCTTGCCACATCACTGTCCCCACAGCCCAGAGGGGGAAACTGAGCGCCCAGTGTGTGCTTCCTGCTGGTGATGCCCCCGTGGGTGACCAAGGCTGGGAAGAGCCCCACATTTACCCCAGGGCAGTGAGGCCACAGAAACAGCTCAGGAGTCACAGGAAGGCTGTGCTCTGGTCCATCCACACTTTAGAGCCTCCATCCTCGGTGCCAGAAAGTGGAGGTGAGTGGAATTTAAAATGACAACTCTATTCCAGCATCCTCAGCCCACGGTGTGGGAAATAGCTCAGCCAGGGGTCAGTGGTGGTGGGGGGAGGTGGTGGCAAAGACCCAGAAGCCTAGAAGTGCCTATGACACTCTCAGGGGCTGCAGAGCCCCAGAACAGCCTTCAGAGCTAGGGAGGAGCTACTGAGGACCTGGCAGGGCAGGAGAAGGAGGGCTCCCCAAGAGACAGGATCCTTTAAGTGAAAGAAAGGAGAGGGAGGAAGAGGGATGGAAGGAGGGGAGGACAATGAGGCTGGAGAAAGAAACAGCCCCAGGTCCTGCCCGGGAGGGGTGCCCCATAAAGTGAGGGGAGTGCCCAGTAACCATCGTCACCACACTAGGAAGAGCCTGGAAAAGACCAGGAAGCAAAAGAAGGAGGAAAAGCGGAAACATGAAGTGAGAAAAAGAGAGAGAAACAGAGAGACAGAGAAGACAGAAAGAGTAACACCTCCCGCAAGACAGGCCGTCCTGGGTTGGATGTCATGTGGACAATTAGTCAAGATAAGAATTTGTGAATGTCAATCACAGAATAAAAATGTAAGAATAAAATGAATCTGGCCTCAGGCATGCAGAGGAATTGTGAAAAGCATCAAAATCACAGCTTTTCTCAGGGTTTTTGACTGGGAGGGGTGTTCTCCGTCAGTCCCTGGGGCTGTTATGATGAAAGGATGGGGATGGGGTGGTGGTGGGCAGTGGGATCAGGACAGCTGGGTCCCCAACTCTGTTGAAGGAGGAGCACAGGTTCGGCCACATTAATTTCCAGGGAGACAGCAGGACCCTCGGGGCTGGTGCGCTTCCTCAGCAGCGGCCTTGTGACCACACATTGTGCCTCAGAAGTCCCACACTGCAATGGAAGTCATCCTGCTGCTATGAGTCCCCCACAAGGACTTGAGGGGCCCAGGCTTTCTCTGAGGAAGGAAAGAGGGCACAGGCGGAGGGGACCCCTGAGGCCCACCTCACACTGCAGTAATGGGAGGCTACAGTCCCAGCCTTGCTACAAAGGCCTGGCCTGGAGTTTCTGATGGGACATTCCCAAAGGCCACTCAGGAAACAAGCAAAATAGAGTCCCAGAATGTGAGGTGAGGCCCAGATGTGGGGTGAGGCTATGGGGGCAAAGTTCGGAAGCCAGGGCACCTACTGGGTTCCTAGTCGCAGTGGAACCCTCAGTCACAGAGTCCTGAAAGGTGGTGCAGATGGCATCTTCCCCTGTGCTGGTCTCTGGAAAGGGTCACCCAATGTGTCATGTGTCCCTGAACTCCAGGTCAGAACCCGCCCCAGGCTGGGCTCATGTGAGGGCTCACAGGTTCCTGGATCCTCCCAGGCCAGCAGGAGCCTGGCCCTCCCCAGTGCCTGTGGCCTGAGCTCACATCAGGCACAGGCCCAGAGGGCTGGCTAAGTTTAGAGATGCTGTCATCCAGCACAAGTCAGATGCCCGAGTGACAAGGCTTCTTCTCACTGTTTTTTGTTTGCGAAGACACTTCGCAGCAGAGGCTGGTTCAAAGGAGGTGGCCTGGCCAAAGCTGCATTTCTGCTGGGGTCCTGAAGTTTAGGGGAGGCCGCCAACCATGAGCTGGGCATTGGCAATCACTTTAATTTCAAAGCTCACTCCTCAGTAATGTGAAAGTTGAGATCCAGATGTGATAGCTTTTATTTTCTAAGTAGGTTGTATTTCTTTGGCATCTTTATTGAGATTTAATTCATATACCAAACAATTCACCAATTTAGAGTATATAATTCAGTGGTTTTAAATATATTGAGAGTTGCACACCCATTACCACAATCTAAGTTTACAACATTTTCATCACATCAGAACCAAATTTCTGTCCATGAGCAGTCACTGCCCACCCTCTTTCCATCCATCCTCCCTCCAGTTTCTGTCCTACAGGTTTGCCTTTTCTGGACATTTCATAAAAAGGGAATTAAACAACATGTGGCCTTTTGTGACTGGCTTCTTGCACTGAGCATGATGTTTTTAAGGTTCATCCACATTTTAGCATGTGTCAGTGCTTATTAGTATTTCATTGCTTTTTATGCCTGAATAATATTCCACTGTATGGATATAACACATTTTCCTCATCCATTCATTAGCTGGTGGACATCTGAGCTGTTTCTACTTTTTAGCTATTATGGATAACGCTGCTACGAACCAGTTTTTGTGTGGACATATGTTTTCATATCTCTTGGGTATATACCTAGGAATAGAACATTTTAAGGACCCACTATTTTCCATAGTAGCTGTGCCATTTTACATCCTCACCAGCAATGAATGGACATTCCAACTTCACGTCCTCACCAACACTTGCTATTATCTGTCTTTTTGATAATAGTCATCCTAGTAAGAGTGAAATGGCATCTCATGATGGTTTTGAATTGCATTTCCATAATGATGCCAAAATCTTTTCACGTGCTGTGGGCCATTTGTTACCTATTTTAGAGAAATGTCTAAGTCCTTTGCCCATTTTTTAATTAGGTTATTTCTTCTTACTGTCAGGTAGTAAAAGTTCTTAAAGTATTCTGAATACAAATTCCTTACCAGACACATGATTTGCAAATATTTTCTCCCATTCTATGGGCTATTCTATTCCACTTTCTCAATGGTGTCCTTTGAATACAAAAGTCTTCACTGTTAATGAAGCCCAACAGTAAAACTATTTTTCTTTTGTGTTTATGCTTTTGGTGTCATATCTAAAAAACCATTGCCTAATACAAAGTTGCAAAGATTTGCTCTTACGTTTTCTTCTAAGAGTTTTATGATTTTAGTTCCTACATTTAGATCTATTATTTATTTTGAAATAATTTTTGTATATGGTGTCAAGTACAGCTCCAACTTTGTTCTTCTGCATGTGGATACTCAATTGTTCATTTGTTGAATGGACCATTATTCTTCTCCACTGGAATTGTCTTGGCACCCTTGTAAAAAATCAACTGACCACAGATGTATGGATTTATTCTACACTCTCAATCCTATTTCACTGATCTATGTATTTATCCTTATGCCAATACCACACTGTCTTGATTGCTGTAACTGTGTAGTTAGTTTTGAAATCAGAACCTGTGAGTCCTCCAACTTTGTTCTTCTTTTTCAAGATTGTTTTAGTTATTTTGGGTCTCTTGCATTCGTATGTGAATGTTAGGGCCAGGTTGTCAATTTTTGCAAAAAACGCAGCTGCAATTTTCATAGCAAAAATGTAGGTCGATTTGGAGCATACTACTATTTAACAATATTAAATCTTCCAATTCATGAACATGGGATGTCTTTCCATTAATTTAGGTCTTCTTTACTTTCTCTCAACAGTGGTTTGTGGTTTTCAATGTACAAGTCTTGTACTTCTTTTATTAAATTTAGTATTATTTTATTTTTTAGATGCTATTGTAAATTGTTTTTCCTAATTTTATTTTGTTATTTTAAACTTCTAGTATAGTGAAATACAATGGAGTTTTGTATATTGGTCTTATGTCTTGCAACTTTGCTAAATTCATTTTTTAGTTCTAATAGTTTTTAAAATGGATTTCTTAGGATTTTCTGTATACAAAAGCATGTAATCTGAAAAGAGAGGTAGCTACAACTTTTATCTCTTTTTCTTGCCAAATTGCCCTGGCTAAAATCTCCTATATCATGTTGCCTAGAAACGGAAAGAGCAGATACATTCAGTTTTCCAGTTTTCCACCATTAAATATGAGGTTAGCTGTGGATTTTTTACAAATGTCTTTTATCAAGTTAAGGAAGTTCCTTTCTACTTGTCGTTTGTTGAGTTTTATCATGAAAGAGTATCGGTTTTGTTAAATGCTTTTCTGCATCTATTGAAATGGTTCATGCAGTTTCTATGTTTGTTCTATCAACATGATGCATTATATAGATTGATTTTTGTATGCTGAATGAACCTTTCATTCTTGGGATACATCCTACTTGTTCCTAATGTATAAATAATCCTTTTTATATGTTGCTAGATTTATTTTGCTAGTGTTTTGTTGAGGATATTTCATCTGCATTCATAAGTGACAACAGTCTGCAGTTTTGTGATATCTTTGGTTTTGGTATTAGGGTATTTGCTGGCTTCACATAATGAACTGGAAAGAATTTCCTCCTCTTCTACTTTTTGGGAGTGCTTGTAAAAGACTGGTATTAATTCTTCTTTAAATGTTTGGTAGGATTTACTAGTGAAGTTATCTGAGCCTGAGCTTTCCTTTGTGGGAAAATTTTAAATTACTAAGTCAATCTCTACTTGTTATAGGTCTATTCAGATTTTCTATTTCTTCTTGAGTCAGTTTCAGTAGTTTGTGTCTTTCTAAGTATTCGTCCATTTCATCCAGGTTATCTAACTTGAGGGCACATAATTATTCACAGTTATTTCCTTATAATTTTTTTCTGTAAGGTTGGCAGTAAGGTCCCCTATGTCATTCCTGATTTTAGCAATTGGAATCTTCTTTTTTCTTGGCTTTACCATCCTTTTTATAATGGTAACCTTCCTCCCAACTGGCACTCCTGAGTCTTCTTAATTATTCCCAGAGGTATTAATCACCTTCTACCCTATCATATAATTTGTTTAGTATTTATGTTTATTGCCTGCCTCTATCCAGCAGTATATAAGCTCCCCAAGGGCAGGCATCCTTGACTTCTTTGTTCACTACTGTTTTCCAAGCACCCATGGCACATGGTAAGTACAGGCAACCAGACTTGCTGAATAAATAAGTCTTCAGGACAGCAAAAGAAATCAGGAACAGGCCGGGCGCGGTGGCTCAAGCCTGTAATCCCAGCACTTTGGGAGGCCGAGGCGGGCGGATCACAAGGTCAGGAGATCGAGACCATCCTGGCTAACACGGTGAAACCCCGTCTCTACTAAAAAATACAAAAAACTAGCCGGGCGAGGTGGCGGGCGCCTGTAGTCCCAGCTACTCGGGGAGGCTGAGGCAGGAGAATGGCGTGAACCCGGGAGGCGGAGCTTGCAGTGAGCTGAGATCTGGCCAGTGCACTCCAGCTTGGGTGACAGAGCGAGACGCCGTCTCAAAAAAAAAAGAAAGAAATCAGGAACAGACAAAGACAACTATGACTGTAACTATTACCTTAAAAGAAACCAGGAAAAATGAAAAACAAACAAACAAAAAACAGTGATTTTGAAGCTCTGGCCCTGTGTTGTCCAATATTGTGGTCACTATCACCATGTAGACATAAGAACCTGGTCCAAACTGAGATGTGCCGTAAGGGTAAAATACACACCAGGTTTCAAGACATAATACAAAAAGGAATGCAAAATAGCTTAATAATTTTTGTTTTGATTACATGTTGAAATAATTTTTTTTTTGTACAAATGGGGTTTTGCCATGTTGCCCATGGTCCCTAACTCCTGGGCTCAAGTGATCCACCCACCTTGGCCTCCCAAAGTGCTGGGATTACAGGCGTGAGCCACTGCACCAGGGCTCTGAAATGATATTTTGGATATAAGGTTAAATAAATACATTATTAAAGTTCCTTTCACCTGTTTCTTTTTTCTTTAAGTACTAGAAAATTTTAAATCACACACATGGCTCACCTTTGTATCCCATTTTATCTCTTCTGGACCATGGTGCTCTCGACAACTTGGGTAGGGTGGGTGGTGGGGTAGTAACGTCATTGTGAATGTAGAAAAAATGAAGGTAAACTTCAAATCCATGCTTAGGTGGGCTCTGAAAGAACCAAGGGTTGTACGAAGGAGTGTGGGCTTAGGCAAGTGTCTGGCCTCAGGTGCAGACTCCTCTGCAGAGTCTAGGTATGTAATGCCCATTGGAACCACCTGGGAGCTTTTAAAAAATGCTGACACCCCATTTCCCTAGTGTCTGGTTAAATGCGATGGGGCCTGAACACTCCTCAGGGGCTTCCCATGTGTGGTGGGGGCCGAGAACCATCCCCTGGTCATCTTCTTCGGGAGGGCCTGCTCCTAACCAGACTCATACTCTTTGCCCAGAAAGCCCCTAATGAATGGCCTGGATCAAATCCACAGATGCTGAGAATCAGACAGCACCTCAACAAACAAGAAGTCATGTGAACAACTTCATGAAGAAATGAGCTAAAGGTTGCAAGCCTCTTGGAGTCAAGCTCATGGCAGACATATAAGTGCTGACAGCCCTGCTACTGCATTTCACCAGGTGACAAGACTGTCTACCCAGACTGGACTTCAGAATACACCCCCAAGACCTACCTGCAGAGCCACCTAATACCTCTTGTAAGGCCCTCATCTTTGATAGGGTGGGTGCGCCACTGCTCTGGGAAGCAGTCTCAGGTGCAAGGCCTGAGTGACCTAGACCATTGCTGAGCCACTGTGGAGCACCTACTGTGTGCCAGGCACTGTTCTCAGCACTTGAATTCAGGGTGTGTTGGGTGACAGAAGCAGGGCTCCTCAGCTCCTTGCTGGAAACGGCACTCACTGGGATGTGCTTGACACCCAGAGGGCATTACAGCAGAAGGCATAACACCTGCTGTACTTCATTGTCAGGGCGACAGCAGCTCCTGCCCTCCAGGCTTCTCTGGCTGCTCACAAAGTGGGGAAACAAGGACTGTGGGTCCCAAATTCCGCCCCTGTACAAGTGTGCCATTATGCTTCCTCCCATAAAATCTTCTTAAATCTTTGCCTGGTTGTTGCCAATCTGTTCTCGAAATTCAACAAAAGCTTCTATCTGGCTTAACAAAGAATCATAACTTTAGTTATTTTTGGATAATTATGTCAATACAAAAAGAACTATGTCCACCAGGAACTGAGCCCTCAACAAGTGACCCTCTAACCCAGGAGACAAAAGCCACCCAAAAGTTTGGCAGCTAGCAACACCACCTCTCTCGAACATAAGAGGATGTTTTCATTTTAAATAAATTCAAATTTTTCTATGAATAAAATATACATTTCTGTGTAATATGCCAATATGATAATTTTTTAAAACCAAGTTGATACATAATGCATTTTATGTTTCTACACTAGCAAAGTGACTTGCAGCTGTAAAAGATGCTTTAAAATAATCAAATCAGATTCCATTTGTGTGGGGAAGAGAGAATTAAATTTTTTGAAAATATATTTAAAATCTCCAGAAAGGCCACATCGCTTGCCTGGACCAGGGAGGTGGCATCACGGAACACAGGGAAGTGGGAGTGGTCTTCCCAGGGACAGACATTGCACACTTATCTCTACCTGGTCTCTTCTAGTAAATTACTGTTAAATTCTAGGGTGGCTCAATATAGACTCTTTAAAGGCCAATGGAGCAAAAATGAGGGAAACATCCCTGTTAGAATTTTTAAGTAGAAGACACAAAACCTAAACATTGCATATCTCTCCCCTCTGCTCTTGGGGATTCCTAGAAAGGGGGGATGGAAAGATGGGAATAAGTCCTTCAGTTCTTTCAAGTGAGACCTGAGACATCCTTAGTCCTGTGGCCTTTGACCTTGGCAGGAGTCCACTTGCACCCATCTCCACGGGCCCAGCCCCTGCAGCTGGTCGTGCTGAGAACACAGCTTTCCTTCACAACAGTTGGACCCTCCTAATAACCTTTCAGGCCCTGATTTCAAATATAGCATCCTATTATACCCCATCACACTTGCTAGAGGATGGATCCCAATTTTTGGTTTAAAAAATGTGGCCAACGGGTATGCAGACATTTCTCTGCTAAGAATTGGAAGGCACTTAGCTTTAAGAAAAGACTTACTGACACAGGGGGTCGTCATGAAAGTGTTGGGCAAACAGATTGCAGAATTACATATATGGTGATTCCATCTGTGTTTTGAAATCATATATATCTGCTATATATGTAGATGTGTATATATGTACGCACACACGCATATCCTCATACTGACATTAAAATTAAGAGGTCAGGTACCTCTGGAGAGTGAGGGAACTTGAGTGTAAACAAGTCACATTTTACTGCATGTACTTCCGTATTACTTGGGGTGTGTGTGTGTGTTTTACAAGATCATATTGCCCTGGTAATTTAATTAATAAAATAAAAATTTCCAGTCTTGCTGGTGTCATATGGAGTCAGAGTGTTGGTTGTCTTTGACGATGAAAGGAAATAACGTTTTCACAAAGGGGAACCTAGAGGTAGTGCCCTTGGTTTGGAAAAGCACAAATACATCATAGTGAGCAACCGGCCAAGGACAGGTACCCAAAAGCCTCAGGTCAGAGTAGACCACAAGCTGGCCATGAGTCAGCCAGTGGAGTTACAGCATTTTTAAAGCACAGAGTAGAGTAGGGTAATGAGCTTCCGAGAGGAGCAGAATGTGGATTCAAATCCTGACCCTGTGTGACCTTTTCTGGGGAATGGGGCTTCTCTGTGCCTCAGCTACCTCTCCTGTAAACTTGGGATGATTACAGTACCTACTTCACAGATCTAGCACGTTAATATAATAAGCACCATTTAAGCACTAGCAACTGTTACCAGAAAAGAAAAGAGTCCTGGTAGCAAGCATGCAGATATATTCTTAGCTCTCAGCAAAGTAGGTTATGGTATAAAAATACCATTAAATAGTAACTAAACTAGCATCACCTTAATGCATATCTTGCCAGCAATCTCAGCATGTGCGACTTCTTTTTAAACCACCCTACATTAAGGAATCAAGACCAGGAGGACTCTTGCTGGCCTCCTGGGACCCAGGCCGGAAGGCAGAGGCCCACCCAACTCACCCCTTCCCCACCTCGGGCCAGGCACTAGGGACACAGCCATGGGCAGAGGACCGGACCTCTGCCTCTCCGTGGGTAAGCTGTCCAGCACATCAGATGGGGCAAAGTGCCAGGGAAAAGACAAGTTGGGGGGGAGGAGCAGGGAGGAGTGGGGAAGCAATAGGGGAGGGGTGGGGGGCGTCTGGGACAGCCTGTTGAGCAGCCCAAGGGAGTAAGCTATGAGGGGTCAGGGGAAGAGAGGCAGCCTGGCCAAGGCCCCTGAGGCAGGGAGTGCCTGGTGTGCTCTGGGGAAGGAGAAAGCAAATACAATGATCCCTCCTCCTCCATTCCTCTCTTCCCTGGCAACCGGCTCAAAGCTTGGAGACTCAAAAATTGATTTGCTCTGAATTTCCTAAGTTTATCTATTAACTACCTAGCAGGCCATTCGCTGGTTCACACTGTGCGTCTCGGCAGAAGGCATCCGCCAGCTGACAGTGATGCCCCCGCCAGCGGTCAGGCCACACACGCCCCAGGATACAGCCTGCTCTCTGGCGACTGGGGTACCACTGGATGGAGTCAAGGACATATCAAGGTCAGTTTTGGGCCTATCTGAGGTTTAGTGGGAGAGATGGAAGGGGTAGGAGATGCCCTGGACTGGAGTTCAGGGGCTCTTCTCGCTTCCTGGGCTTGGGCAAGTTGCCAACCTTTCCTGAACTTCAGTTCTTTGTCTGTAAAATGGGGCTGGGGAGAAGGGCCTTTCTGGACAATTCGAATCAAATAAAATCAAACATTTAAAGTAATGTACACATTAGGTGTTGTTACAACATGGTCCACAAGCCCTAGCTGCCATCTCTCCCAGAAAAGGAGGGGCCCATGAACCCCTGAAATGATATCCAAAACCTCGTGGGAGATGCTTTCTTCTAGGGAGATCTCCATGTTTGAAAAGAGACAACTCCCCAAAAATGGAAGATTCATGAGGATGAATACAAAATGTGAGACCTCTTCCTACCCAACAAACGGTCAACACTCACAACCTGTCAGCACTGACAACCTACCAACCCTAGGAATGGCAGCACCCAGCGGAAGGGGCGGCCCCCACACTGCTGTGCGAGTGGACACAGCAGGGAGAGTGGCGGCACCTACAGAGACAGACAAGCGGACCCTCCTCGGCAGCCCCACTGCCAGGGACACACCCTAAAGAAACTCTCACACCTGCACCCCAGACGCACTCAGGGCCCTGGCCGTGACGGTGCTGGCCACAGTGTGCTGGGTGACAGTGGAACACAGGAGACAACCTAGATTTCCGTTGGGAGAGGGGCAGGCAGGACAGAGTTCACACTACAGGTCGCCACGCAGCAGCCCGCAATTAAACACATCGACAAGCACAGGTGTCAACAAGACTGCTGAGTGAAAAGTACAAGTTCCAGGTTTTTTACGTAAAGTTAAGAAAAACACCCCCACAAAAGAATCCTCTATATTAGTTATGGATACTTATATCCATGTGTAAATGTACCCAAAAGAGCCTGGGAGGAAAAATACGAAAGCAGTAGTTGGAAGAAAATGGGTTACTTAATATTTCTTTGTAATACTTCTTATAATTTTTTTAAAAAAAGGACTTAAAGCCAAAATGACAAAAGATTAACCATTTTCAATTCTGAGAGATACTGTGTTCATTTTATTATTCCTGGGATTTTCTGGATTTTAAAGTTTATCCAATATAAAAAAATTAAAACTGCACTGTTGGCTGGGCCATGCCAGGCTGATGGCTTCCCTGCCTTGCTCTGTAACTGCTCCCACATGGGCCACCATGCTAGTGTCTGTGAGAAGTGTCAGGCTGAGCAGGGAAGGGCACACACTCCCTATAGAACTGGGCAGGGCAGGGCCAGAAAGCGGCTCCTCTTGGCTGGCTGACCCTGCTGCCCAGGCCTCCGGGGAAGATTCGGGAGCAGAGACAGCAGAAAAGGATGGGGCAAGGGAGGGGGAAGGCCAGTGGCCTCGTCACACATGAGCAGCTGTGGGCCTGAGGCCAAGTCCTTCCTTTGGGCAGGGAGCTCAGTGAGACCTGACTGGGTGCCAGTGGCTGCAGCTTTAAATAAACTTGGACATGTCCACCTGAGGCCAGGAAGCAACACCAACTGTGCCCCGGGCAGGCACTGTCAACAACCAGCCAATATATCAACCAAGGGACCCCAGCGCTGCAAAAGGGCTGAGTGCCCACAACTGAGCCCTGGCCTCAGACATCCCCCTTGGGTGCCCTGCTCTGCCCTCCCCACTCCCTGACCCACCTCTATGGCACGGCTTCACCCCCTAGGAATCGGTCCCTTCCCTACCCCAGAGCCGCCACAGCAGGGCAGTGGTAGGCCTTTGGCGTCCCCAGAGTCCCGGCGCCTAGCAGGGCTCCACAAAGGTGCACTGCACTGAGCTGCCAGCTCCTGGCTTGGGCATCTCCTCTTGTCCCAGGTCACGGGGTTCCCCTCGATGCCAGGCTCCACTCCTCACCTCGCACTGCATGGCTCCCAGTGCTTTCGCTCAGGAGGCCACACTCCCTTCCAGCAGCGGCTCATTCTCCGGCTTCAGAGCGAAGCCCAGCAGACTTAGCCACACCTAGTCTCCACCTCTGGAGCCACCTCTCTCAACCTCCCCCAGGCAGCCCCAAAGACCTTCACTCCCCAGTGTGGGTGGCACTGGCCAGGACATCCAGCTGTGCTGGAATTGGAGGCTCAGTGGGGAGCTGGCCACCCTGACACTGCCGCTGGATGCAGGGAGGCTCGCAGCAAAGGGGAGAAGGAACAGCCAGAGTGAGCTGCAGGCTGAGGACACTGGGGTACATGGGAAGGTCTTGAAAGTGGCTTCTTTGGGGAAGACCAGGGACACCTGCTGTGAGGGCCTCTGTGCTTCTGGGCACAAGCAGAGAAGACGACAAGAAGGCCCCTGAGGAAAGACTGACTTCCCACTGCTGCTCTTTTCCTCGGAGAACCAGGCACATTAACTGCCACCCACCTGCCCTTCCAGCGGCCAGGACACCTCTGGAGGCCAAGAGGACAGGCGGGGGTAGACCTGTGCATTTGAGGGGTGAAGACGGGGGAGCCAGCCACCCCTCAGGGATCCCCATGAGGGGGGCTGGGCCTGCCCCCTCCCTCGAGGTCTCACTCTGGGGTGCTCTCCAGACCCATCCAAGGAAGGGTCCCCCAGCCGGCCTGGCCCCTTACCCCACCCATCCAGCATGGGCTTCTTGTGCAGGGCTGAGCTCCACATCCCCACCCCCTACCCAAATCCTCTCCACACGTGCAGGGAGAAGTGGGGATGAACACACCCCCACACTCCTCCAGCTCCACACTCCACAATTATCAATGATCAGCGTCCCTCACCCACCACAAGGTTTCACCAGACACTTATTTAGTAAAGGAAAAAAAGGATCAGTGCTGGATGTGTAAGAGGAAATCTCGCCAGCACCGCCAGCGCCCCCACCGCCTGCACTGAAGGGACGGAAGAGGATGGGGGAGGACGGAGGAGGATGGGGCTCTGGCCCAGTCAGGCTGGAGATTCGGGAGTTCTGAAGCTAGCCCTGGGGATGCCAGGTGCAGCCACCTTGATTCTCAGACGGGAGACCCCAGGCCAGACAGGAGGCCCCTGAGGCGTTCCCCATCTCTGACCCCAGGGGCAAAGCCGGGTCTGGGGGACCCCAAACCAGACCTTCGCCCCACACTGCTCATACTGCTGAGCAGAGAACGGGAGCCACGGCACCTGTTCCCCGTGAGGTCCCACTTCAAACAAACCTTCAAAGCCCCTTCCCCTTTAGAGTGCCCCCGCCAATGGTCCAAAATCCAGCCCCCACCCACCTCGATGACCCTGAAATTTGCAACCCAATCAGGATCTTAATCTCTCCCCCCTATCCCCATGACCTGATTCAGGCTCCCTGACCTCGTCCTCCCCACACCTCCAAATTCCTGTTTCCAGAAGAATCTGGGGGAAAATCCTCCAGAACCCAGATTCCCCAGGAGACCTACAGCAGAGGCTCTCCCACGCCGGCACCCCCCCCGCGGATGGGGCCACGCGCAGGAGCAGGCGCAAGCAGGTCCCGCCACCCCCGTCGCCTGCCGCTCGGGTGGGGGTGGGGACAGCGTGCCCGCGTCGGGGACGACCCTCTGGGGCCGCAGCCGACCCCTCCTGGCGCTCCAGGCCCGGCGGCCGCCCCCGCGCGCCCCTCCTCTCTGACCTCCCCGCCGCCAAATGCGTCACGTCTGCCGGGAGCTCCGGGACACTGCTGCCGCCCCGCCGCGCCAAGTCGCGAGCCCAGACCGGCCGCAGCGCGCTGGGCAGAGCTGGAGGGGCCGCCGCACTGAGGTCCGGCCGACCGGCCCGGGCCCTGGGGCTCGGGGTCGGGCAGCGGGCCGTGCGCTTGGGCCGGATGCCCACAGAAGCCGGCAGCGCGCGGGGCCGCAGTGGCCGGACGGCGGCGCTGAGGTCCCGGAGGTCCCGGCCCTCCTGGTCCCGGCCCAGCCGCCGCTGCGCGGCTCTTACTTGCCAATATCTCCGGAGCTTGGTACTCGTCGGTGGAAGCGGGTGCCGGGTCACCGTGCGTGCATGGCGGCGCGGACGGGCCTCGGCGTGCGCTCGGCCTGCGCTCGGGCGGGCGGCGACTCCGGTCCCGCTCGCGGCACGGCGGCACCGGGCGCGGGCCGCGGGACACTCGGCTCGCGCGCCAGGCGGGGCCGGCTTGGGCTGCGCCTGGCGGCGCGCACCGAGATCTGCTCGCTCCGTCCTCTCCAGGAGCGCAGCCGCACAACTACAGCGCGGGAGGCGCGGGGCCGCTGTCTACCGCGCAGCGGCCGGCCCGCCCGCCGCCGCCGCCCCTGCACGCGCCTTCCCCGCGCCCTGCACACGCTGCTCCTGCACCCGCACCCGCACGGCACCCGCGCCCTGCATCTGCACACGCGCCCTGCACACACACCCGTGGCCCGCACCCGCAACGCAACGCACCTGCACCTGCACCTGCACCTGCACACACAAGCGCGCCCGCCTCCGCCCGCCCCCGCACCCCGCACACACACCCGCGCCCTGTACTGACGCCTTCATTCTGTACCCGCACCACGCCCGCACCTCGCGCACGCAGGCCACTTGCTGCTGGCGACCCCTCGCTCTCACATAACACAGAAGAGTGCACATAATGAACGCAGCCTCCTCTCTCCCTCGAAGGCCCACCTAGCCTGACAGCAGGAGGGGACTGGGGCCCACATGGAGGCCGAGGGCTCATGTGCTGCCCTCCACAGGACTCATTCCTCACACCCTCAGGAAGAGATGCTGCCAGATCCCTCCTGCCCAGCCTCCATCAGCCACACATGTCACAAAGGCTGCCTGGCCAGGAGGAGCTGCCCAGAAGGCCGGACATACACACTGGGACACTAGCATGAGAAAGTGAAGGGGTGGGGCCTGCTCCCTCCCCTTGGTCCCAACCCCTCCCTTCCCCCTCACTTCTCCAGAGACCGGTTGCTGGGGTGTCTGGAATGGAGGTCCCAGGAGGCGACATTCGGAGTCCAGGCCAAGGGACCCTGAGCCAGGGAAACAGTGGCTGCTCCATCAGCAATCTGGGGGGCCTGAGAGCTCATAGCCACCCTGCTCAGGTAAGAGTACACATTCTCCCCTTTTCCAGCACGGTCCACCTGTCTGCCCCCTGCTTTTGCCTAGAGGAAGAGAGCCCACACACCCCAACCCCCTCTTGAAAGCAGTCCTGGAGGCCAAGGAGGAGGAGAGTGCAGGGAAGCAGGCAGGAGGCATGGCCGACCCGGTTTCCCACAAAACAACCTTCCCTGAGGCCTGGCACCAGGGCTGCTGTCCAGAACCAGGACTTTAGACCACTGGGCTCCAGCATCCCCACACTCTCCTCTGACAGAGTCTATCCTGGGTAGGCTCTGAGGAGGGGGTTTCCAGCAGCCAGCTCTGGATTTGGGTCATGCTGCTGCCCTGATATGACCTCCTTACTGCTCCCCAAGGACCAATTCTGGGCCTATCCTGCTTATCCCTCTCACCTCGTGGCCAGCCCAGGGCAAGCCCCAGAAGCCACAATAAATGTTGTGTGGATAAGGGAGGGGATAAAGGGATTCTGAGTGCCGGCAGCCAGGGCCCTTCTGGGCCAGGATGCATTTGGCATAGGACTGCTGGGCAATTAGTAGACCACACGGCAACAAGTCCCTGCCATCGACCCATCTGCACCCAAAAGACACTAGAGGATGAGAAACTCTCAGGCCAAAGGCAAATGCTGGGCCACCTGGGGAAGTCCCCAGCTGAGGAGGCAGAGGGATCCTGACCTTGTCTTCAGCAGGACCATAGCAGGAAGGGAGACCCCATCCATGTCAGACTTGGACTCAGAGAACCCTGGGCCATCCTAACAGACAGACTGGCATGGACTCGGGAAAGGACTGGAGGCCAAGTCTGAGGTTTGTTCTTGGCATTGTGTTTAACCCCACAGGAGTTTCTTCCAGCACCTGCTGGAAGCATCCGCACTTTCCCTTTCTGAGCTCTGGAAAGATGAGGTAGGGCCACACAATAGAATACAAATAACAAGCCAAGCACAGTGGCTCACGCCTGTAATCCCAGCACTTGGGGAGGCCAAGGTGGGTGGATCACCTGAGGTCAGGAGTTTGAGAGCAGCCTGGCCAACATGGTGCAACCCCGTCTCTACTAAAAATACAAAAATTAGCCAGGTGTGGTGGCCCATTGCCTATAATCCCAAATGAGAATCGTTTCTACCTGGGAGATAGAGGTTGCAGTTAGCGGAGATCAAGCCACTGCACTCCAGCCTGGGTGACAGAGCAAGACCCTGTCTCAAGAAAAAAGAATACAAATAACAAGACAAACACAAGAAAATTGTACCCCTCTGTAAGTCAGACCCTTTCCAGGCTACTGTGAAACCACACACACTCCTACCAGCATGTCCAGGAGATGATAAAATGGTGCTGGTATCCTAATGACAGCTGACACTGATTGTGCAGTTTACATGTACTATCTCATTTTATTCTGAAACAATCCTATAAAGCATGTACTATTATCCCCATTTTACTAGATGGGATAATGGAGAGACAGAGAGGTACAGCAATTTACCCACAGTCACACAGCCACGGAATGACTATGACTCAAACCCCAGTGTCCCATAAAACCTTCTTTGCCTTCCACACACACATACACACACAAACACACACGTACCAACAAACACATCCATACAAACAGACCCACACTTACACGGCTTCCTGGAGCCCTGAGTGGTGGACACGGCAGCACACTCGGTAGTCTTTTATAAGGTCATCTTTCTTGGTTTTTGTTTTTTGTTTTGTTTTTTGACATGGAGTCTCACTCTGTTGCCCAGGCTGGAGTGCAGTGGCACAGTCTCAGCTCACTGCAACCTCCATCTCCCAGGCTCAAGCAATTCTCCTGCCTCGGCCTCCCGAGTAGCTGGGATTACAGGCGCCCGCCACCCTAATTTTTGTATTTTTAGTAGAGATGGGGTTTTGCTGTATGGGCCAGGTTGGTCTCAAATTCCTGACCTCAGGTGATCCACCCACCTCGGCCTCCCAGAGTCCTGGGGTTACAGGCATGAGCCACTGCACCCGGCTGAGGTCATCTTTCAAAAGTTGAGAAGCTGCCCAGGACCAGGGTTACACAAGAATGTGGGGTCACTAAGAGATGCAATTTGAGATTCATTGTATCCTGTACTTCTCCCCGCCTTTTGTACCTGTTAGCACCTGGGACCCCCAGGCAGTCCCTCCTCCGAGCTGAAGTATTAGAGGTATGAAGTGGAGCTACCCTGGCGAGCACAGGAAGGTTGGCATGATTGGGCACCAGACAGTGGGGAAGGACTGGGCTATCAGAGACAGCCAGAATGTCCCTACCCAGACAGCTTGACCCCACACAGACACTCAAAAAACAGCCCACTCCCCACCCTCAGACCCAGAGGGCTTCTCCCTAGCAGAGGGAAATGGCTAGAAGGGAGAAAAGTCTTCCAGCCATGACTCTCTGGTCCCAGACTCCAGAAGCCCTCTCATCTGGTTTTGGCTCTGGTCAGAGAGGCCCAGACTTCCCCCTCTTCTCACCCCTACCTTCAGGAAGGGCCCACTTTCACCCCCACCCCCGTGTCATCTCTGCCTCCCACCTTGTCCTTTCAAGCTTGCTTTCGTAAGCGAGGAGGGCTCTCCCTCCCAGGTGGCAGCTGGGGAGGGTGTGGGGAATATCAGTTCTGGGAGGTTATTGTTAGGACAGTCACCATGGCAACAAGCATCACATCTGCAGAGCCAAAAGTGCTGCACATGGGGTTCATTATCCCAAAGAAAGCCACGCCTTCCCTGTCCCCTTCACCTCCAGGGACTGCTGTCATGTGGGAGGGTGTCACCACACTTCCTCTCTCAGGCCCAGCCATCCACCAGAGAGAGCAGGCTGTGGTTCCCAGAGCAGGAAGACCCTAGTCCATCCATCTCCCATCATCTGGCCCTTGACATGGCACTCCTTACAGGACACAGTGGCAAGCACATACGTGGCTATGGTGGTGATGGTGATTATAATGATGGTAATGATGGTGGTGGTGGTAGTGATGGTGGTGATGATGATAGTGATGGTGGTGGTGGTGGTGATTATGATGGTGGTGGTGTCAATGGTGGTATCAATGGTTGTGGTGGTGATAGTGGTGATGATAATGATGGTGTTGGTGATGGTGGTGGTGATAGTGGTGGTGGTGATGATGGTGGTGGTGGTGATGGTAGTGCTGCTGATAGTAGTGGTGGTGGTAATGGTGCTGGTGGTAATGGAGGGTGGTAATGGTGCTGCTGCTGATGGTAATGGTGGTGGGGATGGCGATGGTGGTGGTGGTTATGATAATGATGGTAATGGTGCTGGTGGTGGTGGTAGTGATGGCGGTGGTGATAGTTGTGGTGTCAGTGGTGGTGGTGTCAATGGTGGTGGTGATGGTGGTGATGATAATGATAGTGATGGTGTTGGTGACCATGATGGTGGTGGTGATGGTGATGATGGTAATGGTGGTGGGGATGGCAATGGTGGTGGTGGTTATGATAATGATGGTAATGGTGCTGGTGGTGGTGGTTGGTAGTGATGGCGGTGGTGATAGTTGTGGTGTCAATGGGGTGGTGTCAATGGGTGGTGGTGATGGTAATGATAATGAAGGTGTTGGTGACGATGGCGGTGGTAATGGTGGTGGTGATAATAATGATAATGATGGTGTTGGTGACGATGATGGTGGTGGTGGTGATGGTGATGCTGATGGTGGTGGTGGTGGGGATGGTGATGGTGGTGGTGATAATGATAGTGTTGGTGACAATGATGACAGTGGTGATAGTGATGGTGATGATGAAGGCCATAGCTACAACTTACAATTCACTCACCACATGCCTGAAACCATGCTAAAAGTCCAACATCCACCATTTTGAATAAATTTCATAGCATTATCATTACCTCCCTTTTACAAATGAGGAAATCGAGACACAGACTCTAACTGGCCTCATGTCAGACAGCTAGTTTAGTATTGGCATCTCAACCTGCCTGACTTTGTGGCTGGTTCCTTTAACCACTGTGTTCTGCTCAAGGGTGTCCACCAGCCTTCTTTGTGTGGTTACTGTGTGCCCGTCTCTGCCCAGGCACTCAGTCACATCAGGGAATGAGAAGGACAAGGATTCTGCCTTTGCAAAGCTTGATAACAAGCAACAAGGATGGATCTAGTACTAATGTTGTATGTAGATTAAAACAAAGTGGTGTGCTACAGAGTGATAGGGTGGCAACTTCAGAGTGGAAGTCCACGGAAGACCTTTCTGAGGAGGTGATGTCTAAGCTGAAGTCTGAATGACACAGAGAGGTTACCCTTGAGAGGAAAAGGGCAGGGTGTTGGCAGAACAGGCTGCCATGCAAAGGCCCTGTGGCAGGCACTAGCTGGTGTGTTTAGGGAATGAAGAGGGTGGGAAAGAGGCTGAAGCAGTCAGACCCAGCAAGGGTATTTTGTCAGTGGCTTATTGGCAGATTCGCCTGAGTCCTCCAAGGGATTTGGAACCACTTTGATGACTAATAAGCAAAGTGATAAAGCCAACTAACCAGTGCGGCCCTGGCCGGAAGCAGTGTCTGCAGGCCTGGCTCAGAGGCACAGCCCGAGAACACAGGGTGAGAACCCCCTAGACTTCCTCCCTTTTCACCAGGCACCCAAGCATAAGGTGGACACCGACACCTGTCCCGGAGATACGGTGCCCTTGGGCAAAGGGAGGGAAGCGAGAGCAACCCCTGCTAAGTCTGCTGCCAGGCTGAGGCTCTGGGCCACCCTCCTGCTGGCTGGGGTTCCCTGGAGCACCCCTGGCACTCTCTGGCTGCCAGGTGAGGTGAACCCTTCCTGACTGACCCCACCTTAGCTGTTCTCATTGGTGTCACCTCCATCCTCCTGGAGTTGCCTCAGGCCCTAGGTGCCAGAAGTCCAGGCACTGTCCCAGCCCAGCCAGGCCCCCAAGTATATCTAGCAGCCAGGAGTAGTTAGGCTGACAGAAGCAGGTCCCAGATGGCCTGTAAGTGGCTCCCAGATCCTCCTTCCCTGTAGTGGACACCAGGGATTTGTCATCATGGAAATGGCCTCCTAGCGTGTGTCAGAAGACTCTGCACTCAGGCCCCTTCCATCCCACCCTGTGTAGTGTCCACCTGCAGGCACAAAGCCTGTGCTAAAGCAGGAAGCCTGGCTACCAGCCTGGAGTTCCCAGCATGGACATAGGTCTGTGTGCACCAGCCAGGGCTAATGCAAGGCAGCCTTTCCCCTAAGCATCAGGGGTGGCACCTTGGGTGATCACAAAGCCCTCAGGAACCAAGCTGCCTCCAGCTTTCTGCTCCTGTATCTGGCGTTGGCCCTCTTCCTGGAGCTCTGACATGGAGATTTAGCTGTCACATCCATGTTCCCAGCAGCAGGATAGAGAAAGGGAGGGGGAATGGTGCGCACTGGTCAACTTTCTGCTACATGACCCCACTGACAGCTGAATCACGTGATTTCATTTAGCTGCAAGGGAGGCTGGGCTGTGGGGTGTCTATGACTGAAGAAGTGGAGAAGGACGCTGGGGAAAATGTGGTTTTTGCCGCCTCGTCCATGCAGTGCCTCACTCATTCTCTGGCCCTCGCTGCTAAGGAACCAAAGTCCAGGGAGCACAAGGCAGCTGTTTCTGGGTTCTGCCTTGTGATAGGAGCTAATATCTAACTGCTGTTAAGGTTACTATTGTTGACAGATGCAAAACACTATAAAAGAGAATGTGCATAAATATGGGACAGCCACTTTGGAGAACTGTTTGACAGTTTATTATAAAGCTAAACAAATACCTTCCCTATGACCCGGCAATTCCTCTTAGGCTTTTACCCCAAAAAAGTAAAAACACACATCAGGAAAAGAAAAAGAGGCCGGGTGCAGTGGCTCACGCCTGTAATCTCAACACTTTGGGAGGCTGAGGCAGGCGGATCGCCTGAGGTCAGGTGTTCAAGACCAACCTGGCCAACATGGTGAAACCCCATCTCTACTAAAAGTTTAAAAATTAGCCTGGTGTGGTGGTACACACCTGTCATCTCAGCTACCCAGGACGCTAAGGCACAAGAATCGCTTGAACCTGGGAGGCAGAGGTTGCAGTGAACCAAGATTGCACCACTGCACTCCAGCCTGGGTGACAGAGCAAGACTCTGTCTCAGAAAAAAAAAAAAAAAGGAAAAGAAAAACAAAGAAAGAAACTTGTACAAGAGCATTTATAGTAGCTTTATTCACAGTAGGTGAAACTGGAAGCAATGTATTAATGTCCATAAACAGGAATGCAGGTAAACAAATTGGCATATATAAATTAAAAAGAATAACTACCAGTACACTCAACAACATGGATGAATTGCTCAGACATGAGGCTGAACCAAAGAAGCCAGACACAAAGAATACACACTGCATAATTCCATTTCTACACATTCTAGAACTAATCTATGGTTCTAGAAAGCAGAAAAGTGGCTGTCTCGGCAGAGGGTTGGGGTGGTGCCGGGATTGACTTGGAGGAGCCCAAGGGAATTTTCTGGGATGTTAAAATGTTCTGTATATTTTCTGTGGCTACACAAGGGTATACATTTGTCAAAAACCTGGCAAACTGTTCCCTTAAAATCAGTGTGTTTTATGTAAATGTAATTTACATGTAACTTTCATGTAATTACGTATGCAAAGTACACCTCAACTTTAAAATGACATGAAATGTATGTTCATATGCCATATGGAGAATATACTTTTTTCAGTCACATGGAAGAGCCTTAGCAATAGATCAAGTACTAGGAGACAAAGGAAATTGGAAAAAAAAAATTCTACAAAAGCAGGAATCACTGCAATAAAATTAAAAAGAAATAACTAAAGGCAAACCAAATAAATCCGTTCAGAAGGAAATTTACATGACAGAACGTGGAGAACTACAGAAATGAAACTTAGAAACAAACAGGCCCAGGCTGGAATGCAGTGCCATGATCTCTGTGTTACAAGCCTAGCCAAAGCCACGCTCAGAGGAGATGTCACAGGCCATCGTGCCCTTATCACAAAGCAGACAAGACTGAAAATAAACTAAAGCTTACCACTCAAGAAGCTAGACATGAAGAGCAAAACAACCCCAAGAAAGGTGAAGGGATGAGTGTGATAATGCCAAACAGAAATTAATGAAAGAAAAACCATCAGTGCCACAACTAATCAGTAGTACAAACGCTAGATCTTTAAAAAAAATTTTTAGAGAGTAAAATAGACAAACCTGACAAGTCTGGTCAGCAATAAAAAACAAGCCAAAAAATAGATATAAAAGAGGCAACATAAAATAAAGAAATAAAGATTGGCCGGGCGCAGTGGTTCACGCCTATAATCCCAGCACTTTGGGAGGCCGAGGCGGGTGGGTCACCTGAGGTCAGGTGTTTGAGGCCAGCCTGGCCAACATGGCGAAACCCTGTCTCTACTAAAAATACAAAAATTAGTCAGGCATGGTGGTGGGCGCCTGTAATCCCAGCTACTCGGGAGGCTGACGCAGGAGAATCGTTTGAATCCGGGAGACGGAGGTTGCGGTGAGCTGAGATGGTGCCACTCCACTCCAGCCTGGGCGACAGAATGAGACTCCGTCTCAACAACAACAACGACAACAACAACAAAAAAGGCAGGGGGAAACCCTGACAAGAAAATGAGGCTTGGCCTCTCCACCGCCAGGGCCCGCTCTGCAGCCACCCAGGGACCCAGCCTCTCTGGCCCCAGATACCAAGGAGATCTTTTTACATTTAAAGGCACAGCAAGTTCAGAAACACTGGTAGGGTGTTTTCTCTTTTGTTTTGCTTAGTTTTGTCCCATGTCTGTGAACTTAGATGATGTCAAGCATCCGGCAGGTTCAAGAAGGGCCAGTGCTGAGGCTGCCCTGCAGCTCTGAGCAATGGAGAACGAGGGCCACTCAGATTTCTCCCCTCCCTGAGGCACATCTGCAGGACCCAATGCAATGCCGGTGGAGCAGGCCAGGAAGCGCCATGGGTTTTGTAAGACAGCCTGCGCTGGGTACTGGATGCCCTGTGGGCTCAGTTATTCAGGGTTTCAGAGGAAAGAAGGAATTTGTAATAAAGATATGCACAGCAGTGCTATTTATAACCGAGAAAACTGGAAACAACCCAAATCGCCCCCCCGCAGGGGACTGGCCTGGCAGAAACAACGGAGCGAGTGGATGGAGATGTGGGGCCACGTGACAAGTGGGAAGGGAGAAAGCTCCGTGGATACAGAGCCTTCTGCGTGGGGGACGCCAAATATAATGCAGTTTGTACACAGCCACCGTAATTATGGAAAGCTACACGCATGGACATACTTACAGGTGTCAGGCAACAGCAAGCAGAAAATAGCCAGGGCGATTACAGTCAGAGCCAGCATTTCTTGAGTGCTTCCTGTATGCCAGACATGTTATTACCAGCAGCACTTTGCAAATGAGGACACTGGGGCCCTGAATGGTTAAGTAACTTGCCTGAAGACAAACAGCAGTAGGGAAGGAGGTAGGAGGCTGGCTGGCATCCAAGGCCTGCTATCACCAGCTCTATGCCAGCATGCCTCCCCCTACCCCTGGTTCTGGCCAGGCCTGGGGGTGGCAAGAAACCACCTGCAAATGCAACTCTCTTCTAATTGCACAGGGGTCAAGATGATGCAAACAGCGCTTGCAGCTCATGGGGCCTTCCTCCCAGAGAGGTGACTCCTACGCTCTGAGTTCCACTGCCTCCCCCACCAGAAATGTTGGTGTGGGTAGAAAAGAGTGGGAGGCAGCACATCTTAAAGCTGCATTTTCTCCCCCTGGAGAGTGTCGTACGCACTCCCTCTGTCCTTCAGGGATTCCCCTTGGTTGACTCTGAAGCAGGCACCGCCCTTGGGGCCCTTTCTCGGAGATGACCCCAGCTGCCTGGAGTGCAGAGTCTCCCACTCTGACACTCATCCCTTGGTTGCTAGATGCTCCCTTGCTCCTGGAGTCCTGGTAACCCTGGAAAGCCAGTGGATGGAGGAGGGGACGGTGGTAGAACCTGAGGCCCCTAGTGTGGAGTGGCCCCAGCCTGGCCAGGCTTCTGCCAGGGCCTCAGCCTGGGGGCACGTTCGCCCTACTGGGCTCCTGCCTGCACTTGGCCCTCCTCTGTAGCCTCCACAGAAGCTTGGCGCAATGAACACAGCCCTCCTACTCCTTTTCCCAGTCCCTGCCCCCATGTCCCACCTCCACATCCCCAGCCTGGCAGGCCACTGAGACTTAGGGACTCTGATAAAGAATGGTCACAAAAGGGGACTCCCAGGGAGGCAAGGACAAATGGCCCATGAAGTGTATGGGCACATGGTGCCCTTCAGGTGAACACAGCCAGGTTGGGCTGTGGCCTTGGTCTTTTTTTCTGTGGCCCCTCTCTAAATGCCCCTCAGTCTCTGGCCTGGCCAGGACATCTGCCACACACGTGGAGGGAGGACGTTGGCTGCGGTCTCAGCAGGCTGGCCAGTGGGCCCAGACCCTCACAGGGACCAGCCGCATGACAGCCAGCAGACTCAGGTAGAGCCTGAAGTAGCCCTGATTATGGGGTCAGCCTCCAGCCTGGGGTGCCCCTCATGCTACCACAGCCCCTAGAGCCTGGAGGGCAATGGACAGCTCCTGCCTCCCACCCAGTTAGGTTTCTACCCAGTGGCTCTCCGTCAGAGCCTCCTACCAGGACTGTAGGCCTCTGCAGGAATTGGGTAGGTGCTGGTCCCCTCCACAAGCTCCAAGGGATCTTCTAAACCCTCCTCACCTTCCCCCTCCCTAACACTTCCCCCAGACCCCAGAGAGAAATTGCTGGGGGTCCAGGCCTAACTACTGTTTTACCACACCCTGGAAACTCCGTATGTAGCAACCTCACCTTTGTGGCCACTATCCATGCTAACAGGAGCTATCATGTATTAGCTGGGGGCTAGAGGGGATCTATTTGGAATAATATTTCAGAATCAGGACTTGGTGGCCCACTGCAAGTGAGAAGTGAGTGTGGAGGGGCTGGGGCTTCATGGGCCTCTCCTACTTTTCTAGCTTAGGTGGCAGGATAAAGGGAAAATGAAAAGGAGTAACAGGTATGGGGTAAAGATATTAAATTGCAATTAGGGAGTGTAATGTTTAAGGGCCTCCTAAATATCCACTACCTGCAGTATCAGTGAAAATATGGCCTAGAGGCCAGGAAAAAGAGAAGAATTGAAGGCACAGGCTGGAGAATGATCAGTAGATGGAGGGACTGAATTGCAGCCTAGTGAGTGTCACAGGAGGAGAGACAAGGGCTCATAAGGAGTCTCTGAGGGATGCGGCATCAAGGAGATGGTTTGAGGAAGGGTTGATTAAGGAGACAAAGAAAAAGCAAGTAACGGGGCAGGGATAAATCCAGGAGAGAAGAGCGTCACGGAAGCTGGGTCGAGAAGTCTCCAGGCAGAGCAACGCCAGAGGCTGGGTTGGAGTAGGTCAAGGAGGGCGTGGACAAATTGGATGTGGAAACAAGCATCACCTTCTCCAGCCAAAATCACTTGTGACTTCCACTTCTAGGCATTTTACCAGACTAGCCTTCCCACCAGAAATAACCATGAATCTGGACAAAGTACATGAGGCAACTGTTTTCAGGGAGTGCAAGACTCAGATCCCTGTGGGAAGGGATGCTTAGGAGGTGAGCCCCACAATTGCTCCGTGCTCCCCGACAGAGTTTTCTGACTGTGGCACACAGCACCGGACTCTGGGCAGGGCATGGAGGTCATGTGGAGCTGAAGAGGTGGAGATGATGGCGAGGAGCAGCGGGAGCAGTGGGCATGTGTGGAGCCAAGCGTCGGAGAAGAGGGAGCTGTGCACGCAGGGGTCCCAGAACCCCACACAGGAGCTCTGCAAGTCCTCAGCTGACAACTAAGCTGCACATTCATAGGGAAGAACTGAGTCATGCCAAATTAGAGAGGCTTAGGAAACATTTTGGATGTTCCGTGCATCTGCAGTAACAAAACATGAACCCCAAGTAAGGAAGTTCAAAGTCATCTGCCAATAATTAAATTGCCTACTAAAACAATAATCAACATTCTTCAGAGGAAGTTAACACAATTTTGAGTTTCACAATATATGAGCCACAAAATCCAGTATTCAATTTTTTAAAAAAATCACCAGGTATATAAGGAAATAGGAAAATGTGATGCCCAGGCAAGAACAAAGCAGACTATAGAACAGTAACTCAATCTAAAATGACCCAGATGTTGGGTTTAGCAGACTTTAATGTAGCTATTATAAATATGTCCAAATAATTAAAGTAAGAAATAGTCTTAATCAGTGAGTATCTAGGAAATCTCAGCCCCAAAATGGTATCCAGATGCAAATTTTAAAACTAAAAAGTATAATAATTGAAATGAAAAATTCACTGGAAGGTTTAATAGCAGATTGGAGATAGTAGAAGAGTCGATAAACATGAAGACAGATCAATAAACATTATCTGAAGATCACAAGGAAAAAAGGCTGAAGGAAAGTGAGTAGAGCCTGAGAGCCTTGTGGGTATCACATAATCTAACACATACATAATCGGAGTCTCAAATGAAAAGGTGTAAAACTGAGGCAGAACAAATATGTGAAGCAATAATGGCCAAAACATCCCAAATTTGATGAAAAACATCAATTTATGTATCCAGAAGTCTCAACTCAAATCATGATAAACAGAAAGAATAACAACACTCAGACACACAGTTCTGAAAACCTAAGAAAATTCTGAAAGCAGCTGGGTTTGCTGGGAGGTATAACATTACTTACAGGGGAACAAGTATAAGAATCATTACCAACTTCTCACCAGGAACAATGGAGGCAGAAACAACTGAATGGCATCATCAAAGTGCTTAAAGCAAAAAATCTTCAACCAAAAAGATACTTATCTAGCAAAAATATCCTTTTAAAACAAGGTTGAAATGAAGACAGACAAGACTGAGAGAATTCATTGACAGAAGACCTGTAATACAGTCGAAGCTATGGACATCCTCCAGGGCAAGGAAAATAATACCAGATGGAAACTCAGATCTACAGGAGGGACTAAGGAGTGCTACATGGAGAGATCCAGCAGACACCATCTTAACCATGCGATACAAGAGTGGGACAAGTCAGCATTGTGAGCTCCCTGATACAAATGCGGTGGGAAGAACACAGCATTGCCTCTGCACAGTTGATGACATTATTAAAGCAGTAATGTCATAAGCAAACTTTGAATGGATCTGTGGATTCAATGGTAATATCAGATAAAGATCAATTTCCTGATTTTGACGGTTGTACTGTGTTCATATAGGAAAGGACCCTTGTTTTGCACAAGGGCATAACAGGATGATGAAGAATCACATCTACAATTTTGTTATCAAATGATTCAGGAAAAAATACATTAGTATATATATAGAGAAAGACTGATAAATCAAATGTAGTAAAGTGTTAACAACTGGAGAATTTGGTTGAATAGTGTATAGGAGCTCTTTTTAATATTTTGCAGCTTTTCTGTAAATTTAAGATTACTTCAAAATAAAACAAACAAAAAAGCAGCAGCCCTATAAGGGCATGAAGAAGGAAGAGGGCAGCAGAATGGAGCAAGGGTACAGAAGGAAGATGACTTCCATAATGGTTTCTTAATGAGGTGGAACGTAAACAGAAAAGTACACAGATTACACGTAAACAGATTCGGTAAATTTCCACCTTCACTCAGCACTTCAATTAAGAAAGGGAACAATATCTGCATACCTTGTGTCCTCTCCCCTCCCGCAGTGGTAGCTACTATCTTAACCTCTGCCGACACAGATTAGTATGCCCTGGTTTTGAGGTTTAAATATGTAGAATTATAAAGTAGTTCCTCTCTTGTGTCTGGGAAAACCCCCAAATGTTATGTTTGTGATATTCAAACATGTTTCTGTATGTAGCAATAGCAACTTTTTTGTTGTTGTCTAGTCTCGATCGTGTGAATTTATTTACGCCTATTTATACATTTATTATCTATTATACATTTATTATTTAAATCTCCATTCTACTGATAATGAACACCAGGGTGGTTTTCAGTTCTGAGCTGTTACGAATAAAGCTATGATGAACATCTTTGTTCATGTCCTGGTGAACTTAATGCATCCATTTCTGTTCAGCAAATATCTAGGCATGGAATTTCTGGCTCACTGGGTATGTGTGTGCTTGCTTTAATGGACACTGCCGGCCGGGCGTGGTGGCTCAAGCCTGTAATCCCAGCACTTTGGGAGGCCGAGACGGGCAGATCACAAGGTCAGGAGATCGAGACCATCCTGGCTAACATGGTGAAACCCCGTCTCTACTAAAAAATACAAAAAAAAAAAAAAAAACTAGCCGGGCGAGGTGGCGGGCGCCTGTAGTCCCAGCTACTCGCAGGCTGAGGCAGGAGAATGGCATAAACCCGGGAGGTGGAGCTTGCAGTGAGCTGAGAACCGGCCACTGCACTCCAGCCTGGGCGACAGAGCGAGACTCCGTCTCAAAAAAAAAAAAAAAAAAAAAGGACACTGCCACAGGATTTCAAAGTTTGTTGACTTACATTCCCACCAGCACAACACGAGAGTTCTGGTTGCTCCACAGGCTTGCAGACAACTGGTATTGCAAGATTTTTAGTCATTACAGTGAGTGTGGTGATGGGGGTGGGGGGAGTATTACATTGTGGTTTTAATTTTCATTTCCCTGAAGACTCATGAGGTGCTTTTAAGGGTGAGTGGCTTTTCATGGGTTTTGGACCATCTGGAGATCCCTTTTGTACAATGTAGTTCATGTTTTAACATATTTTCTATTGGATTGTCTTTTCCTTATTGATTTGTAGAAGTTCTTCTTTCTTTCTTTCTTTCTTTTTCTTGAGACAGAGTCTCATTCTGCCACTCAGGCTAGGGTGCAGTGGTGCCATCACAGCTTACTACAACCTCGACCTCCTGGGCTCAAGCAATCCTCCCATCTCAGCCTCCCAAGTAGCTGGGACTACAGGTGTGCACCACCACTCCTGGTTTTCTTTTCTTTTCTTTTCTTTTCTTTTTTTGTAGAGACGAGGTCTTACCCTGTGGCCCAGGCTGGTCTCAAGCTCCTGGGGTCAAGTGATCCTCAGACCTCAGCCATCCAAAGTGCTAGGATTACAGGCAAAAGCCATCACACCCAACCTGTGGAAGCTCTTTATATATTCTGGATAGGATTCCTTCATCAGATACATGCACTGCAAATATCTTTATGCCTGGCTTGTCTTTTCACTGTTTCACATTATTAGTGGTGTCTTTTGACAAATATAAGTTCTTAATTTCAATTTGAGCAAATTTATCAATTTTTTTGCTCCATGGCATTTGTGCTTTTTATATCCCATTTAAGAAATTACTATCTACTTCCAAGGTCATAAAGATGATCACCTATGGTTTATTTTCCTACAGCTTTATTGTCTGTTCCTTAGATTTAATTCCACAATCCTTATGAATTAAGTGGGGGTGTTTGTGTTGTAAAATAGGCATCAAGATTTTCTTTCTTTATATATATATATATATTTTTTTTCAATTCACCCAGGAAAAATGTTATAAAAAATTATTTTCCCATTATATGATGAAGTGTTTCTGGACTCTGATTCATTCCATTATTCTATTTGTCTATCCTTGACCAAGATCACACTGTATGATTCCTGTAGTTTTACATTGAGTCGAGATGCATGGTAGTATAATTCCTCCAGCTTTGATGTTGCTCCTCCTCCCCTTCTCATCCTTGTCCTCTTCCTCCTCCTTTACCTCCTCTTCCTTCTCCTTCTTCAAATTTATCTTACCTATTCTTGGTTCTTTGCAATTTGAAGTGAATTTTAGAATCAGTGTGTCATTTACACATACACACACGTGCACACAAGCGCGTGCACACACACACCATCAAAACACTTCTAGGATTTGGGGGTGGGGTGTGTGTACACTAAAACTATAGCTCAGATTCCAGAGAATCAAAATTATTTAATATTGCATCTTGCAATCCACAAATATGGGATATATCCTTCCACTTATTTAGATATACTTATCTCAGTAAATAATTTCCTGTGTAAAGGTTTTGCATATCTTTTGTTAGATTTACTATTAGGTATTTGTTGGTTTTGATACTATAATGATTTTTTTTTTTTTTTTTTTTTTTTGAGACAGAGTCTCGCTCTGTCACCCAGGCTGAAGTGCAGTGGCGCGATCTCAGCTCACTGCAACCTCTGCCTCCCAGGTTCAAGTGATTCTCGTGCCTCAGCCTCCCAAGTAGCTGGGATTACAGGTGCCCACCAGCATGCCTGGCTAATTTTTGTATTTTTAGTAGAGACGGCGTTTCACCATGCTGGCCAGTCTGGTTTTAAACTCCTGACCTCAGGCGTTCCACCTGCCTTGGCCTCCCAAAGTGCTGGGATTAAAGGCATGAGCCACCACAACTGGCTAATAAATGATAATTTTTTATATCTTTTTTTTATTGTTTGTTGCCGATACATATAAGCACAATTTTTAAAATATTGACAATTGTACTAGTCAGCTAGGGCTACCGTAACAAAATACCACAGACAGAGTGGCTTAAACAGCAGAGATTAGTGTTCTCACAGTTCTGGAGGCGGGAAGCTCAGGTTCAGTGTGCCCACATGGTTGGGTTCTGGCGAGGGCCCTCTTCCTGGCTTGCAGAGGGCTGTCATCTGGCTATGTCCACCCATTGTCTATGTATGGGGAGACAGAGATCTTTCTTCCCCTTCTTAGAAGGCCACCAATCCTATCAGATTAGGATGCCACCCGTATGACCTCATTTAACCCCAATTACTTCCTAAAGGCCCCATCTTCAAACTGAATCACATTGTGGGTTAGGGCTTCAACATAGGAATTTTGGGAGGACACAATTCCATCCACAGCAACATTGTAGCCAACAACCTTGCCAATTTCATGTATTAATTATAAGAAGTTGCCTGAAATTCTTTTGGATATTTGATGCACACAATGATGTCATCTGTAAATAATGACTTTTCTGTCTTCTTTTCCTCCCTTTAGGTCTGCTCACCTTGCCTTTTGTGGTTGCTGGGCCCTCCAGGATAATGTCGAGTAGTATTGTGGGTATCCTCAGCTCATGCCAAATCTCAGGGGGAAGGTTTTAAATATTTCACCATTAAGAAGGTTTTTTATAGATACTTTTTAACAGAATAAGAAAGCTCCCTTCTATTCCTAGGACATGATCTGAATAATTCTAATCTTTTGAAAATGTGTTGAAACTTATGGCTCAACCATATGATCAATTCTTGTAATGTTCCATATGCATCAGAAAAGCGTGCGTGTGCTGTCATGATTGGGTATGGCATTCTACAGCTGTCAAATATGTCAAGTTTGTTCATCATGTTAGTCAGGTATTCTACTTGCTGAGTTTTTTGTCTGCTTGTTCTCTTATTTATTATAGGAGGAGGGTTAAAGTCTTCCACTGAGATTGCCAATTTTTCCTTCTCCTTTTAGCATTGTCAGTTTTTACTTTATATAATATGAAGTTATGTGCAGTTCATACAGAATTTTACATTGTGTATTTTTGGTGAGTCCACCTTATCACTTTATGTCCCCCTTCCTCTATAGTTGTCCTATTTTCTTAATGTCTATTTCATTTAGTGATAGTACAGCTGCATTAACTTTTTTTTGATTAGTGCTTGCATGGTGTGCAGAAAAAGGTTAACTCATCAGGCTTGATTGGTCCAAGCTCTGAACATGCCAAGAATGGACTTGCCCTTGGTAGGCTCCAGAGAGGCAACCCTTGGAATTTCCTGCATGAAAGCTTCTTTTTGTTTGCCTGAGACCTTGGGCCATGCTGTATCCATTAAACCAGTGTTATGGACTGAATTTTGTTCCCCCAAAACTCATAGGTAATTAATCATGCCTGTAACCCCAGCACTTTGGGAGGCCAAGGTGGGTGGATCACCCTGAGATCTGGAGTTCGAGACAAGACTGACCAACAGGTGAAACCCCATCTCTACTAAAAATACAAAAATTAGCTGGGCATGGTGGTGGGTGCCTGTAATCCCAGCTACTCTGGAGGCTGAGGCAGGAGAATTGCTTGAACCTCAGAGGTGGAGGTTGCAGTGAGCCAAGATTGCACCATTGCACCTCAGCCTGGGAGACAGAGCAAGACTCCGTCTCAGAAAAAAAGAGGTAAAGTCAAATGAGGCCCTAGGGTGAGCCTTAATCCAATCTGACAGATGTCCTTTCTAAGAAGAGGGGACTAGGACACACAGAGCAAAGACCACGTGCAGACAAAGCAAGAAGACGGCCACCTGCAACCCAAGAGAGAGGCCTCAGGAGGAACCAACCCTGCTGGCACTTGATCTTGGACTTCCAGCCTCCAGAACTGTGAGAAAATAAATTCCTGTTGTTTAAGCCCCCCAGTCTTTGGCGTTTTGTTTTACTAGAAACCAGTAAAACCAGATAGCTTATGCTAACAATGTGACTTTTGTGATGTGTGTCTGAGGTCCTGGGCTATGCTGTACCACTTTGGCCTCTTAGGGGCTGAGTAGCTAAGGTCAGTAATGCAGACAATTCCTGCCTAGGTGACTGACACTCCATAAAAACTCTGGACATCGAGGGTCAAATGAGCCACCTTGATTGGCAGTACTTAATAAGTGATTGCACATAGTTGCTGGGAGAATTAAGCATACTCCAGGCAGCTTCACTAGGAGGGGACATTTGGACGCTTGTGCTCACTTTCTCCTGGACTTTGCTCATGTCCCTTTTCCATTAGGTGATTTTAATCTGTAACCTCCTGCTTTAAGAAACTGTGTGGGCCAGGTGCAGTGGCTCATGCCTGTAATCCCAGCACTTTGAGAGGCCCAGGTGGGCAGATCACAAAGTCAGGAGTTCGAGACCAGCCTGGCCAATATAGTGAAACCCTGTCTCTACTAAAAATACAAAAATTAGCCGAGCGTGGTGGCGGGCGCCTGTAGTCCCAGCTACTTGGGAAGCTGAGGCAGAAGAATTGCTTGAACCCAGGAGGCGGAGGTTGCAGTGATCCGAGATCGCGCCACTGCACTCCAGCCTGGGCGACAGAGCGAGACTCTGCCTCAAAAAAAACAAAAAACAAAACAAAACAAAACAAAACAAAAAAAAAACAACTGTGTGATCATGAGTATAACAGCTCTTGTGAGGCCAGTGAGTCGTCAAGCCTGAGAGTGGCCCCACCATATACACATGGTTACATTTCTTCATTCCTTTACCTTCAACTTTTCTGCATCCTTATACTTAAGATGTGTCTCTTGTAGCAACAAATAGTTTAATTTTTTTTTTGTTTTATTTTGTTTTCATTCAGTCTATCTTAGTCTTTTACTTGGAGTATTTAGTTCATTTACATGTAAATGTATTTCCTGATATATTTTAGTTTATACCTACTATGTGAATTTTTTTTGTCCCACCTGTCTTATATTCCTTTTCCTCTTCTTTTTTGCCTTTATTTGGATTAAATATTTTTTATTATTCCATTCTCCACATCTATCATTCTATTAGTTATATATTTATTTACTATTATGTTATTACTTACTATTGACATCATTTTATTATTTCAGGGGTTATCCTTCATGACAAGATTCCAGAAGAACTACCTGTACACATTAAAAAAATTTTTCCCTAAAATATCTTCATTTTATCTTTATTTTGAAGAATATTGTGGCTATAGAATTTTGTAGAATTCCAGGTTGGCAGTGATTTTTTCCAGCAGTCTAAAAATGTTATTTCTTTCCTTCTGACTCCAATAATTTGTGTTGAAAAATCCGTCATCAGTCTGATTGTTAATCCTATGGTTACTCTATTTTCCTCCGGCTTCTTTTAACATTTTAGATTGTCTTTGTATTTATCCTGGTTGGGGTTACTGAGAGGTATCTTCAGTTTGTGGGTTGACGGCATTAATTTGTTTCTAAAATGATCATACTCTAATATTGCTTCTGCTCCATCACCTTTCTTTTCTCCTTCTGGGTCTTCAGTTGTACATATATTAGAACTTTTCAACATGTTCCACATATCTCTTATACTATTTTCTCTATTTTTCATCTTTTAAAAAATCTTTGTGTACCAGTCTTGTATTTTCTGCTGTCCTATCTTCTACTAATCCTCTTCTACTTCTACTAATCCTACCAATCTACTTCCATTAGTCCTCTCTGCTGTTGTATTCCATCCATTCTTATCCCCATCTGTTGTATTCTAAATATCAGCTATTGTGTTTTCTACTCTGAGATTTATATATTTTTTCTTTAGTGAAACTCTCTTATTATCTGTTTTCTCTAAAATATTAATAGCTATTTTAAAGTCTGTGTCTGATATCTCTAATATCTGTATCACCTGGGAATTTTGCCCATTTTTTTCTTGGTATGCTTATTAATTTTTAATTGAATGTTGGACATAGTGTGCAACAATTTATAGAGGCTCTGGATTCCATTAACTTCCTCCAGAGACCATTCACCTTATCCTTGGGGCAGCTAGAGTGTGAGCAGACTACCTTCATTCAAAGCAGCATGAGGCAGGATTGCAGTCCTTTTAAGTCTCCTTTTTTTTTTCTTTTTTTGAGGCAGAGTCTCGCTCTGTCGCCCAGGCTGGAGTGCAGTGGTGCGATCTCGGCTCACTGCAAGCTCCACCTCCCGGGTTCACGCCATTCTCCTGCCTCAGCCTCCCTAGTAGCTGGGACTACAGGCGCCCACCACGATGCTCAGCTAATTTTTTGTATTTTTAGTACAGACTGGGTTTCACCGTGTTAGCCAGGATGGTCTCACTCTCCTGACCTCGTGATCCGCCTGCCTAGGCCTCCCAAAGTCCTGGGATTACAGGCGTGAGCCACCGCGCCTAGCCCTTTTACGTCTCATTCTATCTTTGACTCATGCCCTCCCACCCCCCAGGGTGTTGCCCTCCTGAGACCCCAGCTAGGATCCTGAACTCCCATTTTTGTCTCTTCATAACCATGAGATCATTGAAAAACTTCGTCTTTTCACTGACTTTCTTATTAGTTCCTTAGCTTCTCACCATGTGTATTTAATGTATGAGCAAATGCTTCAAGGGAAATCTCTGAGTTTGGGGCTTCTAGCCTCTTGGGTCCTGGCTATCCTGTCAGCTCTATAATTTAATTTTTTATTCTCTTCGCCATGAAATTGCTGAAAGATCTGCTGGCTTCTCTGCCTCTTAGCAGTAATACTCCTATGCTCAGATTCCTAGCCTCTCTAAGAATTGGTCATCACCTGGAGGGGTAAATGATGTGCAGAATATCAGCTCGTCTCTCTCCAATTCTCTTCTATTTGGAAACTTGGTTCCTTAAGCCTTGGTTATCTGCAGCTGTCCTGTGCTGCCCCAAGGATAAGGTGAATGGTCTCTGGAGGAAGTTAATGGAATCCAGAGCCTCTATAAATTGTTGCATACTTCAAACCAGTTTTTTTCATCTGGATTTTCTAGTTGTTCTCAATGGGGTCAGTGATCTGCTCCAAACACTCCATTATAGCTGGAAATGGAAACTCAAGGAAGGGTAATTTTATAGATGGCACCAAATTGAATGTGTTTCTAGACAGAGTAAAGTGAACACATGAAAATAATTATGACAGCTCCCCCATATTGAGCTCTTACTATGTGCCAGACTTTGTGCTAAATGGTTACATGTATTATGTCATTTGATTTTTACAGCAAGCTGATAGGCTAGGTACTATATCTATTCTCATTTTACAGATGTGGAAACTGAGGCTTAAAGAGGTTAATTAACTTGTCCAATCAATCTTTTTATCCCCTGGAGGCAAAATTCATAGAAAAAATTTTGACTTAAAAAAATTGTGTATACGTGTGTGTGTGTGTATATATATATATATATATATATATACACACAGAGAATTGTTTGTGTGTATGTGTGTGTATACATACATATATAAAACAAGATTTATGATCTTAACAATTTTTAAGTGTACAAGTCAGTGGCATTAAGTACATTCACACAATGTTGTGCAACCATCACCACTATCTATTTCCAAAACTTCTTCATTATCCCAGATATTCTATAGCCATTAAGTAATAACTCCCCTATAATCCCCTATAACCTATAGCCATTAAGTAATAACTCTTCTTTCTTTCTGTTTCTATGAACTGGACTATTCTAGATATTTCAGATAAATGGAATCAGACATTATTTGTCCTTTTGTGTCTGGCTTATTTCTCTTAGCATAATGTTTTCAAGGTTCCTCCATATTGTAGCATGTATCAGAACTTTAAGCCTTGTTAAACGGCTGAATGATATTCCATTGTCTGTGTAAATATTACATTTTGTTTATTCCTTAATCAGCTGGTGAACATTGGGGTTTTTTCCTACTTTTGGCTATTGCAAATAATGCTGCAGTGAACAATGGCACACGAGTATATGTTTGAATCCTGTTTTCAGTTCTTTGGGGGATATACCTAGGAGTGGTAATTCTATGTTTAACCTTTGAGGAACCACCAAACTGTTTTCCATAGCAGCCGCACCATTTTACATTCCCAGCAGTGACATATGAGGTCTCCAGTTTCTCCATGGCCTCCTCAATACTTACATTCTTTTCTTTCCCAAGTACAGCCATTCTACTGTGTGAGAGGCGTATCTCATTGTGGTTTTTGCATTTCCTATTAACTAACAATACAAAGTATATTTTTATGTGCTTATTGGAAATTTGTATATCTACTTTAGGTAAATGTCTATTCGAGCCCTTTGCCCATATTTTGATTGGACTGTTTGTCTTTTTGTTGTTTGAGTTGTAGGAGTCCTCCTTCTGTATTCTGGATAACTTTTATTAGATATATTATTTGCAATTTTTTTTCTACTCTGTAGGTGGGTATTTTCACTTTCTTGATAATGTCTTTTGATGCACTGAAGTTTTTAACTTTAATAAAGTCCATTTACTTTATTTTTTCTTTTGTTGTTTGTGCCTTGGTGTCATATCTAAGAAGCCATCGTCAAATCCAAAATCATGAAGATTTTACCCCTATGTTTTCCTCTAAGAGTTTTGTTATTTTAGCTCTTATGCCTAGGTTTTAATCAATTTTGAGTTAATTTTGTATATGGTATGAGGTAGGAATCCAACTTTGTTTCATGAAATAGGCAAACCTATAAAGACAGGAAGTATATTAGTGGTTGACTAGGCTTGGGGGTGTGTAGCAGGAATGAGGAGTGACTGCTAATGGGTATGAGGTTTCCTTTGGGGTGATAAAATGTCCTAAACTTAGAAAGAGTGATGTCTGCATAACTCTGTGAATATACTAAAACCGCTGAAATTGTACACTTTGAAAAGGTGAATTTTATGCTATGTGAATTATACCTCAATAAAGCTATTGAAACAAACAAAAAGAATAGCTGGAGGCTCTATGATGAGGGACAGGCCTTGCAGCCTCACCTCCTGCTTCTAGGAAAGGGACCCGCCATGGCTGTGTGCCAGACTCCTGCGCTGCCAGGGTCATGTTCTAAATTAAACAAGTAGCCCAAGCTCAGGATTCCTTCTCCTCCCCAGTGCCAAGTTTCAGATAATAAAGGGTCTTCTTTCATGAACTTTTCCCTAATTTCAGCTCAGGTTCAGATGTTGCTGCCGGCTCTTCATCCTGGCAATCACAAGAGGGAAATAAGCCATAGACGGCAGCTCCCACACCCACTTCTCTTGAGAGTAGATGGGAGCCCTGATGAAAGGGCAGAAGCACTGGCAGCTCAACAAATCCTGGATGAGGAACCAACATTTGGCCTGGGGTCTCCCTGGTGTCTCCTCCAGGGTGGGAGTGGTGGGACTCAGCTTGTCCCCTGGCACAGGAGGAGCTGCTGTCTTGAGGTGACTTGCTGTTCTGACCTCCCCTGTGGTTGGACCAGACTAGCGCTGGGCATGGGGCTCATTTGCTGATGGGTTCACCTTAAGTTTCTACTGGGATATGAACATTTGGACACATGGACAGCTCCTCAGGAGCCCAAATCTCATTGGCTGGTTGCAAGAGGCCTCTTCATGGAGAGGGGTGGTGGGGGTATTAGAAGGGTGGAAGGATTAGAAGTTCTGTCTCTGTAGAGAACAGCATGGCTTTGGGATGTCAAAAACTGCAGGGAACCTACCATGTTTCTGCACTTGGAGGGTGGAAGAGCTTGGGGCAGGGGTGTCAGCATCCTCTGGCAGGCACTGCTCGGGGGCACTGGTGAGGGGACCTTGTTGGCCTTCCTGGGCAGGGGACATTGATAACAGGGTCCAGAAAAGAGGAGACAGCAGACCCTGGTGGAGATTGTGGCTGGCAGATCTGCATATGGGTCCCCAGGGGGCACCCTGACTCCTTGGTGTGTATGAGACTCTGGGTTGGAGCTGAAGGCTGGGGGAAGTCTGATTGGTGCTACTGTTGTGTGGACCTGGTATGGCTGCTGCTGGAAAGCTCAGGCCTCTCCCAAGGTCCCAAGGCCCTGAAACCTCTCTGACTTCATACTTTCCCACCAGGGTGGGCCAAGGGAGCAAAGTGCAGGACTCCTGAGGTCTGCAAAATCACAAAGGAAAAGGATGATGACCCCCCAGGAGGTTGCTGAAGCACATACAGCCCCTCCTAGCCCAAGCAAGCTCTGCATCCCCCCATCTCAGGCACTTGCAGCTCTTCGCCTGGATTTGGCAACCATCACTGACTGCAGACCTGCTTCAGGGTTTTATTTATAGTCATTAAGATGCCCCTATCTGTGGCCATGTCAGCAGGGCCCCTAAGGACCTGACCCCAAGAATGGTGCCTCCCCATCCCTTGGGTTCCTCTTTGACATCCTTGGGATATGCAGTCCCCAGAGACATAAGGGTGTTCACCATGTCACCCTGCCCCAGCCCACCTCAGCCAGTTCCTGGTCCCTCCCCAGAAGGAAGCTCCCAACCTTATTTGCTGTGTCTGCATCGAATCTCTGTGAAGTGTGGACCTCTGCCATGGCTTTCCCAGAGAGTCAAAGCAGCCTAGCCAGCCTGGGACACAGGCCTTCTCCATGGGGCCACACCTGCCCCTCTACAGTTCAGGTAGGACTTGTGCCTGTCTGTTTTTTATGGCTGGCTGGCTGAAGGGTGGGATGGGGGTGGGGAATAATAACCAGGCTACCCCCACCTCACCCAATAAGGCAATGAGCAGAATGTCTGCCTCCCTGGGCTTCCTCCAGGGACCCAGAGCCTGCAGGCAGAGAGTCTTTGATTCCCAAGAAAAGCTGTTCAGCCAAACTTAGCACAAAATGGCAATTCAGGAGCTGAACTCTACCTAGCAACAAGATTAGCAGCTGATTTTGCAAGCTGGTATTTTTATCCCTGGGATGGGAACAGCTGAGAAGAGTGGCCGCCTCCTGCTACCACAAGGAGCGCTACTCCCTCCTGTGCCACCTGGGGACCCTGCCCCCTCAGCTGCTCCTGGCCCCATGCCTAGTTCTGCCTTCCTTTCTTGCTTGCAGGGCTCTCGGATTCATGAGGGGAGGGTGTGGGGCCTGAGAGCTTCCAGAGGGGAACATCAGCCCCCAGGTCCAATAGGAACCATGAGATTCTGGAGCTCAGAGGCCCGACTCAGCCTTTCCTCCTCTCCTTGCCGCATCCTGTTTTCTTTTCCTCATCCCTCTGTCCCCAACACCTGAGAGCCTTTGCACTTTCCATGCTGTGCTGCAACAGCCCCTGGCACTTTGTGGCCCATCAGACAGACGGATCTGTGGGGCCAGGGGTCCCTATTTCCCATAAGCACACAGTGGGCTCTTGATAGCCATGTGGTCCTCTGGACCACTTCCTCACATTATCTCCAGTTTTTCTTTCCACCTCCCAGCTCTTCTTTGCTTGCCTTCTCACCACCCCTCACAATGACCAGAACCTTCTGGTAGCCTAAAGCCCTGCTACCTTTTGTGTGGACTACCAATGAACAAAACTGCCATCTTAGGGGCCGTGATGTTGCCTGGTTTTATAGAAAAAAATATTATGATGGTGAAATCTCCCAGAAGTGAACTTCCAGTTCCAGAACAAGATGGTATAGACTCACTTTTCCCACATCCTCCCTCTGTGGACATAATTCAACAGACACTACAAAGGGTCCCCGAAAGCTGGAAAGAAGGTGGCAGACTGGCTAGAAGCCTTGGGACTTGAAGACAACATGGTGGTGAGGCTCTTGGGATATCTTTTTATCTCCCACATTCCCCACAATGGGCACAGAGAGCCCTGCAACCTGAACTGCCAAGAAGCATCGACAAAACAAATAAGCAGAGCTGTCCTCTCTGGCCAAAGGACTGGGGTATGGGAAAGGAGGCAGTGCTAGAGTTCTATGCTCCACAAGCAGGACACTGAAGTGAGGGTCAATTCATCCACAGGGCAGTATCAGTGAAGCCTGTGTCTCCTGCCCTCCACCAAGTGCCAAAAGAAGCACCAGGCCCCGGTGGAAGCATCTTCCACCCTCACAAGAACAACCACCAGAATAGTATTGCAAGGGCTATGAAAATTAAACTCTCATTGGAACTACAACCCACAGAAGTAGGCCAGACCTAGATGCCAAACCTGAAAAGGGTGACTGCCTGCTAAAATAGAAGACCTAAATAGCAGTAAGAGTCTTCTAATATAACCAAAATGTCCAGGATATAATCTAAAATTACTCATCACACCAAGAACCAAGAAAACCGCAATTTGAATGAGAACAACAACCAACTGATGCCAATGCCAAGATGAATCAGATGTTGGAATTATCTGACAAGAATTTTAAAGCAGTCATCATAAAAATGTTTCAACAAGCAATTACAAATTCTCTTGAAACAAACGTAGAAATAGAAAATCTCAAAAGGATGTTTTACAAGTTCATTTTAATAAACAAATGACAATTATGGAACTCAAAATAAACTAACCAAATTCAAAAATTTGCTAAATGGATTCAATCATAGAACAGAGATGATAGAGAATAGAATAGTAAACTTGAAGACAGATCAATAGAATTTATTCATTCTGAACAACAGAGAGAAAACATACTGGAAAAAAATAAACAGAATTGACCAGGCATGGTGGCTCACACCTGTAATCCCAACACTTTGGGAGGCCAAGGTAGGGTGGATCATTTGAGGTCAGGAGTTTGAGAGCAGCCTGGTCAACATGGTGAAATCCCATCTCTACTAAAAACACAAAATTTAGCCAGGCATAGTGGCACATGCCTGTAATCCCAAGATCATGCCACTGCACCCCAGCCTGGGTGACAAAGCAAGACTATGTTTCAAAAAATAAAGAGTCTCAGGGATCTATGAGACAAAACAGAAGATCCAACATTCATGTCATCATAGTCCCAGAAGGAAGGAAGAAGAAATGTGGGGCTGGAAAAATAATCAAGGAAATAATGTCTGAAAACATCCCAATATTAACAAAAGATCTAAATCTATAGATTTAAGAAGGTGAGAATATCCCAAATAGGAAAAATCCAAATTGACCTACACCAAGATATATAATGATTAAACTTCTGAAAACTAAAGACAAAGAAAAAAATCTTAAAAGCAGATAGAAAAATGACATATTACCAATAGAGAAACACTAAGTCAAATGATAGTAGATTTCTCCCCTGAAACCTCAGCAGTCAGAAGTGAGTGGCACAATGTGCTGAAAGAAAAAAACCTGTCAACTGCAAACTCCATATCTAGTGAAATTCTCCTGTAGGAATTCAGGGGAAATAAAGACATTCCCTGATGACAAACTAAGAGAATTTGTTGCTAGCTGAACTATCCTTAAAGAATGGCTAAAGGGACCAGGCGGAGTGGCTCATGGCTGTAATCCCAGCTGCGGCAGGCGGATCACTTGAGGTCAGGAGTTCAAGACCAGCCTGACCAACATGGCAAAACCCTGTCTCTACTAAAAATACAAAAGTTAGCCAGTGCATGCCTGTACTCCTAGCTACTCAGAAGGATAAGGCAGGAGAATTGCTTGAACCTGAGAGGCAGAGGTTGCAGTGAGCCGAGATCACACCACTGCATGGTTGACAGACTGAGACTCTGTCTCCAAAAAAAAAAAAAAAAAGTTCTGGTCATTGTGAGCGGAGCTGAAAAAGCTAAAGGAAGCTCTCCAAACAGAAAGGAAAGTATAACAGAAGGTGGCTAGAATTTTCATCAAAGAAAGGTAAACAATGAAAAGAATAAAAACAAAGGTAAATATAATAGACTATTCTTTACTTTATCAATTTCTTTAATATTTTATGGCTAAAGCAAAAATTCTAGTACCATCTGATGTGGTTCCTCAATGTATGGAAAATACTTAAGATAATTATGTTTCAAATTTTGAGATGATAGGCCAGGTATAGTGGTTCCTGCCTGTAATCCTAGTGCCTTAGGAGGCTGAGGTAGGAGGATCACTTGAGGCCAGGAGTTCAAGACCAGCATGGACAACATAGTAAGACCTCCTCTCTACAAAAATAAAAATTAAGAAATTAGCTGGGTGTGGTTGCACACAACTGTAGTCCTAGTTACTCAGGCGGCTGAGGGAGGAGGATCACTTGAGCCCAGGAGTTTGAAGTTACAATGAGCTATGATTGACTCCAACCAGGGCAACAGAGTGAGACTCTGTCTCTAAAACACAAAAAGTAAAAAATAAATGTGAAAGGATAAAGGAACCTTAATGAAAGTAAGGTTTCTGCACTCAAAGTGAGAAAATGCTGACACCAGCAGACTGTGACAAGTTGTATATGTATATGATAATAATACCCAGAGCAACTGCTAAGAAAATATATACAAAGCAATATACCAAAAAATTATACAAAGCAATATACCAAAAATATACAAAGCAATATACCAAAAAATCACAAATAAATTTAAATTAAAATTTTTAAAAGATTCAAGAAATCTACAGAAAGGTGAGAAAAAAGAAACAGAGAGGCCGGGCGCGGTGGCTCAAGCCTGTAATCCCAGCACTTTGAGAGGCCGAGACGGGCGGATCACGAGGTCAGGAGATGGAGACCATCCTGGCTAACACAGTGAAACCCCGTCTCTACTAAAATACAAAAAACTAGCCGGGCGAGGTGGCGGGCGCCTGTAGTCCCAGCTACTTGGGAGGCTGAGGCAGGAGAATGGCGTGAACCCGGGAGGCGGAGCTTGCAGTGAGCTGAGATCCGGCCACTGCACTC
>NW_016805193.1:665900-731417 GCF_001698545.2 Rhinopithecus bieti | reverse complement strand
AAAATATAACTTAAAATTTTATTAATATAGATGGAATAATTATATTAACATGAGAAAAAGTAGAAAGAAATTTCTTCATGGCAAATAAAATTACTAGGGACAAAGATGGAATTTTTTTTTTTTTCACTTTTAGGTTGGGGGTACCTGTGAAGGTTTATTATATAGGTAAACTCAAGTCATGGGGGTTTGTTGTAGAGATTATTTCATCACCCAGGTACCAATAGTTATTTTTTATGCTCCTCTCCCTCCTCCCACCCTCCCTGGGGTCAAGTAGACCCCAGTGTCTGTTGTTCCCTTCTTTGTGTTCATGCGTTCTCATCATTCAGCTCCTACTTATAAGTGCAAATATATAGTATTTGATTTTCTGTTCCTGCATTAGTTTGCTAAGGATATAGCCTCCATTTCCAACCATGTTCCTACAAAGACACGAGCTCATTCTCTTTCATGGCTGCATAGTATTCCATGGCATATATGTACCACATTTATAAAATCTGTCATTGATGGGCATTTAGGTTGATTCCATGTCTTTGCTATTATGAATAGTGCTGCAGTGAACATTTGCATGCACGTATCTTTATGGTAGAATGATTCCTTTTCCTCTGGGCATATACTCAGTAATGGAATTGCTGGGTCAAATGGTAGTTCAGCTTTTATCTCTTTGAGGAATCACCACACTGCTTTCCACAATGGTTGAACTAATTTACACTCCCACTGACAGTGTTCAACTGTTCCCTTTTCTCCACAACCTCACCAGCATCTGTTTTGTTTTTTGCTTTTTAATGATAGCCGTTCTGTCTGATGTGAGATGATATCTCGTTGTGGTTTTGGTTTGCATTTCGCTAATCATCAGTGATATTGAGCTTTTTCCATATGATTATTGGCTGCATCTATTCCTTCTTTTGAAAAGTGTCTGTTTGTGTCCTCTGCTCACTTTTTATGGGGTTGTTTTTCTCTTGTAAATTTGTTGATGTTCTTTACAGATGCTGGTTATTAGACCATTGTCAGATGCATAGTTTGCAAATATTTTCCCCCATTCTGTCTATTCTGTTGATAATTACCTTTGCTTTGCAGAAACTCTTAAATTTAATTAGATCCCATTTGTCAATTTTTGTTTTTGTTGCAATTGCTTTTGTTGTCTTTCTCATAAAAGCTTTTCCCGTTCTTATATCTAGGATGATATTGCCTAGGTTGTCTTCCAGGATTTTCATAGTTTTGAGTTTTACGTTTATGTCTTTAACCCATCTTGAGTTGAATTTTGACTATGGTGTAAGGAAGGGGTCCAGCTTCAGTCTTCCGCATATGGCTAACCAGTTATCCCAGCACCATTTATTGAATCAGGAGTTTTTTCCCCATTGCTTGTTTTTGTCAGCTTTGTCGAAGATCAGATGGTCTTAGATGTGCAGCCTTATTCCTGGGCTCTCTATTCTGTTCCATTGGTCTATGCATCTGTTTTTGTACCAGTACCATGCTTTTTTGGTTACAGTAATCTGTAGTATAGTTTAAAGTTGGGTATAGTGATGTCTCCAGCTTTTTTCTTTTTTGCTTAAGATTGCCTTGGCTATTCAGGCTCTTTTTGGGCTCCATATGAATTCTAAAATACTTTTTTCTAGTTCTGTGAGAATGTCATTGGTAGTTTGACAGAAATAGCATTGAGTCTGTAAATTGCTTTCGGCAGTGTGGCCATTTTAATAATACCGATTCTTCCTATCCATGAGCATGGGATGTTTTTCCATTTGTGTATCTTCTCTGATTTCTTTGAGTAGTGTTTTATAATTCTCATTGCAGAGATCTTTCACCTCCCCAATCAGCTGTATTCCTAGGTATTTTATTCTTTTTGTGGCAATTGTGAATGGGTTTGCCTTCCTGATTTGGCTCTTGTCTTGGCTGTTATTGGTGTATAGGAATGCTAGTGATTTTTGTATGCTGATTTTGTATCCTGAAACTTTGCTAAAGTTGTTTATCAGCTGAAGGAACTTTAGGGCTGAGACTATGGGGTTTTCTAGTTAAAGAAATACTTGCAAACCAAATCCAGCAGCACATTCTAGATACAGAATCATGTCATCTGCAATCATGAATAGTTTGACTTCCTCTCTTCCTATTTAGATGCCTTTCTTTCTCTTGCCTGATTACTGTGTCTAGGACTTTCAACACTACATTGAATAGAAGTGGTGAGAGAGGGCATCCTCTTATGCCGGTTTTCAAGGGGAATGCTTCCAGCTTTTGCCCATTCAGTACGATGTTGGCTGTGGGTTTCTCATAGATGGTTCTTATTATTTTGAGGTATGTTTCTTCAATACCTAGTTTATTGAGAGTTTTTAACATGAATGGATATTGAATTTTATCAAAAGCCTTTTCTGCATCTATTGAGATAATCATGTGGTTTTTGTCTTTAGTGCTGTTTATGTGATGCATGACACTTACTGATTTATGTATGTTGAATCAACCTTGCATCCCGGGAATGAAGCCTACTTGATTGTGGTGGATTAGCTTTTTGACATGTTGCTGCATTTTGTTTCCAGGTGTTTTTTTTGTTTTGTTTTGTTTTTGAGGTGGCCTCTTACTCTGTTGCCCAGGCTGGAGTCAGTGCCGCGATCTTGGTTCACTGCAACCTCTGCTTTCTGAATTCAAGTGATTCTCCTGCCTCAGCCTCCCGAGTAGCTGGGATTACAGGCACCCACCAGCACGCCCGGCTAATTTTTGTATTTTTAGTAGAGATGGGGTTTCGCCATGTTGGCCAGGCTGGTCTGAAACTCCTGACCTCAGGTGATCCGACCACCTTGGCCTTCCAAAGTGCTGGGATTACAGGCATGAGGCACCTCACCTGGCTGGTTTCCAAGTGTTTTGTTCAAGATTTTTGCATCAATGTTCATCAAGGATATTGGCCTCAAGTTTTCTTTCTTTGTTGTGTCTCTACCAGGTTTTGGTATCAGGATGATGCTGGTCTTATAGAATGAGTTGAGGAGAAGTCCCTCCCTCTCAATTTTTTGGAATAGTATCAGTAGGAGTAGTACCAGCTCTTCTTTGTACATCTGGTAAAATTCAGCCGTGAATTCATCTGGTCCTGGGATTTTTTTTAGTTAGTAGGCTATTTATTGCAGATTCAATTTCAGAGTTTGTTATTGGTCTGTTCAGGGAATCAACTTCTTCCTGGTTCAGTCTTGGGAGGGTGTATGAGTCTAGGAATTTATTCATCTCTTCTAGGTTTTCTGGTTTGTGTGCATAGAGGTGTTCCTAGTAGTTTCTGAAGGTTTTTATTTCTGTAGGGTCAGTGGTAACACCCCCTTCATCATTTCTAATTGTGTTTATTTGGATCTGCTCTCTTTTCTTTTCTTATTAGTCTAGCAGTGGCCTATCATTAATTTTTTGAAAAAACCAACTCCTGGATTCTTTGATCTTTTGAATGGCTTTCATATCCCAATTTTCTTCAGCTCAGCTCTGATTTTGGTTATTTCTTGTCTTCTGCTAGCTTTGGGGTTGATTTGTTTTTGCTTCTCTACTTCTTTCAGTTGTGATATTAGATTGTTAATTTGAGATTTGAGATCTTTCTAACTTTTGGATGCGGGCATTTAGTGCTACAAATTTCCCTCTTAATACTGCCTTAGCTGTGTCCCAGAGATTCTGGTATGTTGTATCTTTGTTCTCATTAGTTTCAAAGGACTTCTTTATTTCTACCTTAATTTCATTATTTACCCAAAAGTCATTCAGGAGCATATGGTTTAATTTCCATGTAGTCACGTAATTGCATGGTTTTGAGAGATTTTCTTAGTCTTGACTTCTATTTTTATTGTGCTGTAGTCTGAGGGTGTGTTTGGTATGATTTCAGTTATTTTGCATTTGCTGAGGATTGTTTTATGTCCAATTATGTGGTTAATTTTAGAGTACGTGTCATGTAGAAATGAGAATGTCTATCCTGTTGTGTGTGTGTTTTGTTTTGTTTTTTGAGATGGAGTCTTGCTCTGTCGCCAGGTGGGACTGTAGTGGTGTGATCTCGGCTCACTGCAAACTCCACCTCCTGGGTTCAAGCAATTCTCTGCCTCAGCCTCCCAAGTAGCAGAGATTACAGGCACCTGCCACCACGCCCAGCTAATTTTTGTATTTTTAGTAGAGACGGGGTTTCATCATCTTGGCCAGGCTGGTCTTGAACTCCTGACCTCATGATCCACCCACCTTGGCCTCTCAAAGTGCTGGGATTACAGGCGTGAGCCACCACACTTGGCCCTGTTGTGGTCTGGGGTGTGTGTGTGTGTGTGTAGAGTTCTGCAGAGGTCTATCAGATCCATTTGGTCCAATGTTAAGTTTAGGTCCTGAATATCTTTGTTAATCTTCTGCTTCGATGATGTGTCTAATACTGTCAGTGGAGTGTTGAAGTCTCCCACTATTATTGTGTGGGAGTCTATGTCTCTGGAGGTCTTAAGAAATTGCTTCATGAATCAATCTATGTGCTCCTATGTTGGGTGCATATACATTTAGGATAGTTACGTCTTCTTAATTAATGGAACCCTTTATCATTATGTAATGCCCTTCTTTGTCTTTTTTGATCTTTGTTGGTTTAGTCTGTTTTGTCTGAAATTAGGATTGCAACCCCTGCTTTTTTCTGTTTTCCATGTGCTTGGTAGAATTTACTCCATCCCTTTATTTTGAGCCTATGGGAGTCATTACGTGTGGTATAGGCCTCTTGAAGACAGCATTCCATTGGGTCTTGCTTTTTTATCCAGCTTGCCACTCTGTGCCTTTTAAGAGAAGTGGGACATTTAGTCCATTTACATTTAAGGTTGGTATTGATATGTGTGGATTTGATCCTGTCATTGTGTTATTAGCTGGCTGTTATGCTGGCTTGTTTGTGTGGTTGCTTTATACTGTCACTGGTCTGTGTATTTAAGTGTGTTTTTGTATTGGCTGATAGTGGTCTTTCCATTCTATATATAGTGCTCCTTTCAAGTTCTCTTATAAGGAAGGTCTGCTGGTAATTAATCCCTTCAACATTTGCTTATCTGAAAGAATCTTATTTCTCCTTTGCTTAGGAAGTTTAGTTTGGCTGGATATGAAATTCTTGGTTGAAGATATTTTTCTTTAAGAATGTTGAATATAGGCCCCCAATCTTTTCTGGCTTGTAGGGATTCAGCTAAGAGGTCCACTGTTAGCCTGATGGGGTTCCCTTTGTGGGTGACCTGCCCCTTCTCTCTAGCTGCCCTCAGCATTCTTTCATTTTGACCTTGGAAAATCTGATGATTATGTGTCTTGGCATGACGTTCTTGTGTAGAATCTTGCAAGTTTCCTGTATTTCCTGAATTTGACTCTTGACATCTCAATCAAGGTTGGGGACATTGTCATGGGTGATATCTTGAAATATGTTTTCCAAGTTGTTTGCTTTCTCCTCCTCCCTTTCAGGGATGCCAATGATTCATAGATTTGGCCTCTTTACATAATCCCATGCTTTTTGGAGGTTTTGTTCATTCCTCTTCATTCCTGTTTCTTTATTTTTGTCTATCTTATTTCAGACAGCTATTCTTTGAGTTCTGAGATTCTTTCTTCAGCTTGGTCTATTCTGCTGTTAATACTTGTGGTTGCATTGTGAAATTCTTGTGTTTTTTCAGCTCTGTCATGAGTTATATTCCTTTTTATAATATCTATTTCATCCTTCAGCTCCTGTATCATTTTATTGTGATTCTTAGTTTCCTTGGATTGGGTTTTGCTGTTCTCCTGAATCTCAATGATCTTCATTCCTAGCCATATTCCGAACTATATTTCTGCCATTTCAGCCAGCTCAGCCTGGCTAAGAACTCATGTTGGAGACCTGGTGCAGTTGTTTGGAGGACATATGACACTCTTGCCATTTGAGTTGCCACAGTTCTTGCATTGGTTCTTTCTCATCTCTATGTGTGGGTGTTCTTTTAGCTGCAGTGTAGATTGAGTAGTCAACAGACTTCTTTTCTGGATGTTTTCACAGGGCAGAGGCTTTGTGCAGGGTCTTTATTTGAAGCTGACTTCTTGTTCTTGGTTTCACAGGAGGTATGTTAGTGAGGTATTTTTGGTGTTGAAGCTTTGGTGTGATCCAGTGGATGGTGCTTAGGTATACTGCTCAGTTGGTAGACACTTGCTGGGTTGTGTGGCTCCCCTGTTTCCTCATAGTTTCAATGCTCTGAAAGCATGGGTTCCTCTCCCCTCTGAGTGTTGGATCATGGCTTGGCACTCCTGGGATGCCTGCTGCAGCTCTGGGGCAATCTCAGCATTTATGTTCTTCCCCCTACTTGGAGGCAGCAGAGGAAAGGATCTTAGTAGTGGTTGTGGCCAAGGGTCTTTTGCTTGTTTCCTGGGGACTCCATCCCAGAGAGATGCATGTCAGCAGTCACTCAGTGCAATCATCCCAGTATGGAGGGTCTGTGCTATGGTCCCAAGTTGGGGGTTCCCTGTCTGGTGATGAGTGGAGGTGGGCAGGTGGAACCCATGGCAGACAGACTGGCCTCTTCTCCTTGGGTCAACTGTACCTTGTTAGAGGTGTGGATAAAGCACTTACAGTCTTTACTCTTTAGTTAGTTTGGGGGTGCCAAGAGCAGTTCCACTATAGAGGCAGTGGCAGAGAGGCTTTCAGTTGCCCCTGGGGCCTCTGTCCAGGAAATGGCAGAGTTTCCACTGGTTTGATAGCCCCAGCAAGAGGTGGCTAGAGGCCCAGGCCTTGAGGACCTGCCCAGTGAGGAGCTGTGGGAACAAGCATCCACGTAACAGTCTGGCCACTTTTCCATAGGAAAAGCAATACGCTGGAGGTCTGCTCCAGTCCCCAGGTACCTCAGATTTTCTAGTATCAACAGTGAAGGCTGTGAAACAGCAAAGATGGCAGCCTGTCCCTCCTTCTGGAAGTTCTGTTTCAGACAGGTACGGACTTGTTGTCAGCCCAAACACACCTGTAGGAGGTGGCTGGAGACCCTGGTTGGGAAACCCACCCAGTGAGGAGGAATGGGATCAAAGACCAGCTTTAAAAAGCAGTCTGGCCATGTCTTCATAGAGCAGCTGTGCTGTGCTGGGAATCCACTTCAGCCCCCAGTCACCTTGCACTCTCCAAAGCCCAAAAGGCAGAATGGCTAAGTCACCCAAACAGCAAACATGGAGGCCTTCCCCTCCCTCTGGGAGCTCCATCTCAGGGAGGTTAGAAACCTCTGATAGCCAAGGGACACTGGTGAGGATAGCTGGAGACTCCAGTGAGGACAGGAGCTGGAGACTCCAGTGAGGATGGGATCAGGGACCTGTTTTAAAAAAGCAGTCTGGCATGTTTTCATAGAGCCACTGTGCTGTGCTGGGGATCTGCTTTAGCCCACAGTTGCCTTGGACCCTCCAAAGTCTGAAGGCTAGAATGGCTAAGTTGGCCAAACAGCAAAGATGGCGGCCTCCCCCTCCCCCTGGGAGCTTCATCTTAGGGAGGTCTAACACTGCTATAGGTGGCTGGCTGGAGTCCTAAGCCAGCGGGTCTTATCCTGTGAAGTGCCACGGAAATGGGGCCTGCAGACTGTCACTGCTCAGCTCCCTGGATTCACACCCTTTCCTAGGGATATGTATGGGAGTCTAACCTCCCATTTTGCTGGAATTGCAGCTGCTTTTGCTGGGGAGCCCAGAAAATCCAGGTATCTAAGGTTCCTGGGGTCTCTGCATGTGCCTGAGTGGCTGCTCTGCTGAGATTCCATGTAGCTCTGTGTGTCAGACTGAAGGCCCTGGTGGAGTCAGTTCATGAGGGGATCTCCTGACTCCAGGGTTGGAAAGATCCATGAGAGAAGTGTGGGTTCCCAGGGTTGCATATTCACTGCTTCCCTAGGTTGGGGAGGTTCCCCCAAGTCCATGTCACTCCCCAGTGGGCCATTATCCTGCATTGCTTTTCTCCATTCTCCATCGGTTGAGTGGTTTCCTTGATTAGTCCCAATGATGTACCTGGATGTTTCAGTTGAAGGTGTTGTATTTACTTGCCCCTTCCATTCCTCTCCATAAGAGCAACACACACTAGCTGCTTCTAGTCAGCCATCTTGGCCATCGGGTAAACAGATGTTATTTAATGATAACAAGATCAATCCACCAAGAGGGTATAGCAATACTAAATGTATATGCACCAAATAATAGAACTTCAAAATACATAAATTGAAACTGGTAGAGCTGAAAGGAGAAATAAGCAAATCCACAATTGTCTTAGTCCATTTGTGCTGGTATAATAAAAACTCATTCTGGGTAATTTATAAACAAAATAAATTTATTTATTACAGTTCTAAAGGCTGGGAAGCCCAAGATCCAAGCACTGGCATCAGGTGTCTGGTGAGGGGTTTCTTTTTGCATTCTCACATGGCAGAAGGGGCAAATGCCATGTTCTCACATGGCAAAGGGCAGTAGGACAAAAAGGGCCTATCTAGTTTCTTCTGGCCCTTTTATAAAGTTGCTAATTCCATTCATGAGGGATTTGCCCTCATGATGCAATCACCTCCCAAAGGCTCTTCTTCTTAATATTATCACATTGGGGTTCAAGCTCCAACATAAATTTCAGAGGGGACACAAACATGCAAACCATAACAACAATTATAGTTGGGGACTTCAAGAACCCCACTCTCAGCAGTTGATAAAACTAATAAATAAAGAATGAACAAGGATATAGAAGAACTGAACAACATCATTAACCAACACGATCTAATTAATATTTATAGAACACTTCCTCCACCTAAGAAGAGAAGAATACACATTCTTTTTAAGTGTCCCTTGACACTCACTAAGACCATATCCTGGGTCATAAAACAAACCTTAAATTTAAAGAACTGAAATCACATAGAGTATGCACTCTGACAATAATAGAATTAAAATAGACATCAATAAGAGAAAACAACAGAAAAACTTCCAAACACTTGCTTGGAAATTAAAAATACACTTCTGATAATCAATCTATGGGTCAAAGAGATAATCCCAAAGAAAATTAAAAGATACTTAGTGATCAATGGAAAAAATCAAAATTTGTTTTATGTAGTTAAAACAGTGTTGAGAGGGAAATTCATAGCACTGCACTTCCTTAGAAAAGAAGAAATGTCTCAAATCAATAATCTCAGTTGCTGCCTCAAAAAACTAGAAAAAGAAGAACAAAATAAACCCCAAGCAAACAGAAAGAAGGAACTACAAATAATAAGAGCAAAAATCAATGAAATTGAAAACAGGAAAACTATAAGGAAAATTAATAAAACAAAGAAAACCAAATTCTTCAAAAAATCAACAAAATTTATAAACCTAGAGTAAGACTGATAAAGATAAAAAGAGAGAAGACACAAATTACCAATATCAGGAGTGAAACAGGGGCTATCAGAACAGATGAGGCCAGGATTACCCTGATATCAAACCAAAAAAAAAAAAGATAGCATAGGCTGGGCATGGTAACTCATGCCTATAATCCTGGCACTTTGGAAGGTTGAGGCAGGCAGATTGTTTGAGACCAGGAGTTCAAGACCAGCTTGGGCAACATGGCGAAACCCTGTCTCTACAAAAAATACAAAAATTAGCTAGGTATGGTGGTGTGTGCCTGTAGTCCCAGCTACTTGCAGGGGTGCTGAGGCAGGAGGATCACTTGAGCCCAGGAGGTGAAGGCTGCAGTGAGCCATGTTTGCACCACTGCACTCCAGTCTTGGTAACAAAGTGAGATCTCGTCTCAAAAGAAAAAAAAAGAGCATAAAAAAAGGAAATTACACAATCTCTCTTGAACTTTGACACACAAAAAAACTTCAACAAAATACTAACACATTGAATACAACAATGTGTAGACTAAATGGGATTTCTTCTTGGTAAGCAAGGCTAGTTCACTATTTAAAAATAAATCGGGCCAGGCATGGTGACTCACGCCTGTAATCTCAGCACTTTGGGAGGCCATCACGGATGGATCACAAGGTCAGGAGATCTAGACCATCCTGGCTAACATGGTGAAACCCCATCTCTACTAAAAATACAAAAAATTAGTCGGGCGTGGCGGTGCGCCTGTAGTCCCAGATACTCGGGAAGCTGAGGCAGGAGAATTGCTTGAACCTGGGAGGCGGAGGTTGCAGTCAGCCAAGATCATACCACTGCACCCCAGCCTGGGTGACACAGCGAGACTCCGTCTCAAAAAATAAGTCAATCAGTCGTAATCCACCGTATCAACAGACAAAAGAAAAAATCATATGATCATATAAACTGATCCAGAACAAACACTTGACAAAATTCAGCATCTATTTATGATTAAAAAAAAAAAAAACTCTTGGGCCTAGTGTGGTGGCTCACGCCTGTAATCCCAGCACTTTGGGAGACTGAGGTGGGTGGATCTAGATCATGAAGTTAAGAGATCGAGACCGTCTCTACTAAAACTACAAAAATTAGCTGGGTGTGGTGGCACATGCTTGTAGTCCCAGCTACTTGGGAGGCTGAGGCAAGAGAATTGCTTGAACCCAGGAGGTGGAGGCTGCAGTGAGCCAAGATCGCACCGCTGCACTCCAGCCTGGCTACAGAACGAGACTCCATCTCAAAACAAACAAAACAAAACAAAAACAAAAAAACAAAAAAACAACTCTCAGTACACTAGGAAGAGAGATAAATTTCCTCAGTGTCACAAAGAGCATCTATCAAAAACCTTCTATAAGCATTGTACCTAATGGTGACAAACTGAGTGCTTTCCCTCTAAGTTCTGGAACAAGTGAAGGGAATCTGCTCTGACCACTCTTTTCTAACATGGTACTGGAAGTTCTAGCCACTGCAATCAGAAAATAAAAATATATAAACAGTATCAAGAGTAGAAAGGAAAACATAAAACTGTTCTCTTTGCAGGTGACGTGATTAATTACATAGAAAATAAAATCCTGAGGAATCTAAAAAAAAAAAAATTACTAGAGCTAATGAGTTTAGTAAGGTCACAGGATACAAGATCAACACACAAGTCTATTTCACTTCTATAAACTGACAATGAACAAGAGGAAATATATATTAAAAACATATAAACATATACAATTGACCCAAAGAACATGAAATACTTAGCTATAAATCTAACAAAACCTGTACTGAATCTATGTAATAAAATTACATTATAGAATGCTGATGAACAAAACCAAAAAAGATCTAATATACCATAGTTGTAGATTGGAAGACTCAATCTGGAAGACTCAGTCTTCTACATGAAAATTCTTCCTAATTGATCTACAGGTTTAATGCAATTCTTTTTTTTTTTCTTTTTTTGAGATAGGGTCTTGTTCTGTCACCCCCAGGCTGGAGTGCAGTGGCACAATCATGGCTCACTGTGACCTTGACCTTCTGGGCTCAAGTAATCCTCCCACCTCAGCCTCTGAGTAGCTGGTACTACAGGCTCTTGCCATCATGCCCGGCTAATTTTTTGTATTTTTTGTAGAGATAAGGTTTTGCCATGTTGCCCAGGATGGTCTCAGATTCCTGGTCAAGAACAATCCTCCTGCCTTGGCCTCCCAAAGTGCTGTGATTACAGGCATGAGTCACCATGCCTAGCTGGTTTAATGCATTTCTTACCCAAATCTCAGCAAGACTTTTTGTAGACATAGACAAGCTTATTCTAAAATTTATATGGAAAGGGAAAGACACTAGAATAGCCAAAACATGTATGAAAAAGAAGAAAATTCATGATGTCAAGGCTTACTATATAGCCACAGAAATGAAGACAGTGTGGTATTGGTAGAGGAGCAGACACATAGATTAATGAAATAGAACAGAGATCCCAGAAATAGACCCACACAAACATTTAATTAATAATTAAATAATAAAATAATTAATATTTGATGAAGGAGCAAAAGTGGTTTAGTGGAGAAAAGATAGCTTTTTCAACAAATGCTCCTGGAACAACTGGACATTCATAAGTCAAATAAATAAATAAACCTCACACTTTATAAAAAATTCAAAATGGATCATGGACTTAATGTAAAACATAAGTTATAAAACTTCTAGAAAAAATAGGAGGAAAACTGTGAGATCTAGGACTAATCAAAGATATTTTAGACCTGACACCAAAGCTTTATGAATAAAAAGAAAATTTGATATACTGGACCTCACCAACATTAAAAACTATTGTTCTGAAAAAAGACTACATTAAGAGGATGAAAAAACTAATTATAGACCAGGAGAAAATATTTGTAAATCACATATCCAACAAAGGACTTTTATCTAGAATACATAAAGAATGCTCAAAACTTGACATTTAATGGGCAAAAGACTTGACACAACATTTCACCAAGGAAAATATACATATGGCAAAAAGCACATGACAAGATGCTCAACATCATTAGCCACTGGAAAAATGCAAATTAAATCACCACAATAAGATATCACCACACACCTGTTAGAACAGTCAAAATAAAAAATACTGGCTGGGTGCGGCGGCTCATGCCTGTAATCCCAGCACTTTGGGAGGCTGAGGCAGGTGGATGACGAGGTCAGGAGATAGAGACCATCCTGGCTAACACGGTGAAACCCCGTCTCTACTAAAAATATGAAAAATTAGCCAGCCATGGTGGCAGGCACCTGTGGTCCCAGCTACTCGGGAGGCTGAGGTAGGAGAATGGCGTGAACCTGGCAGGCAGAGCTTGCAGTGAGCCAAGATCGTGTCACTGCACTCCAGCCTGGGCGACAGAGTGAGACTCCATCTCAAAAAAAAAAAAAAAAAAAAAAAAAAAACCTGACAGTACCTATAATAGTTTCATATTGTTACTGTAATAAATCACCACAAATTTTGTGACTTAAAACACCACAGATTTATTATCTTACAGTTCTGGAGGTCAGAAGTCCAAAATGAGTTTAACGAGGCTTGTGGCTATCATCCTTCAAAGCCAGCAGTAGCTGCTTGGTTGAGTCTTTTTCACTTCACATCACTCTTTTGCCTCCCTCTTCCACATTTAAAGGATTATTGTGATTATATTGGGTCCACCTAGATAATCCAGAATAATCTTTTCTTAAGGTCAACTAATTAGTACTCTTAATTCCATCTGCAACCAAAATTCTCCCTTGCATAACTTATTTCACAAGGTCCAGAGGATTAGGATGTGGACTTTTGTGGGAGCCATTTTTCTGCCTATCACAATACCAAATGTGAGCAAGGATGAAGAGAAACTGGAGCGCGCATATTGCTGGTTGGAATGGAAAATGGCAAAGGCACTCTGAAAAAGTTTGACAAATTTTCTATAAAGTTAAACATATACTTAAACATATGACCCAGCAATTGCACTCCTGAGTATTTATCCTAAGAAAATGAAATTGTATGTTCAATTTAAAAACTCTATATATGAATATTCACAGCAGTTTTATTTGTAATAGACAAAAATTGGAAACTATTCAAATGTCCTTCAATAGGTGGGCCATTAAACAAACTGTGGTGCATCCATGTACTACGGCATATTATTCAACTATAAAAAGAAACTATGATACACACCGCATCTTGAATGGACCTCAAGGAAATTATGGTGAATGAAAAAGCCAATCTCAAAAGATAAACATTGCATAATTCAATTTATATAACATTCATGAAACAATGTAATTATAGCCAAGGAGGTCAGATCCGTGGTTTCCAGGGGTTAGGGATGGGGGGCTGTGCCTATAAAGAGGCAGCACGAGAGAACCTTTTGGCTACCAAATAGTTCTGTATCTTGATCGTGGTAGCAGTTTTATAAAATTACATGTGATGGAATTGCATACAGCTACAAGCACACATGCACACACATACAAATGCATGTAGAACTGGTGGAATCACAATAAGCTCTGTAAATGGTACTGATGTCAATCTTCTGGCTTTGATGCTGTGCTGTGGCTTCACAAAATGTTTCCATTGGGGTAGTCTGGGTGAAGGGTGCATGAGATATTTCTTCACAACTTCCTGTGACTCTAAAATTGTTTCAAAATAAGTGGTGACAATTGCTTCTTGGCCTTTTGGCTAAGATCAAGTGCAAAATAAATGGTGACATCAGCAGGATGGCCAACTAGAAGTTCCTAGCACTTGTCCCCTTCACTAAGAAAGCCAGAGTAGCAACATTTTAATGAAACAACAAAAGCAAACAAACAAACAAAAACAGAGAGAGCACTGGAGTGCATCAGAGAAGTAACAGAAACCCTGGTGAGCACAGAAACTTGGGATAGTCAAATAAAGAAAGGAAGAAATGCTGGACCTTACCCCATCCTCAAACCAGGATCATCTGGGAACCAGGAGGAACTTCTTCCTACAGCAAGAAGGTAAGCAAGAGGATCCCAGCAACCCCCACCAACACCTTGAACACATACAGACCTCATCAGTGGGGTGCCCTGCAGTCTTTATAAGGACTCAGCCCAGCTGAGGGAGTTGCGTCTAGTCCATATACCTATGCTCCCTCCAAAGGAGGAGCTGACACTGTGCCCCACCCTCTGTGGCCCATGTAGCTACTGTGCTACACCATCTTGGAATTGCAGCTACCGCTAGAGTGTCTTACTCAGGGGGTGACTAGCCACAGCTCCCCTTCATCCCTGAAGCTAAGTCATCGCTGAACCACCCCAGCCTAGCAGCCCAACATCCACAAGCTGAGCTGCAAACAGCTGTTATACCCTTTCCCATGGGATCAAGCAGAGGGGGAGCTGCTCTACCTACCCCTCCCTACCCCAGGCCGGAGCTGAAGCATTACCCTCTCTCCTGGAAAAACAGTGTCTTGGCCATTCAGAGCAATCACACCTTCCTCATGCCTCAGTTGAAGCAGCATCCTGCCTCCCAGGAAATGGTGCCTGGGCCTCCCAGAATAGTCATATCCCCCAGGCCTGAGCTGAAGTGGCATATCATCCCCTGGGGAATCAGTGCCCTGGCTAAGCTGAGCCGTTTTACATCCCAGGGCTGAGCTTATGTAGTACCCCAGGTCCCAGAGAAACAGAGCAGTGGCTGAACTGAGACGTCCCCACTCCCCATCCCCAGGCCAAAAAACTCAAGTACTCCACTTCCCTGGAGCTGGACTAGCCCCCTAGAGTTTGAGCTGCTGAGACACCCCTCTCCCTGGGAGTGGAGTCATTGCTATTTTGTTTCCTGTCCCCCACCACCCCAAGGCCCAAATGACAGCTGTGCTCTGGCATTCTGCGATCACAGAGTCTAGGATACTACTAAGCCCCACCATTCCAGGATCTAGAGTCACCACTACACGATGCCTCATCCTTTGGGACCTGAGTTGCCAATAAGCTCTATTGGCCCAGGTTCTTGAATTGCAGCCATATTCTGCTCCTCAGGCTCAAATCTGCAAAGCAGCCCTTCTTCCCAGGAGTCAGGCCAGTGCTATGCTTTGTCCCCAGGGGTAGAATCACAGCTATAACCCAGCCCCTGGGCCCAAGCAGCTAGGGGTTGCCACAGAGTCACAGATACTGGCTCTGTGGGCAACCTACACCAAACCCTGCCACATACTGCAAGGCACAGGTGCCACAGTAGGTTCACAGATGCTGAGCCTAGGACCCCAACCCCATAGCCACTCTGAGTACCTGCAGCTGGAATCAGTACCACTGGAGCTGCTTGTAGGCTGTGTCAGACCTGATAGCAAAGGAGAACCCTTCAGATAGGTACCCCCACTGTGGGAAAAAAAATGAGAATAGGATCCCAAAAGCCCTTGACACTGAGGACATTAACATCCTACACTGCTGCCACAAACTTCTACAGCCTAGGCCACTGAGGTGTCCATAGTTACTGCTGGCATTGAATGAAGCTGAAGAAGACTTCATTCAACACAGAAAACTATATCACTGCATCTATCTGGAAACAGAGTCACCACACCCTCTCCAGCCAGCCCACTAAAATCCAACTGCAAGTTAAAGTCTTTCTCTATGAGTCACTCTAGAACGTTTGGAAGTGGCTATTGTCCTAATAGATACACAAACATCAGTGCAGGAACACAAGAAACATGAAAAAGCAAGGAAATATGACACTGCCAAAGGTACATAATAACTCTCTAGTTACAGACCCCAATAAAAAAAATCAATTAATTGCCAAATTCAAAATAATGATCTTAAGGAAACTCAACAAAATACAAGAAAATATAGATAGACAATTCAACAAAATGAGGAAACCAATTTACAATATGAATGAGAAATTAAACAAAGAGATATAAATTATAAAAAAAAGAACCAAATGGAAACCCTACAACTAAAGAATTCAGTGAATGAAATAAAAAATATAGTAGAGAGCTTCAACAGCAGACTTGATCAAGCCGAAGAAAGAATCACTGAACTTGAAGACAAGTCATTTGAAAGTACCCAGTCAGAGGGGGACAACAGAGAAATAAGAATGAAGAAAGCCTATGAGACTTATGGGATACCATTAAGCAAACAAATATTTATATTAGGGAAATTTCAGAAGGAGAAGAGAAGGGAAAAGGTATAGAAAACCTATTTAATGAAATAATAGTTGAGAAATTCTCAAGTCTGGAGGAGATATGAACATCCAGATCCAGGAAGCTCAAGTATTCCCAGATAGATTCAACCCAAAAAAGTACTTCTCAAGGGATATTATAGTCAAACTGTCAAGAGTCAAAGACAAAGAGAGAATTCTAAAAACAGTAAGAGAAGAGCACCAAGTCACATATAGATGAATCCCCAATAGACAAATAGGTGATTTCTCTGCAGAAATCTTAGAGGCCAGGAGAGAATAAAATGTTATATTCAAAGTGCTGAAAGTAAAAACAAACAAACAAACAAAAAAAAAAACACAAAAAACAACAACAACAAAAAAACCCAGCCAGGAATATTAACCCAGCAAAGCTACTCTTTAGAAATAAGGGAGAAATAAAGTATTTCCCAGATAAGTAAAACAAAGAATTCACTAGTAAACCAGCCTTAGAAGAAATGCTCAGGAGTTCTACATCTGGATGTAAAAAGGCAATAACTACTATCATGAAAACATGCAAAAGTATAAAACTCATTGGTAGAGCAGATATACAAAGGAGAAAGAGAAAAAAAATCAAACCTTATCACTACAGAAAACCACCAAACCACAATGAAGCAGAGTTCAGAGAAAAATAAACAAAGGATATGCAAAATAACCACAAAACAGCTAACAAAATGATAGAAGTCCTCTCCTATCAATAATAAACCTTGAACGTAAACAATTAAATTTCCTACTTAAAAGATACAGACTGGCTGAATAGATTTTTTAAGTGATTCAATTATATGCTGCCAACAAGAAACTCAAACTCACTTTATCTGTAAAGACATAAATAGACTGAAAGTGAAGGGATGAAAGGAAAAAAACAAACATTCCACACATATGGAAACCAAATGTGAGCAGAAATAGCTATACTTGTATCAGATTAAACAGACTTTAGTCAAAAACTGTAAAAAGTGACAAAGAAGGTCACTATATAATGATTAAGGGATCAATTCAGCCAGAAGATAAAACAATTGTAAATATATATGCACCCAACACCAGAACACTCAGATATATAAAGCAAATATTAGATCTAAAGGGAGAGATATATTCCAATATAATAATAGTTGGGGATTTCAACACCCTACTGTCAACACCGGACAGATCATCTAGACAGAAAATCAACAAACACTGGATTTAAACTGCACTTTAGACCAAATGAACCTCACACTTACAGAACATTTATTCCAACTGTTGCAGAGTACTCAATCTTTTCATCAGTACATGGAACATTCTTCACAACAGACTACATGTTAGGTCACAAAACAAGTCTCAACCATTTTAAAAGAATTGAAATTATATCAAGTATCTTTTCTGACCACAATAAAATAAAACTAGAAATCAATAATAAGAGGAAGTTTCAAAATTGTACAAATACATGGAAATTAAACAGCAGGTTCCTGAATGATCAATGGATCAAGGAAGAAATTAAGAATAAAATTAAAAATGTTCTTGAAACAAATGAAAATAGAAACACAACATACCAAAACCTGTGGGACATAGCAAAAGCAGTATTAGCAGGGAAGCTTACACAATAAATGCCTACATCAAAAAAGTAGAAAGATTCCAAAAAACAACCTATTGATGCATCTCAAGGAACTAGAAAACCAAGAAGAAACCAAACCCAAATTAGTCCAAGAAAAGAAATAATAAATGTCATAGCAGAAATCATTGAAATTGAGACTAAAAAAATAAAAGATCAACAAAATAAAAATTTGTTTTTTGAAAAGATAAACAAAATTGACAAACCATTAGCTAGACAAATCAAAGGAAAAAAAAGGAAAGACCCAAATAAATAAAATTAGAAATAAAAAAGAGACAGTGCAACTGATACCACAGAAATGCAAAGGATCATCAGAGGCTATTACAAACAGCTGTATGCCAACAAATTAGAAAACCTAGCAGAAATGGATAAATTCCTGGACAGATACAACCTACCAATATTGACCCAAGATGAAATAGAAAACCTGAATAAACAAATTATGAGCAGCGAGATGAATCTGTAATAAAAAGTCTCCCATCAAAGGGGGAAAAAAATCCTGCTGAGAATTTTATTGGGATTACATTGAATCTATATATCAGTTTGGGGAGAACTGACAGCTTAACAATATTAAGTCTTCCAATTCACAAATATGATATATCTCTCCATTTTTAAAAAGTCTTATTTAATTTCCTTAGGTAGGTATTTTTTGTGGTTTTTAGTATACAGGTCCTATACACGCTTGGTTAAATTAATTCCTAAGTATTTTTCACTTTTGATGCTATGGTAAATGGCATTTAAATTTTTTATTTTCCATTTGTTTGTTGCTAGTATACAGAAATGCATTTGGTTTTGTACATTGATCTTCTATTCTTCAAACTTACTAAATTCACTTATTAATGTAGCAATAAAATTTTAATGAATATGGAGTTTCAGTTTGGGAAGATGAAAAAGTTCTGGAGCTGGATGGTGGTGGTGATGGTTACACAACCACGTGAACATATTTAATGCCACAGCGCTTCTAATGGTAAATTTTATGTTTTTATGTTATATATATATTATCACACTGTTTGGGTAGATTTGTTAGTATTTTCTAGGTACATTATTATTATGTTATATGTGGATTTAAAAAGTTTAACTTCTGTATTCATAAAAGAAGGAGGAAGACAAAGAGGAGAAAAGAGAAGATAAAAACGAAGACAGTTGATAGCCACATTTAGCTTTCATTGAACACAGTTGAGGATTCAGAATTTTTCATTTGCTGCCTATATCAGCAAAGATTAGAAAATTTGCAGAGAATGACATTCACTATTATTAGGCAATTCAGAAGATGACATAGAAAGACAGCAGCACTCTCTAATGATAGTGATGAAAATGAAAGTATAAGGGAAATCTTAGAATGAGTTTTCAAATGTTAACATCCCAGATAAATTTTCTTGAACTCAAGAATTAACGATGAACAATTTATTTCTAATTTCAAAAAGGAAATATGACATTCTCATTCAGTGAATCATTCAGCATGAAGGACTTCATCACACAATATTTCACAACAAGATCCTGGACCATCCCATTTTGCTAAAAGGACAGTATTGTGTGACAGTGTTCTTTCATCTTTTATGATGTTTGTACATCAAAATGTACTTTATATATTAAAATTTCTTCTGAAAAATGAGAAGTTAAAAATCCCAGAAATCCATCTAGGATTATGTTTGTTCATGTGTGGAAGATAACCTGGGTGGCCTGTGAAGGCAGGCCTCAGACAGTTCCTTCGTCCTGGGCATCCCTTCAGCCTTTCTCAGTGGACAAGAGGGTTTTGAGAGAAAGCAGCTAAAGGTGAGGAGCACCCAGGCTGCCCTCCCTACTAATGCAGCTCCTGTCTCTGCCTCTGCTTCCACCCCTTGCTCTGCCATCCTGCTAAATTCAAGACCCTGCCCTCCCCTGTGAGGGCTCTCCACATCTTCAACTGACCACAAACCTACCCACACCCCTTAGTTTGCCATTCAAGGCCCTATATCCTGGATCCTCACCCATGCACGTACCTGCTCGTGGATTCCACCAGGGCTGTTCCCTCTGCCAAGGCAGTCTGACTCCATTCTCCCTCTGGACCCTGGTAGCTTCCCTTACTTGGTCTCCAGTTCCTCCCAGTGCACTGTTGCAGCCAGGCCGACCAGGCTGACAACCAATCTGCCAGGGGATGCTGCCTCTAGCGCAGTGGGTCCTCTCTGCCCTCAATGTCCCTATGTGGGGGAGCTGTGGTATGAAGTGGGGAGTGGTGAGGACTGTGGTGCTCAGCCCTGCCTACCTGCTACAGCTGAGGCTGTCTCTAGAAGGATCCCACCCAGCACTTCCTGGACTCTTCACTTTTTCAAAAGAGCTCAGAAACTGGGTCTTTATGTAAAATCTCTTGTTTTTTTCAATGCCAGCAACAACTCAAAATTTTAATGGCTATGGAGTTTCAGTTTGGGAAGATGAAAAACTTCTGGAGCTGGAAGGTGGTGATAGTTGCACAACCATGTGAATGTACTTAATGCCACAGAGCTTGCACACTTGAAATTGTTAAAATGATAAATTTTATGTTATGTATATTTTATTACACTTAAAATAATTTAAAGTGTGTGGGGGTTTCCCAACACCCCTCCTCAGGTGAGGGCAGTGTAGTAAACAGTGATGGTGGGTAGGGGAGGGAATCAGAAAGGGTAGGGGAAGAGAGGGGTTGGGTTAGGGGCCAGGCCAGGTCTTGTCCATGGGCAGCAGGGGTCCTGAAGGAGGGGCCATTGACATGTGCAGGTCTGTGTGCTGCATTGGGTGGGGGAAAGGGAGAGTGTGATCATTCAGCAGAGGTGGGCAGTGGGCTCAGGGGGTGGTCAGATGGGTGGGGGTTGAGGGCAGGTGATCCTGGGTTCAGTTGCTCACCCCCGGTTGGCAGGCCCTAGGTGGCAGGAGGCCATTCACTGGAGGCCAGAGACAGGTGGTGCTCTCGAGAATGCTGATGCCCTCATGGGGTGGGACCCCCAGGGAGCCTGCCAGTGCCTTTGGATGCTCAATGCTGGGGTTCTTCCCACTCAATGTTGGTCATTTTGCAGCTGAAGAAACTGAGGCATGGGGAGGCCAGGCCCCCTCCCTAACCTTCCTGTGGTAGCCTTGGCTCTGGGCAAGCAGTCAGAGAGAGCCCAGCTGTGCTCCACCTTGCTCAGTGCGGAAGTGACAGTGAGGGCTGGGCGAGGTGAGCAGGGGATGGCGAGGGTCACAACACACCCCTTTGAGAACAGGCCTTGAGGAAGTTCTTAGCTCCTGGGGTCACAGCCCCTTTATCTAGTGGCCAAGGGGTACTTTTGTGGGGCCTGCCACCCCATGTACACCTGTGCCCAGGCCTCCACCTTGCCTGTGGCACCTGCCTTCACGTGTCCTGGTGGAGCAGGAGATCCTGTCTGGGGATCCTTGGGGATCACACGTGGTGAGCCAAGCCATGTGCCTATGAAAAGGAGTAAAGGAAGGAGATGGAAGAGCAGCAGGGGAGAAGCGGGTTAGGATCGGGGAGGGGAGAGGTGGCCTGGGCCTGCACAGAGCTGCAGTGGTGGGACTGAGGGTGGCTCTGCTCTCAGGGGCCAAGTAGGCTTGTGGTGTCCCTATCTCCCAGTGCCCTTCCTTGGGGTCTGGCCCCTGCCCTGCTCCTCTCTTCTGCTTTCAGACATTTGGGATAAACTCCAAACAGCAGACCATGGCCTTTAAGATCTAGCCCCCAGGGTCCCCACTCTCCTTTCTCATCCATGTCTCCAGGGCCCTCTCCCCTCTGAGGAGACCCTCCTAGGGACCCAACCTAAGCCCAGCCTGCTCCCTGGGCCCTGTGGAGTCCACCAGAGCCCAGTCCTCTGTGTTTCCCTCCCTCCCTGTCCCTCCTGTGTCCATCTCTAGTCCCTCTCCCTCCTTGTCCCTTCTGTGTCCCTGAGTGTTCCCTCTCCCTCCTGCGTCTCTCTCTGAGTGTCTCTCTTCCTCCCTGTCTCTGATCTCTTTGGATCTCTACTGGCCTCTCACACTGCAGTCAGTGTCTCTGTTCTGTCCACTCTGTCCCCACCCTACTCCCTAGGTGCCCACTCAGCCCTGGCTGGCAGCTTTGGGTGCTGGTCTTACATCCCAAAACCAATGCTCTGCTTCCTTGGGGCAAAAGGCAGGGCAATCCCTGTGAGGGGGTCAGTTCTCGGAGAAGAGATGGGCCTAGCTGACCCCCAGCAGGTGTCTTCCTCACAGTTGAGTGTGTGCTTTTCAGGACTTCAGTAGAGGATTCCACTGAGCTGGATGAAAATGAGTTTCTCTCTATCCCCAGTTCATTCCCCTTTCCATGTTCCTTCCCATGGGGCTCCAGCAGCAGCCTCTGCTCCAGTGAACTGTGGTTCTCAGTGTCCACCTGCCTGTCTCTCTGGTTTGGGGGCAGCGTGTGCTGTATGACGGCAATTCTTTGATGGATCTGAGAAATGTGGATTCTCTGCTCTGCAGTTTTGTTGTTCAGATGGGAATCCCTTCCATTCCATGCTCCCCTGTCAGGGGCTCGTCCCAGACGTGGTGGAGGCTGGAGATGCCAGTGCTGGCTGGGGAAGTGGCCAGGGGCTCCCAGGCTCTGGACTTGGGTGACACTGTCCTGAAGGTTCCTGGGAAGGGGGAGAAGGCAGGTGGGACGTGGAGGGCTGGGTCGCATCTCCACCTGGGTATTCTCTCAGTCAACAGCAGAGAGCTCCCCAGGTAGAGCGCCAGGTGGCCAGACCTCTGTGAGAGGTAGGCACCACCCAGGCTGAGAGCCACGAGGAGCCAGAGATGCTTTTAGCGGGATCAGTCCTTTCTGCTAGGCCCGTGGTGCCGGGGTTCTCTCCAAGAGCTGCAAGCCCAGTCTTGCTCATGGCACTCACTTTCTGTTCTCCACACAAGCTGGATGTGAGACAAGAAATTTAGACCATCTCAACTGCTTAGTGCTTTCTTCCCCCAAAGCCCAGCGATGAGGAAGTGGGCAGTAGGATAGACTACTCATCTGGTCGTCCAACAGGTCATGAATGGGCCCATCAACAACACAGATGGCGTGGGTGCTGCCACCAGCCACCGCCAGGAGAGCAGTTCTCTAAACCTGAGGGAACAGGCCTTGGGCACAGGCAGGCTTACTGGGGAATTTGGGCTCTATCCTGGGAGTAGAGGCAGCTTCTATCCCAAATGCATGCCCTACAGCCCTGCCCTGCCACTGGGAAATGTGCCTGCCCTACAGTCCATCCAGCTGGGAAATGTGGAGGAAATGCAGCCTGTGTCTAGGAACTCATGGTGGCCTGAGCACAGAGTAAGGGGTGATCCTCAAGGACACCCCCCACCTTGGGGGACCGGGAGGGTGGAAAGGAAGTTTAAAGTGCAAAGACAGGCTCCAGGCTGGGAGGTCTGGAATAAATACAACTTGCAAAGGGTTGTATTCACAGCATTCCTACAAGTCAACAATAAAAGATGAACAGCTTAGTAAAATGGTGAAAAATACAAACAAAATTCACAGAAGGAACCTGAATGCCTAATAAAAATATAAATGGGAGTTCAACTTCACCATGACAAGGGAAATGCACGGGCAATCCAACTTAACACTCAGCATGACTGCAAACATTACAGAGTCCATTAAAATGGTGAGGAGCTGAGCAACAAGACCCACTCACAGGAGGTGGGTTCATTCCCCTTTCCATGTTCCTTCCCATCCCAGAGGATGTCCTGTGACCCCGCAACTCCACTCACAGGAAATACCTAGGGAATCTCTCACAGAAAATGACTGCTGCATTGTTGCAATATTGAGAAATTGGGACCAACCTAAGCACTCACCAACAGGATGTTGTTAAATAAACTGTGATATTCACTTAATGGAATATCACACCCCACCTGGGTGAGCAGAGGAGAGTGTGTATGGACACAGACAGCTCATGAAGGTAAAAGGGAGAAAGAAAAGCAAGTGACAAACATATTGATTTATACAGTTTACAAATACACATACAGTGAAAAATGATACCATCAAGCCAGGCACAGTGGTGCACACTTATAGTCCCAGCTACTTGGGAGGCTGAAGCAGGAGGATCACTTGAGCCCAGAGGTTTGAGTCCAGTCTGGGCAACACAGGGAAAACTCTGTCTCAAAAAAACAACTTTTTAAATGACCATATCATGGAAAGTTCTGGAGAGCAGTTATTCCGGGACAGAGATGAAGCAGCTGGGGGTGGGGGGCGGTCACTGGAGTCCTAGCTGCTCTGAAGTTGTGAGTGGGGACAGAAGAGCCTGTTCAGAAGGCTGCTGACCGTCCAGGGCTTTGCAGAGTGCCTGGTTCTGCCAATGGAGGGTTACCGGCAGGAGAGCCTGGGGTGTCGAGTCAACAGGGCCTTGTGCTCAGTTACTGCTTTACTGTTGCTGTCTTGATATCACTTGACTTTTGAGTGTGGCCAGTGTTGCTTTAAGTTTCTGGGGATAGCAAAAGTTTAAGAAGTGACTCTTGCCATCACATGGCTGATATGGGAACACTGGAGAATAGTTTAGGGGTGACTGAGTTTCCCCCACTGCTTAGAGACAGCCTGGTGCCAGGGAAGACAGGCTGGACCTGGTTGTGGCCCCTTGAATGGTGGTGGGGAGACGAGAGCACATCACAGGGCCCTGAGGGTGGTGTGTATTTGAGGGGGTAGGGTTCTCCAGGAGCAGGTGTTGCATAGAGGTGAATGATGGGTGCAGAGCTGGGTTAGTTTCAGCAGAGGTGTGAAGGCGATTCCTCTCTGAGCTGGAGGTGGGAGCAAACAGGAAAACGGTCTGGCATGAACAGACCAGCCCTGGGGAGGCAGACGGTGTCAATCACCACCAGGTCCATCTGCTTGAGGTATACCTTCCTACCAGGACATGAGAGCCAAGAGTGGCTGGGGTCTTGTCATCAGGTACCCTGAATGCTTTCAGGTGGATGGTTTGGATCTCTCCTCACATGGCTGGTCAGGCCAGGGACGAAAAGCTGTGGACCTAACAGGTGACCACTGTCCAGACAAGGCCTATTCTACCTCCTTGCCTGGCTGTCACCTCCTCAGGCCTGTTGCCCCTTCTTCTCTAGACCCTCTGCCTGCGAGGTGTGTGAGCCTTTCTGCCTGGACAGCCTCATTGAGACAGACCTAGACTAACAGTCACCCATATTGAGCCCAAGCCCACCCTGGATGAGGCCAAGCTTAGAAATGTCACCCTGGAGTCACAAAATCCATTCTCTGCATTATCAAGAAAGAGGTGGTCACTCAGGGGTGCTGGAATCTTCCGCACCTTAAGGCTGAGCTCCAGTCTGCAGCCCATTCCCTGACAGGTACCTGGGTCTCCCGGCCTCTGATGACCCCAAACCCTGTGTCTTCCCTAAGGGTCACTGTCCTGGGATTTGCCTGCAAGCTAGGCACACCTGGTAAATGAGGTCTCCACACACTGGGTCATTAGTGCCCACAAGCAATCACTGGCGAGTTCCTGAACTCTCAGGCCGAAGCTCAGCAGTCCCACTAGGGACCATCACTGGGGTCACAAGATGGCCCGGATACCCAGTTCTCTGGATCCCCAGTTCTCTGGACCAGAGCAGCTTCCTAAATTCCCTAGTCCAGCAGAGGTGAGGGCTCCCTTTCCCTGCCAGAGGGGCCTCCTCCAAGCCCCACGGTGCCCCAACACTCCCTGTCCTCTGGTAGACCCGTACCTGCCTGTGTCTTGCACAAAGTGCACACTGGGAGGCAAGACCCTGCCTTTGCAGTAAGAGGGGCTTGGGGCAGTGCTCCACTGGCTGGCAGGCAGGCAGGCAGGCAGGCAGGCAGGCAGGCCCCAGCCCAATGCCTGAATTAGCAGGCTCCTAACAGCCTGAGTGCCCTCCTCATGGCATGGGGTCAGTGCAGCCGCAATGTCTGGGTTGTTGAGGGTTCTGGTGAGTGATCAATGCTGGAGGATCCTCCCTCTGCCTTCCCCATCCAACACAGATCATCTTCAACGTGCCAGACCTGTGCTAGGCAACAACGTTGGCTGAGGTGGTCTGAGACAGGGTCCCTTGATAAACAGTCCACTGGGAATGGGGTCTGCAGTGGCCCTGGATGATTTCAGTATCTGCCACTCACCTTGGTCATAGTGCCACAGAGAATGTGGCATGGCCAGGACTGTACCTGGGGCAGATGGTCTTGCTCTTTGGTTCTGGGGAGGAGGGTGAAGTGACCAGGCTCAGGTGAAGGAGCTGTTGGCTTAAGAGGAGGCTGCTCTGAGAAGCAAGTAGGAGACAAGGAACCACAGGCCTGCAAAAGGGGCAGGATCCTGGACCTGGGTCCCCCGAGTCACCAGCCACATGGCCTTGGGAGTGTCACTTACCCTTGTGACTGTAGCACAATGAGGGGTTAGACTGCAAAGTCCCTGAGGCCCTAACCAGCTCTGGGGAAGAAGGCCTAGGACTGAGAGAGGCAGCAGGGAGGCTGGCCAGGGTCACCTCCCAGGTCCAGGCAGCTTTCTTGCAAGTGTTTCCTAAGCCGCCCTTCTCCAGGGAGAACAACCTCGGCCCTGCCTAGCAGGAGGCAGCATACACCTGAGTGCCTGCCAGTGCCCTCATGAACCTGCCTGAGGATGGCCATGTTCCCACACCCCATGTGTGCCTATCTCCATCAGCATTGAGAAGACAGCAAACGCCAGCATGCCAGGGGTTTACCCAGCAAGCCCAGCATACCCCCAGTGTGTTCTGGCAGACCTGTGCCAGCTGGGTTCAGTGACGGTTGGTCCTGCCATGGGCTCTGGTCTCCCCATCACCCTCTGAGGGGGAAGCAGGAAGTTGTGAGGGGTAGCCGGGCTCAACCTCTCTTCCCTGGCACGACACTGTCTCCATGTGCAAAGTGGGGACTTCAGGCATTTGGTGTGGAGGAATGGATGGTGGATCGAAAACCCCTACCAGGCCCCTGTCACACCAAGGAGCCCAGTGATAGGGGGTTTCTTCCCTCCCTCTGAGGTAAGACCAGTCTGTTAAACTTTCAGCACTAAAAAATAAAACCGAGTGGGAGGAGGGTGAGGACTGAAAAACTACGTTATCAGGTATGATGCTGATTACCTGGGTGCCAAAATTATCTGTACACCAAACCTCTATGATCCAATTTACCCATGTAACAAACCTTGAACCTTAAATAGAAGTTGGAAAGAAAAAAAAAAGGTAAAATTAATAAATCCATATTAGTGTGAGCTGGGTGAGTAGTTTAGTCTGAAAAGACAGAATATTCATTTTTCTTCTCTCTGAGATAGTGACCACACTGTCCTCACCAGGACTGGCAGGGGAAGCCCCAGGGCTTTGTGACCCTGTCCCTATGGGGCACCCTGGCATCCAGTGAGCACTCCCCAGGGCAGCAGCCTGGTTTAAATGCCTGTTCCCCAGACCCGGTAGTCAGACGGTGGAGGGAGCCTCAGGGACATAGCCCAGTTCTTCAGGACCTTGGGACACATGGGCTGCTTGGCCTCTGACCACCGAGGAGAGAGTTTATCAAGGACTGGCCAGGTTCTGTGCTGACAACTTCGTGCTTTTCATTCACAAAGCGAGTCATGCTGTCCGTTCCCCGGCTGAGCTGGCTGCCAACAGGCCCAGTGGGGAGCAGATTTGAGGTGGGGGTGAGGTCTGCTCCCCAAGCACAGTGTTCTGGGCAGTGAGTTCTCTGTGCAGCAGCTGATGCCTCTTGGACACATTTCCACACAAAACACTTCTCAACTGTTCTCCCTCCTGCACTCTTCAGGGGCAAATCTGCCTCTCCTTTCTGGTGGGTTATTTCTGGCCCTGGGAGTATGCTAGGCAATTCTAAGGGTTGCCTTTGAAACAGTCTTCATTCAGCCAAGAAGTAATTCTCACACCCCCAGGTCCTGTCCCCAGGGGTGAGCAGGGTCGGAGGAGGCTGGAGATGGATACCCATGGAATGGGGTGGGGCACAGAGAAGGAGAGTCAAAGATCCGACTGAGGAAGAAGCAGGTGGCCAGCCACCTGGGAGACTTGTGTGTCAGATATGGGGTCATGTCCTGGAGGAAGCCCATTGCGAGGGCTCAGCAAAGGTAACAGCAGGTATGCACCTGGAGACCAAGGAGGGCCTTGGAGCCTGGTAGGCAAAGATGGCCCTCCAGTGGAATCATTCCCAAATCTGCACTCACCCTAAGCTTTCCGGTAACTACAGAATTCCAGAACCTGTTTGAAAGGATGTAAGATCTATAGCTACATTCTTTTTCTCCTCACTAATCAAAATCTTAACAGGATTTATAAAGCTCTGTTGAGATCTTGCCCAGTGCATTCAGACCAGATGGGAAACAACCCCTAAGAATCCCCACGCTGGTGTTTGCTGTGTACATTGGCCTGGGACCCCGAGGCCAGAATATAACAATAATGACCATGCACAGACAGAACTGTCTCAGCAGCAAATGTCACACGCAGACCCAGAACTGCTTAAATACCAATTTATTGCAAACCAACACCGAGGAGCTGGAACAGCTTTGCAGGCTGGACACCTCACTCTCCTGGGGCCCTGGACAAGGGAAATGAGTCACCCCGCTTTCCTCGGACCTCAGCTGGTGGGACTTAGTGGCTGGCCAAACTGCGGCTGTTGTGTCTAAAAAGAGAAAATAGGCAGGGTGTGCCAGCTCTGGAGACTGGGCCAGTCCAGAGTGGTGGCTCAGGGCAGAGAATCACCCACCAAACAGCGTGGCTCAACGGGAGCAAGGCGTGCAGGGACAGGCTCCACAACCACACCAAGCATTGCAGTGTGGCACCGGGACCAGATGCAAGTGGCTGCTCCTGCTATGGGGCCAATACCCAATACTGCCCCTCAGTCATTCTTCCTAGACATTGGTTTGCCATTTATTAAAGCAGGGCAGGGAGTGGGGAGAAATGTAACACAGAATACAAAATCAGGCAAAACAAACACTGGTCACAATGGAAGTGACTCTCAAAGTCTCCCAAATAACAAGGTGTAGGGCATCTCACACCACTGCATCACTTCTGGAAGACTACCCACAGGGTGGGGGCTGCAATGGGGGCCAACTCGGGAACTACAGAGATGAGAGGAGACACACACAAGACCTCCTTTCATTAGGCAGGAAAGCTCATATGGGGCAGTGGTGTGCAAATCCTAGGACCTCGATGTGAAGAACTCCAGGAAAAAAAATGACAGTCTTTCTCAGAAGGACCCCTCATAGATGACAAGAGTTCTGCTCCCCAGGGTCGAGATCTCCTTAGAGGGGCTTCACCAGCTCAGTGGCAGGTATCAGACAACAAGGCTCTCACATTCCAAAGGGGGTATCTAGGGCCTTCTGCTCTCCTGTGATGATCGGAGCAACATGTTTGGACCCACACACGACTTCCCAGGAATGCTTTCTTACAAGGGGTGTCAGCCACCACTGTAAACCAGAAACCAACCACAAACTTACTCTCCAAGACAGCCCCCACAACCCAAGTATCCAGAAAGTGTGTGCAGGGGTGGGGTCCTTCCCCTGACAATAGGCTCTCTCAGCATCTGCAGGCCTTGATTCTTGCTGGCCGTGCATGGTGCCAGGGTACACTGCCCTGCTGTGTGGCTCATCCATGCTCTGAGCTTGAGAGACAGGCAAATGGGCAGTGCCAGTGGTAGCTGAACCATACTCCCGGCGATGGGCACCCAGAGGCCCCTGTGAGTACTTGGAACACAGGCCTGAGACCCTGTCCCATAATTTCATCTTTGCACCTTGGCTGGAGTCAGTCAGCAGCCATGGCTCAGGGCATAGGCTTGGGGCTCCTGAGGCAGTGACCAGTCCCTAGAGAACAGGTAAGATCGGGCCATAAGCTCCAGGGAGCACAGTCTGACACCTGGCACAGAGGATGGGAAGGGGGGAGTCTTCACTCTCTTCTGGTTCAGTTGTGGTGGGACAGTGTGCCTTCATGCCCCATGCAGAAATTCCACTTCTCCTAGAAGCCCCTCAAGGTCAAAGCTTCTCAGGACTTGTGGCTGTTGTGCTCTGCTGATGAGTTGATGAACATGCTGTGGTCTCCTCCTGAGGGCACCAGCTCTCCACTCCTGCCTACGCTTTGACACCGTGCACCCAAAGAGGACGTCTTATGGGGAGCCAAGCACAGCATGCCATGCGTGGTGCCTGGGCTTGGTTCACTTCAACAAGAACCAAAGCAAGGTCGCCACAGTCAGAGAACAGAATCCCTGCTGCATCTGGACCTGAGCCCAGAACCCGGGCTTTCTCCCAACAACTAGAATGTGCAAACAGGGCTCCAGTTTCCACTGCTCTGACCATGAGGCTGAGGCAGGCAGAGCACATTTATAAAGGGATGAGCAAGACCACGTGAATGCTCCCAAAAGAGGTCAAGGGGCAAAGAGTTTCCCAAAGCAGCCCCAGGCACAGCCATTCCTTGCTCGCCCTCATGCAAGCACAGAGCTTCACACACTTCAATGACTTCAGCTTCACCTGAGAGCCCAGGAACAACTCCACATCCCAACCAGAAGACATGCAAGCAGAACAGCATCAAAACAACAAACAGCAAGCAGGGAGCAGGGGAGGAAAGACATGTTGCCTGCAGTGGCTGGTTGCTGTGGAGACAAAAGCATGTGATCCCAATTTGCTGGGATATCCTCTCCTGCATTTCAAACAACTTCACTCAGCGTCAGCCACAGCGGCCACCACATAGCAGCTGGCCCCGCACCTTCTCTGGAACAGTCTGGAGATGCAAGGTCAGGGTGGAAGGCCTGGTTCACCCTTGAAAGAAAGGATGGTTAGGGGTAAACAAGACGAGCAAGTCCCTGGAACGCAGGGAGCCAAGGAGGGCGGCCGAGGATAAGGCTTTGCCTCCCCATCGGCGAGGGTTTCCTTTCCTTCTGGTCATTAAAACTGCACAGCCCCTGGGGAGATGTTGAACATGGCGGGGTCGAATCGCTGGCCTCGGAAGGGAGAACCTTCAGCATCCCACCCCTTCTTCAGCATCTCATGGACTTTCTACAAACAGAAAATAGAGAGATTAAAGGGGATCAAAAGGCACTGTGTACTTTCTCCCAGAGTAGACTCTGACTGCAGGCAGAGAGCCTTCCTGCTTCCTCAGGGCTCAGGCACTTGCCTGGCAAGACCAGCTCCCAGAGAACCGTACTACCCTGGAGCAGCCTTCAACCAAGGGAGGTACTGGGTGCCTGCCAATTTCTCTGCAAGACTGTGCTCCACAGACTGAACTTCTAACCCTTCATCTTCTGTCCCCAGCAAAGCACTGGCTCCTCTTTATGGTTCATCTTGTCCCTTTTCCACCAGGATCTCTGTCCAAATTCCAAACAGCCTGCAACGTCTATGGTCCCACCAGGTACTGACTAAGGCATGAAGAGGGAGTGTCCCAGCCCACCGGGGTTGTAGAAAAGGTGCGTAGAGAAAGTGCTCAAGCCCCACCTGAATCATGACTAAGGTGTGCAGAGGAGGTACCCTAGCACCTCAGGTATCAGCATCAAGAACTATATCATCAGACAATCCAGGGTTGACCCAGGATGTGGCACGGAGGAAGAGACCTCAGAATGTCCAGTGGTAGACCCGCCAGTCAGGAATTCCCCACGGTGTCCTTGCAGATGCAGTCAGAGCTGGTTGACTAAGCCCTTGCCAACATGTGGCCATTCTGGAACTATCTAGCCTCCAAGGATCAGAAGCAAGCCTGAGTGTGTGGCCATGGCAGGAGACATCAGGAAGACTGGACCCTGAGGGAAGCATCTGTACCTGAGTTGGCAGGCCCTCTCTCCTCATAGGGACTCCACATCTGCTCTCCTCACCTGGCCACCATGAGTACACTGAGGGCTGGGGATGATCTCTCCTTCCTTCTGACCTTCTGACCACAAGAGACAAGAGACCGTGCAGGGCCAGTAGTTATTCTACCAATACGATCCACAGTCCCTGCTGCAGAAAACCCTGTAGCATAGGCCCAGAAAATGAGGCTGTGGGATTCTCAGCACCAGGGCTTCTCCTTAAATAAAACACAATCTTCCTAACAAGAGGGTTTTCTTTTTCCTGTTTTTATTTTTTAGAGATAGGGTCTCACTCTGTTTCCCAGGCTAGAGTGCAGTGTGTGGTCATGGCTCAGTGCAGCTTCAAACTCCTGGGCTCAAGCGATCCTCCCACCTCAGCCTCCTGAGTACTTAAAACTACGGGTGCAGTCCATCATACCCAGCTTCTTTTTCATTTTTTAAAACCTAAGTGATGCAACAACAAGCATATCAAAGACACATACTATATACTAGGGATGAACTGACATTACTATCAATTTCTTACAGGCAACTCACATTAGAGACTTTGGAAAGACCATTTTGAGAACAAGTGCTGCAGCTCACATGGAGTGGCTGTGGGTGCAGAGAAGACTACATGAAGACCCCTCTGCACAGCCCTGAAAGCATGGCCCACACCTCTGCCCACTGGAGGTGTGAGGCTGCATAGTCTCAACCAAACATAAGAATGAATGACTTCAGCAGGCGGCTGCATGAAGCCTCTGAACCTTTCAACAGAATCCCAGCCAGCGGTAGGGCAAATGACAGCTGCAGAGCCCTGCAGCCACCACACTCTCACCCTGGGAACCGGGTTGCTGGATGAGGGCCCGATGTAGGATTCCCAGAGTGCAAAGGGCAGATTAGTAGACTTGATCTTACAATAGAGGGAGCCTAGGATGCCAAGATCAGCATTCAGACCTTTCCTGAGGCAAAAGTGGAGAGCAGGCAATCCTGTGTGTCACCAGACACTCTTATGACCAGAGACTATGCTAAAGCTATCTGCCTATGAGATGTCACAATTACTAACGTTAGGGTGAATCCTACCAGGCTGAAGAGATCCTAGACACAGACACATCTCAGCGCAGACAGAGCAATGGCACCTGTACATTCCACATTCTCTTTCTAGATGGGAGAATCCTGCTCGAAAGAAATTAAATTAGGGAAAAGATGAAGGGTTTTAAATTTGATGACTGTGGAAAAAGGTTAGTGACACCAAAGAATTTAAAACAATAAAAGTATTATTTCAAAATAAAATTGCTTCAAAACACACAGCATCTGTGGCATTAGAAGCACAATTTGAAATCTTGGCAAATTTAGAAAAACTCTGAGTTCACACCATAAATGGGCATCAATGCCAGAGCACGCTGGTAACTGTGACTATGCCGACGTGAACAGCAGATGGAGGCTGACAGGAGAACCTGGCCCTGTTTCCATTCTCTCTCCTTAGCGAAGCCTGGTGATCCTAGCGAAGCAACTCCGGCCCCCTAACTCTCACGATAGTCCCTCTGCCTGTGAGGTATCCCTCAGGACGCCTGAAAAAAATGTGGCTAACCTGCTACATGAGGCCACACAAGGGCATGTACCTACCTTCTATGTCTGTTTCCTCATTTGATTTTTTTAAAAAAGGTTAGTCACTAAGGACATTTTACATGAAATCTCTGTGTGTTGCAAGCCTCCATATGCTGCAGACCCTGCCCCAGACACTGTCAAGCCCAGGAAGGAGTTGGGACTTTAGCATCAGCACCAGGCAGGTGCTTGGACACACACTCTGAACAACCATAGCCCTGAGAGGTCAGTTCATTACTGTCTACAGCTGTTGCCTGAGAGCTGGAGGCTCCCTGGCTGTTGAGGAGCAGGTCAACCCCAGGGAGAGGGTCACTCTGGGACCTACCCCTGCACCACCAGCCCTGGGCTCCTGCATGTTACTGAAGATCTCCCAGGGCTCTTTACCCTGGGGAGGGACACACATCCTCTCAAGGGTCAGGATGGTGCCCCATGGCAAGTCTACAGCAGAACAGATTTAGATTTAACACACAGAGCTCTTTCCACTGGACCACAGCATCTTCAAGGTTCTTTGAATCCTTCCTAAGTGGGTCGCTGCCCAGTCTATGGGCTCCCCAATGCTAGGTCACAAGAAGCTGTTTGCAGCCATGGGGACTTTCTGTTCCACACCTGGGCTGTGCAGTGCCCTAGGGACCAGAAAAACAGCTTGCCAAGAGGACACCAACAGGATGACCCCACTGAATTGCCCTCAGAGCAGGGCAGTAGGGCATGAAGGGGATGTCAGCTGCACCCTGCGATGCTGCATGTGTGCAATTATGTATGTGCATGGTGCTTACATACAATGTGTACTGCTGCCATCTTTCACCCCTTGAGGTTGGCCTTTCCCAGACTGACAGTGAGGATCCAGGTAGGGGTCTGAGGTCCAGAACTGCCTGGAAGTTGCCTCAGCTTACCTGGAATGAACAGACCTCCCTGTTCCTGGTCCTGGGCAGTGGGCTTGGCAACAAGCCATCAAAATGAGGAGGCCTTAGGCCTCCAGAAGTGGAGAGACAAGAGCAGTTGCTTCCTGGGGAGGATTATCAATGAGACTGCAAAGCAGGACTGAAATACTCTTTGGAGAAGCTAAGATTAAAATGGCTGGAATCCTAGCACCACAAAGGCAGATCTGTGTCTGTCTTTCTCACCGATATGCCCCAATAGGGGGGTGAGACTATGCAACGTTACAAGGTTTTGGCACAGAACATAAAGGATGGGGTAAAGAGACTGAGAGGAAGGTCAAGGAGAGGGAAGGATATAAGGGAAAGAAAAGGGAAACAGAAAGAAAGGAGGGAAGGGGAGGGGCAAGGATGTAGAGAAGAAGAAGAAAAGGCTGGTGGAGCCCCTGACACTTCTATGCGTGTCCTTGGCACTACTGGCAACTCCAATAATGAGCAGGTATTACTGTTATTTTGTTTTTGAATGTAAGGTTCTGTAAGAGATACAATCACAGGAAACATGAGGGCTTAGAGATAAAAACAGCCAGAGCATCCTAGCTTCTCTCAGGCCTCAACAGCTAAAGTCTACATAAAACTGGCTGGGTGTGGTGGCTCACGCCTGTAATACCAGCACTTTGGGAGGCTAAAGCAGGTGGATTACCTGAGGTCAGGCATTTGAGACCAGTCTGGCCAAATGGTGAAATCCCGTCTCTACTAAAAATACAAAAATTAGCGAGGTGTGGTGGTGTGCACCTGTAGTCCCAGCTACTCAGGAGGCTGAGGCAGGAGAATCACTTGAACCTGGGAGGTGGAGGTTTCAGTGAGCTGAGATCACGCCACTGCATTCCAGCCTGGGTGACAGAGCGAGGCTCTGTCTCAAAAAATAAATAAATAAATAAGATAAAGTCTACAATAATTTCATCAAGGCTTTGACAAATGCACAAATACCGTTTAAACTACAATAATTTTTATCATCTCTCTGTAACAAAGACTCAGTGTCAGCGTCTGGGGAAGATGTGAGGAACCACCTGACCTCAGTCCTTCCATCCTGTGGCACAAAAAGACACTTTTAAGGGGCACGTGGTAAGACTGCACAAAGGGCATCATGTTCTCCAGTCAAAACAGACTCTTTCTCCCAAAGGTCAACTCCTGAATACATCTCAGCCCTTCTGTGGACCCAATGCTGAATATGGGCACAGAGTGGGCAGACCCTCACATACCCCATCCCCAAACACTACCATGAGAAGCCCCATCCATAGGGCAAAGGTTCAAAGGCTGGCCTTTCATCTGGTGGCCACAGGCAAATGCAGCATGACTGGAATGAGCCATAACCAGGCAGGTCTGGCTGTCTAAGCACCTGAGCTGAGCTCAGCTGAGCATGTGCTGCAGTACTACCTGAGGCTTCAAACTCTGCATGGACATGGGCCAAGCAAAGATGTCCTTTAAGCTTGCCATGCCCCGGGTGGAAAAGGGGGCCAAACCCAGAGGAACATTCTCTTCCATAGAGACAGGGGCCAGGGTGGACAGGGCTGCAAGGACAGAAAGGTGTGAAATGAGATCAGAGGTCAAACCCCATCCCTGCTGCTTAAGCTACTGAGTCACAATCTCAGAAATTCAATCTCTCTATTGTGGGGGGAAAAAAAACCCCCAAAAACAAACAAACTGTATTTTCAGGGATACTATACAGTCAGTCAATCCCACCTTAACTGTGTGTACTAAGTGCTCAGGACATGCTCCTGGTGTGGCAGGGCCAGGTAAGGAGAACATGCCGACACTCCTCTCCGCAGGCCCCTTGACCTCATAAGAGCAGGATGCACTTGTCTGTGAAAACAGGCAAGAATGGACAACACACAGCAACAGGGCTTGCAGAACCACCTACGATGTATTAATACATGCTGTCTAAGTCTAAGTCTAAGACAATCCAGATACACCAAAGGTAAGGTTCCTCCAAGAGACAAAATGAGAAGAAAATATGAATCAGTGGTCTTCAGCGGGAGGAGGTGGTCCGTGTTTACAGAAAGAAAATAAGGAGACTGTGCCCAGCAGCTGACCCCTCCCCACCGACTCAAGGCTGCACTGGGTTTGTGTGCCCTGCCGTACTGCGGCCCAAACCCACGTGCTGGGTATATGGGACACGGGAAGTTAAAAATAATCTGAGGAAAGCAACCCTTTTGTCCCTAAATAGCTACTCTTGGGATTATTAAAATAGGAAGAAAGAATGTATACATCTAATTAATCATTCTCTTTGGCCATGAGCAAACTCTACATTGGGCACTACACCGGTCAGAGAGGAACCTTTCTCTTCCTCCTCCCTAACCCACTGCTGACATCACAGGGTCTTCACATGCTGGCCTCCAACATCCAGAAACTGGCTCTGCAGCCTGGCTCCCTCCCCTCCTCTACCAAAGGTCCCACCAAGCGACTCTTCACAGGAAGACATGTGCAGATGAGGCACAAACAAAAGCCATCAACACACCTGACGTTACCAGGCTCTGGTGCAGGCAAGGCACATCTCATGACACCCTTAGAAATCCTGTTATCTGGGCTCTCAGCCCAGGTATGAGAATACAGCTGAAAGACCAGAGTGCACCTGTGAGGCAGTGATCAGGGACAAGAGCAGGTAAGACAGGTTCCTTGCGAGGGCATGGCAGGAAGCCAGTTCACACATACTTCTTCCCCACCATCATCACCAACCCCTCTGCCACTATCAGCTTTGTCACCAGCACAAGGGCCTAAAGGGTGGGCTCTTCAGGACTGCCGTGCCCGTACCAGCTCATGGCTCTGTGGCTTGCCCTGCAGCTTCTGGTGGTAGTCGAAGGTAAGCCTGTCCAGCACCGCCTGCTCCTCCTCATCCACGGTGGCCATGGAGCGCTCCTTGTTGATCTTGTCAATGTCGATGGGCTCTTCTCCCTCCAGGATGGCGTTCCACCAATACTCGCCCACCTTGCTCAGGTTCACCTGGGGACAAGCAGGACAGAGACCTGAGTCAGAGACCTGAGACAGGTGTCCAGGGTTGGGGACAGAGCAGAGCCCACTGAAGGATGGGTGTCCAGGATAAGCTCAGGACCAACTACACAAAGTGAGGTGATAGACAAGAGGGGGTGCCAGAACCCAAGGCAGGACACTCTGCCTGGGAATGCATTTGCTGACTGTGCTAACATATCCCAGGGAAGAGCTAGGAGGGGCATACCTGAGGGGACTGACATTCTGGAAGATGCCTTTGTCCTTCTTCAGCAGGTCCTGTATACTCAGGACGGTGTCTGTTCCATGTGCTCACCTTGCCCACTCTCATCAAGAAAGGCTGTTTTCCAAGACCCCTGACACCCCCCACACCAGGACCTGTCCTGGGCCATCTCAGCCTGCCCCCATGCTTGCCATGGAAGGCTCTGCCTAGTTCTTACCAACCAGCTACCTCTCCAGTGATCTCTCTTGCTTCCAAGAGCAACACCCAGCATTCTGCTATCTTGGGGGTAAGCTGGGACCTGTGAGACTTAGGGCTCGGCTTAATGCGTGACAGAATCTCCTGGGGACTCCTCACCCCATGACAGGGCACCACGCCCTGTCCCTACTTATTCCTCACTGGGGCCAAGCTTGCTGCATGAGGGGGTCCTCCAGCCCCACTCCTTAAAGTTCTTCCTTCTCGGGAAGGAGGAACAACCATCAAGAACCCCAAAAGTTGTCCCAGCCTCCTCGGGCACCTCTGTGGGGATGGCGCAGACACCCCTTGGTCAAAGGAAGCAGCAATCAGTACTCACGATCCAGCCCTCAGTGTTGGGGTCTGTGAGATTCATGTCATTACCACAAAAACTTAAAAGACAACTGGAACTGCGGTGTCAGAGCAAACATGAGGGGTACTGTACATACCTAGGTGACCCGTGCTGCTTGGCCTGTCCCAGGGACACAGAGGAGAGCCCTGGCCACACCATGCCCCGTTATCAATGGTCATGGGGACACAGAAAACAAGAAAACTGGCTGCATCTGCTGTGGTCAGTGGCTGGGCTCAAAATTCTTACCAGAGTGGCCAAGAAGCAACAGAGTGGGTTCGTCTACTCTGTCCTAGATGAACACTGCACTTTTTCATCAGAAATACTTGATCTGTGTTTAGATTTCATAATATTTACAACTGAAAGAGTACATTCACATGCCCAAGTGTGATGGGACTCTGATGATATTGAACCACTAAGGTGCTCACAGAAAGGGAGAAAAGGTAGCAAAGGGCCCGCAAGTGAGAGAAGCTCTCATCCATGGAGGTGCAGCCACCAGGACACTTACTGACTGGGTGGGTAAAACCTACCAAGCCACACTCAGGGTAACTGTGACACCCAAGAGGCCACAGTGAGTCCACAGGACACCATGTCCCCCTGAGAGAGAGCACTGGAGACTCACCAGCATATATGGGCTTGAGAGAGCAGTGTCCTAACACTGGACCTTCCACCTTCCCACTTCCAAGCCCCTGCTGCCAAAACCTACCCACACCACAGAAGGTACTTAGTGCTAGACCCTGCAGAGCCCAGAGATCAAGTCGGAGAATGTGCTCTACTAACGAACACGATGGACACTGATGAGGTGTGGAAGAGCACATGGTGGAGATTTTCCAGAACTGGGAAGAGCAAGACAAAAACCTGCAATCATGATCTGAAGCCAGCATCCCAGAAATCTTGTCTGACATTCCCAGTGCAGATAGGGGGAGTGGTGAACAGGGGAGTGGGTGGCTCCCCTACACGCCAACTCTACCCAGTAAATGACGCTGCTCTGCCAGTGCCCAATTTAAATTTGGGATGAATCTTCCATTTCCAGATACTCTGCTCAGCTGGTTTGTCGCTGACTTTACAGTTTGTGTGACGGGGACCTGACTCACCCACAGAGACCCCAACACTAAGAACTCTACCTCGTCTTTATCAAGCTGATGCAATGAAAAACCTTCCAAGAGGGAAATACGTTGTTTTCTCTATTCCAGGGAAGACTTCAGAGGAACTTACAGAACTGTAAATCTCTGGAAAGAAGAGATCCTTTACGAATTTTTTATCTTCACCAGTAGTTATTACTGTGATCTATGTAACTTATTTTATTAGCGTTCACAAGTCCCGTAAAATACATACCATTACCATTTACCACACATACCATTTTTTGTATTTAAAAATAAAGACAAACCCTTGGAAGTAAGGGCCTTTTCCAGATTGCCCAGCATGAAGAGGCAAAGCAGAGCTACACTGGGGCTGACAGCCCACTGCCAGCACCATGTGGGCAAGGGGTCGGCCTACGCACCATCCAGGGGACGGTGCTGGTACTCCCAGGCCTTTCTGCACTCCACAGACCCCAACACAGGGTTTCACCGGCCAGGTCCAAACACACACCCAGAGTGGAGGGCTCCTGAGCACAGTGGGAGATGGACCTGAAGACAATGAGCCACCTGCCCAACAGGAAGGAGGGGAACATCTCCGAATCTTCTGTGTCCACAAGTGTACTTTGGACACAGAAGTACACTTGAACCCAACAAAAATTAAGATGAGCACTGCACTTTTTCATCAGAAATACTTGATCTGTGTTTAGATTTCACAATATTTACATTGAAAGAGTACATTCACATGCCCGTTTCAAAAATATTCAAGGTTTTCCAGGAACTAAATCAAGTAGGTTTTAAATTTAAGTTAACTAAAATAAAATAATTCAGTTCTTCAGTCACGTGAGCCACCTGTCAAGTGTTTACTCAGCTGTCACATGTGGCTAGTGGCTACTGTGCTGGGCAGTGTAGCTCTCCAAGGGGGCCATCCTCACTCACAGACATCATGCATGTGCATCAGTGAAGTATTTTAGGAGGAGATGTGAGCCGACTTTATATTGAACAATTTTTAATTAAGGCAAAATCCACTTAACACAAAACTTACCATTCAAAAGTGAACTCAACGGCATTTAGTGTATCCACAATGGTGCACAACCATCACCTTTATCTAGTTTCAAAACACTTTTATTACCTCACAAAGAAGCCCTGTGCCAATTACCAGTCACTCCCCATTTGCTCTAATCCTTCCTCTAAATTGTTCCCTCAACCCCACCAAGCCCCTGGCAACTACTACTGATTCTGCCTCTATAGATTTGCCTGTTCTGGACATTTCACACAAATGGAATAATACAGTTATCTGTTTGTTTTTGTCTGGCTTATTTCACTTGGCATAATGTCCTCCTCAATGTTCATCTACGTTGTAGCATGAATCAGAACTGCATTCCTTTTTAAGGCTGAATAATATTCCACTGTATGGATAAACTACATTTTGTTTATCTATTCATCAACTGACGGACATTTCAGGTGGCCCCACTTTTTGGCTGTTGTGAATAATGCTGCTATGAACACTGATGTACAAACATCTGTTTGAGTCCCTGTTTTCAATTCTTCTGCATATTTACCCAGAAATGCTGGGTCATATGGTAATTCTACAGTTAACTTTTTGAGGAACTACCATACTATTTTCCAAAGCAGCTGCACCACTTTACATTCCCACCAGCAACATACAATGGTTCCAGTTTCTCCATACTCTCACCAATACTTGTTATTGTCTGCTTTTTTTTTTTTTTTCCCAGTCATCCCCACAGGTGTGGCCAGCACCACTGGTCCTTTGTCCTGACCGCAAACACACAGGCCTGCCTCCTCTGCCTTCCAGACCTGCTCCAGTCAAGTTTCCATCTGTCATCACTGTAACCAAGTGGGCTGCCCTCCATACTGGGGCAGCAAACAGGACCTGAGGTGTTGTCTATAAAGGTTCATATGAAGGCTCTGAAGACCAAGGTCTCAGTTGCAAAATTTTAGTTAAGTATTTATTTAGTACCCTTAAAATATCTTCTGTTTTCTAAGGATGAGCATATTAGTAAAAACAATATGAACAATATTATTAACATGATAATTATCCAAACAAGCACATTCTAACATCGTTCTTGACTTGCCTAGAGTCCCTCTCCACACTATTCCTTTACAGAATTCCATCTCTCACTCTGAGCTCGTAACCCCAACCTGCAGATCCCCATTCCTTTCTTTTTCCCAAACTCCAGACCTTTTTTTCTTAATGGCCCATGTCTCTTAGGTCACTGAGCTGACAAGCTTCCTTATGCTCTGAACATTCTCATGTTTTATAAACTGGTTTAATTTGTAACTATTTCTGCCATCACTGTCCACATTTAACTACTTTCCTTAGAGTAACGCTTCTGGCAGGCCTCAGATATGACTTCAGGTAGTTAACCTTCAAAAACCACTGAATGGTACACAGCATACAAGTTTTGCAGGGCTGTCTCCTGACACCCAGTGCAAGATGCAGTTCTAAGAGGACATAGATACAATGTTCCTGGGACGGAGTTCAAAGGCTTCTATCTAAAAATAACACCTCTGAAAAAGTAGTCTGATAGTTTTACACTTGTTTTTGGTTTTTTTTTCTGTGAATATTTTATTTTTTTAAAGTCAGGTTTGTGGAGGTATAGTATGTACATAGTAAAACTCACTCTTTTGAGGTCACATCTCCATGAGCTGCTGCTACAGTCAGCCCACATCCCAGAAGCCCTGTTCCCCTTCTCAGCAGTCCTCTCAGCCCAATGCTCATTTTGCCATCCAGCATGTCCGTGTCCAGAAATGTCACATGTGTGGAATCACACAGTGTGCAGTCCTGTATCTGATGACTCCTCTGAGTGTGGGGACTCCGACGCTCAGCCACACTGTGCTTCATGGCACAGGCGGACCACACACTTGTTTGTGGACACCTGGGCATTTCCAGTGTTTTGCAATCAGGTAAAGAGCTGCTGTAGAGATCTGCATGCTTTCATTTCTCCTTGGTAAGTAGCCAGGAATGCGTGTGTTGGGTCATATGGTGTCAGCTACTGTCCAGACTAGCCACTCCGATGCACCCCTACCAGTAGCACAGAAGAGCACCAGGTGCCCCGTCTCATCTAGCACTTGGTGCTGTCTACCTTCTTAGCAGCTCTTCTAAGAGGTGTCTAGGGGCATCTCATCATGGTTTTGCCTTGCATTCCCCTAATGACTCATGATGTTGAGCTTCTTATGTGCTTATTAGCCTATTAGCCTTCTCATTTTTTTTAACATTTGGAAAGAATTTTAAGCTTAAAGTCACCAGAATAAGACAAGTGTTTAGCAGCTGTGCATCTGCACACAGCTCTCTCACTCTATGTGTGCTGTATGTATAATATATAATAACTTTTCTCTGAACCATTTAAGAATAGGTTGCATTCATCTTGGCCCTTTGTCCTATTTCCTAAGGATAAGGAAATAACTTTTTACGGAACAGGGTCCAGTCCAGAGTCCCACCTGTATCTTGGGGGTCCTGTCCTCTTTAATGTGGGACATTTTCACAGCCTTTTTCCTTCCCTGACGTCTCCTGATTAACTCATGTGTGCACACCCAGCTGGACACACATATGTTCCACCTGCAGGCACACAACATCCACAGCCCTCAGTGGGTGGGGTATTCACTCAGGTTACCTGGCCAAAGAGAGGTCTGACTCTTCTCCACTGTAGTTATTGACTTGCAAACTCTCCTCTCCAGAACCCCTGCACCCCTGCTCCACCCTGCCCTGCTTAGCATCTGCCTGGTCCCATCTCTCCCACGAAGACTGGGAAATGCTGACTTTCTTGCCCTAGTCCCTCCACACTGACTGGTGGCTTACGTGTCTTATTGAAGCAAGCACCTTCTCTTCTGCAATGAAGTTATCTATCTATTGCTGTCAGTACTGACCCCTGGATACCTGGCCTCTCTGGTCTCTCAATGGCTTATAACTCATTATCAAGCTTAATTATGTTGGTGTCAAATGATCCCAGACAAGGTTGGTGGAGGTTGCTTGACTTTGATGATGCTCCATCATTTCCCTGACACATTGTCATTTTCCAGCATAACGAAACGCTCCAGGTTCCTCTTTTATCTACCCGGTCCCAGACTTCTAATCAGTTCATTTCTCTGAGGGACCCCAGACTGCAGGCTGAACAGTGTTCCCAAAATGTCCTCATAGAAACTTCCACCTCAACATGAATAAACTTACCTCAGCATCCCCCAATCTGCGCTGATGACTCACCAGCATTTATATCCCTTTCCTTCCTTAGTAACGGAACCTCATTTCTATTCAGGGAAGCAGTGTGCCCAGCGAGGACGACTTTACTCCTCACAGCTGCCCGCGTGATCGAGACTGGGCCAATGAGACTTATGGGAATGCTGTGGGACGTTCCTTCCGGGAAGGCACCTCAGAACGAGGGCAGATAATGGGGTGAGACGACAGCGTGGCGGAGGTCCAGGGCACCTGCTCAGCACCTGCTGCTGGGGGAATGTGGGCCACACTGGAGCAGATCCAGCTTCTCAGGACACGCCACAAGTCAGCACTGTTATGGGCAATCTCCTGATTTTCAATGCTGTCAACTATTTTTTTAAGCTTGAAAATTAGAAACAAAATTAAGACACTGTATAGGCCAGATACGACCCAGCTGTGGTCTGAGTGTGGCTGGAAGGCCCACGTCCAGCGATGGGGCCGACAAAGCAATACAGAGTTGCGTTCCCTTCCTTTCCTCCAACCCCATGAAACAAGGGTGTCCAGCACCCCATCCATGGTGCCACCAAGAGGGCACCATTAGCCAGCTCTGCTCAGTACATTCCTTCCACTCACATTGGAACAGGTTTCCTTGGGCTACTGCTCTCTGTTGAATCCATAAGCTTCAGTTCTTCCCTACTGGAGTTGATGAAGGATTCTGATTTCCCCTGAAAAACACTAAGGGCTCTCCCTAGAGACATCATTTGCACTGAAGGCTTAAGAGCTCACATTACATTCACATACTAATTTCCAGGGTCTGGGCTCTTGCCAAAATGCTAAGGTTATTTAATCTGTAGTTCCCACTCTGAATTTATGAAGAAGTATGTTAAGTAATCCATGGGATGGCCTCAGTGGGGCCAGGAAAGGTTGTGGGGACTCAGGAAGGTGGCTCGCCAATGAGGACAAGTAGACTACAAACCGCCTATCTTCGTTTCATCCTCACAATTGTTCTAAGAAGTGACACTAGAAGTATCTGGGTAAACTAGCAAAGATAAGTGAAGATGAAAAGCCCACTGTTGGTGGGGATGTGGGGATACAGGGCTAATGTCATCGGCGACACTCCAGAAACAACTCATCCACAAAGGAGAACCACAGCAACAGCTCAGAGGCTGCAATTACACTAGAATTCCACTTTTGAGAAATAATCTAAATTGGGGGGAGGAGGTGGGTACAGCTTTTACAAAAACACTCACAGGGTTCAAAAATCATAAACAAATATATTACGATGAGTTTTAAAGCCTGAGCTTCAAGGTCTAATTCCTCAAAGAATACTCCAGAGCAATTTCACTGATTTTAAATAACTTGGGTGTGCACCACGTCAATACATGAAGAGGTATATGGAATGGCATTCACCTCACATACAGCTACAACGACCATCTCAAGCACAGCCATGTCCAAGAGCCCACGCAGCAGAGCAGCCACCCACGGCAGCGTGGAGGACAGCCTGTCAGCTCCCCCGACTGCAGGAAGAAAGGAGGACGGTGCGCATGCCAACTGCCTAGCTTTGGGGACTGAAAGAGCTATCGGAAAAAAGAGCTGGTGCCGTTGCCACGGCTGATTTTACATCTTTGTAACCAAGAAAGGAGCTTGCCTGAGTCAAGAAGTCTCATTTAACATTCTGAAGTGTGGGAGGGAGGGAGGGAGGCAAGAACTGTCATACGGTTTTAGCAGCCACCCCTGCCTGCCCTGGCTGGCTAATGTGGGATCCACGGCACAGGGAGGAGCAGGTTATGTGGAAGGCAGCTGGAAAGTGAAGGCCATGTCTACACTGGCCTGCCCGGAGGTCAGAAGGTCAGAATCTCTAACCAAGGAGCTGGGGGCGGTGGCAGCAGTGCAGCTCCGGATGCCATCCCTTTGCATCCTTCTCATCTCATGCGGCTTCACAGTGCTGTGATGGGAGACCTCCACTGGTGTCTGGGGCTGCCGTAACAGGGAACAACAGACCAGGCAACTTAAAGCAATACAAATTTATTATCTCCCAGTCCCATGGGCCAGAACTGTGAAATCAAGGTGTCAGTAGGGCCATGCTCCTGCAGACTCTAGGGGAGGATCTTTCCTGCCATTTCCAGCTTCTGGTGGCTCCAGGTGTTCCTGGGCTTGGTGGTTATATCATTCGTCTCTGCCCCATCTTCACGTGGCCTTCTCTGTGTCTATCTCTGTCTTCTCCTGTTTCTTATACAGACAGGTATCACTGGATAATCCAGGATGATTCCATCTTGAGAGATCCTTAACTTAATCGTATCTACAAAGACCCTTTTCCCAAATAAGCAAGCCCACATTCACAGGATATCTCCAAACCTTTAGAGCAAAGCCCTCAACTCTCTTTAGCCATCCCCAGTGCCTGAACAGGGTTGGGTACTTAATGATAAGAAACAAACAAACATTGGAGATCAACCAGACTACAGTGCTGAACCTTGTTTGAAGGGTGAGAAATGGAAGTCCAGCAAGGCTAAAGAGATGACCTAAAACCAGGCAGCTGCTTGACAGGGGGCTGCAACCCAAAGCCAGCCCCTCTGATTCATTTGCAGTCCCTCTGCATCCACACGCTCAAAGCAGTGTGCCAAGCTCCACACAGCAGACACGATGCAGCAAGCAGGAGGCAAACAGGATCTTTGTGAATCAAAGCAATCGGCTCATTAATTCACAATATTATCTCATATATGTAATCAGAGGAAACGATGTGGGCCTAAAAGGTCACACATAAATAAATTATTAAATAAAGAAGACAACGAACTGCTTAGCTCCTGCAAACAGCAAAGTTTCTGTGATACGCTCTGCATTTACTGCACTAGAGGCTACGTGGTCCAGAAAGAGGTGGAGGCAGGCAGAGCCCTGCATGGGAGCACTATGGGAAGAGTTTAAATGCTCTCCATAACTTCTCTTTATTCAGGTGCTTGATTTCTCACAGGTGAAGGTGCATTAGGAACGCAATGACATCTACTGATAATAAAGGCACTTTAAGGAACCATGGGAAAGAACTCATGCAGTGTTTCAACTGTAGAGGAATTTTCAGCAGAGAATATTTAGGAGCCGTGTTCACGGGCAGTGACAAGTGCCCCTCAGTCTGCAATGGTTCTGCTGAATTTCTATAAACTCTTTGAGTATCAGGTGTTTGATGAAAGCTAACTACAAAAACTAAAGGCAGCCAGGGCACAAATAAAGGCTGGACTCATGAAGAACACACAGGTGGAGACAGGCCTGCCAGGGTTGTGCTATGGCCCCAAGGGCCCTGGCATGAAAGTTAAACATCCAGCTATCCTCTTAAGGCACAGCTCCCCCAACATCCTGCCTGGTGGCTGCATCTCACACATTTACCTAACACAGGGAAGACTCTGAAACCCACACTGGGGACCCACATTCCTCCCTCCTCATGTTCTGCTCCACGGAGCCTTTCAGCTGAAAGGGAGCAATGCTTCCCAGCCCCGACAGGTCTGAGCCTTCTTCAGAGACTCCCGTTTCTCATAGCACTGGAAAAAGCCTTCTGGGACAAGGCAGGCATGGGTTTGAGGTCTAGCTCTACCCACTTTGCAAGCTACTTACCTTCTCATAGCCTCAGTGTCCCAATTTGTAAAATAAGTTTGCAGAGCATTAAACAGCATTGTAAGGCACCTCACCTCACAAAGAGCCTGGCCCAAAGACTGTGTTCATTGAATGGCAGCCATTATTAAAAGAAGTTAATGTTTTGGCCACTAGCCACATCCCTATTCCACTTGTACTATACATACAACTGTACAAAACACACACAAAAAAGAAACATGGCTTTGAAATATCCATGAAGAAGTTAGAGTCACTTCTGTCAACAAAACCCTTAAGAGTTGAGCTATGTATTAACAATCACATATTTATACAAATAGTGTACAGTAAAAGGAATCATTGGTACCCTGACTGTAATCCCAACAGATTCCAAATACGGTGGCTATGGGCTCAGAGACCAGTGACTAAGGCTTTGGGCTTCTGCATGAAGTATCTACAAAGTGCAACCGGACCACATGGGGAAGGCTCACAAGAGCTCCCCGCTCAGAGGGAACCAACATCAGAGCATCATGACCTGCTCCATGCTCTGCACTGAGTTCACCCACCAGAAGGCAGGAGAGTCAAGGCAGTGTTTTAAGGCAGGGCTGTCATGACCTCTCAGTCCATGGAGAAGGCAACCCCAGGATCATGGGCTCACTAGTGCAATCCAGGCAGCCAGGGCTGCACCTTCAGAGGTCTAGCTAGCTGGCCCCAGTACTGCTAGTGCATCATTCATGCTCTCATACCTCCACAACCACGTGGAGCTCAAGTGAGGAAGAGGCCATAACAGCATCTGCAAAGTCAAGTATGACATAAAGGAAAGGAACTGGTAGTAGTCACAGGAGCCCATAGCTTGGGAAAAGGCTCCAGGCTGTGCAATTAATGCATAGGTTTTATATGTCAGGGGTCAGGGGATGAGGAACTGAACTGCTGGGTGATGGGGTGATCATCACAGTATTTGTAGGCAGGAGAAGAACACTTCTCTGGTCTTTTGGCTACTGAACGCCACAGGCAGGGGAGCACACAGGGTGAGATTTAGAACAAGAACCACTGTCATCTGCCGCTGGCCATCAGCAGAGGTAGGCCCTGGGTGGCCAGGAGAGTCAGAACTGGGATGGGTCAGTCCTAGCCCCACTGCTGGAAACCCTATACACCACACACAGGGCCTCGTGTAGGGCCTAAATAGGAGGCCCTGTTTAGGATGAAACGCTCACTAGGAGAGGGAGCAGTTGAGGCCACGGCAGCACCAAGGAGCATGCTGTCTGTGCCCAGGTTGGCCCCACCTCTGTGTAACCAGAGTGAGCTCCATCGTCCAGGCTTGATATCAAGACTGGAGTTAAGGTTGGTTCAGGATCCTGCAGCACTGACAGAATACCCTCCTTTCAGTACCTGGCCCGCATGTCCCTCAGAGCATGAGGGCAGCCAGGACAGAATCACTGTGGACCCAAAAGATAGTTTGTCCCTGCTAGTCAGCACTGGCCAGGGAAGCCCAGACAGAAGCCTACCAAGCATGTCTTATAGAAACCAAAACAGATATCTTTATTGCATATTTTGCACATATGAATATATCTGTACAAAATTCTAAAGACTTTCGTCCAGACTTAATATTTTTTGTACCTTTATCCCTTTTACCATGCCCTGTAAGCACCCCAGTAGGAGGAAAGAGGAAACAAGTTAATTCAGAACATGTTGTGCCTCAATTTATCTGTAGGTGACCTCCACTTGGGCACCAGTACAGAGCCACCACTGACAGGGTTCAAAGCTTTCACAGGGGAGAAGGAGGTGAGACACCAACAGATCTGGTTCAGGCATGCAGCCCAGTTTGTGAGTGAGTCTGCTAACTGGTAACATGTGAGCTGTTCATTTGGATTCACACGTTAATCTTACTGTCCTGAACTCTTAGCTAATGCCTAACCAGCAGCTGGGTAAGGAGAGCCAGTTGGTCAATGAGCTTGATTCTCTGAATTTATTAACTCTGCACCCTCCAGAGTAGCATCTGTAAAAATTCAATCTACCTTTTCATTTTCAACTTACTTGTTTTTGCCTTAGATGTAAGAACAGTGGAGCTCTTCAGAATGACCAAGACCTCAAAGGGCCAAAGCTCAAGTGGCCACAGAAGCAATCTCTTAGCAGTCGGGAAAATGCTCAGGAAAACCCATCTGCCCCAGCAGCTGAAATTAACAGCCTCACTGCTTAAGTGTAAACAGGTTTGTTGGTCAAAAGGGGCATCACTGCAGGTTTGAAGTCTACCTGGGAGCCCTGCACACAGGTGCCCAAACTTACCAAAACACACTTCCCGGGCTCGAGACTCCAGAGAGAACTCTCAGTGTTGATCTTGTGGGTAAGCTTCCCTTCCATGAGGACACGCTCCCCATTTTCCTCCAGCATGGCCACACGAATGGAGCTGCTGCTAAGGGCCACTGAGACCTACGAACACAGCAGAAGAAAATCATCTCTTTTATCAGGGTGACCACTGGTGTGCTGTACAGTGGGAGGGGTGATGGTTTCCAAGGTACCTGACTGCACACTACAGCGCTGTCATCAGGCTCAACAGGCATCTCAGTGAAGAAAACCGTATCAGCTTAATTTATACCTAGAGCAACCTGCAGATGTCAGCTCATGTAGGTAAATCCACCAAAAAATCTTTCTCAGCATAATTGGTAACATCAAGTGCTGTGGCGGAAGCTGCTGTGACCCAATCTTCTTCTCCCTTCTCCGGTTAAGGGAGACCAATTGTCACCACAAAAAAGTAAGCAGAGGAGACAAGTGGTGAGTATTTTTCCCTTGCCTCCCCTTGTGGCTACCTGGGAGATGCAGGAGCCCAGCCCTGGACCACAGCAACCAAGAGAGCTGATGGGGCTGCACATCCTGAATTGCTCACCCCAGTACTGTTGTACAAGAGACAAGCACCGCCTCTTCCTTCTGTGAGCTACTGTACTGCCTGGTGACTACAGCCTGGTCTTCATCCAAGAGTATGAGACCAATTCCTTTGGTTTTGGAAGGAAACTATGCTCACCATTATACCATCAACATCCGCACATGGTTTTGCGTTTTGTCTCGGTTCTTTATAAAACCAAGCCTCTAAAAGCCTCAGCTCACCCTCCTCCCTCTGAGCCTGTCCTAGGCTGACAATGGCCCCAAGGCCCTCCCCATTGCCCTAGGAACACCTATCCCTACCCCACCACTTGTCTGTCTCCAGAACTGGACTGGCAGCTGCTAGGAGTAGGATTCCTTTTACTTCATATCATGTATTCCAGCCAGCAGTCTCCAAAGCAGGGTATGCGTACCCCAGGGGGTTCACAGGGGTAGACAGTAATTAGAAGAGGAAATAAAACATTTACATTTTGTATCTGTATAAGGCATGCATTAAGAAGACACTGGGATCAAGTACTTAAAACTTTTTTCTAATAGGTATGTGGAATAAAAACAATTTGGAAGCTACTCTCCATGTCATCTGGTAGGTGACTCATTAAATGCTTATAAAATGATTGGAAAAAAGACAACCCAAACTGATAGGTTTTCCAAACTGGAGTTTAGTATTTGCCAATGAAATACAATACCATAACCTAACTGTATTTTAAAATTCGTAAATAAAAAAGGGAAATGGAAGAAATGATGTGCAGGAGTCACTGCTGTCAGACAGTTTTTCTTCTTTTTCTTTAAGAGACACGGCCTCACTGCATTGCCCAGGCTGGAGTGCAGTCGCGTGATCCCAGCTCACTGCTGCATCAAACTCCTGGGCTGAAGCAATCCCTCCACCTCAGCCTCCCAAGTAGGTGGGACTACAGGCAAGTGCCACTATGCCTGGCTAATTTTATTTTTATTTTTTGTAGAGACAGGGGTCTTGCTGTTGCCCAGGCTGGTTTCGAACTCCTGGCCCCAAGCGATCCTACTGCCTCAGCCTCCCAAAGTGCTGGGATGACACATATGAGCCACCACATCCAGCCCATCAGATAGTTTCTAAATGAAAGATAGTTCCTGAGCCATGCAGTGAGGGGAGAAGGTGGCAGAAGGCTGCCCACTGCGGGACACAGTGAAGATATTCTGTTAGCCATGGGCAGCTCTGCCAGGTTCACATGCAGACTCCAAGGAAGCATCCTCTCATGAGACCGCAATTCCACTTGCATGACCTTTCATAGGGGAATTTACCATGGAAAAGGGTATTTACTTGGCTAGTCCTATTGAACAATAGGCAACTGAGCTTCATTCCTGACCTTCTAATACCATGAGGAACGTGAGCAAATGGAACAATAGATCCACTCACTCTTGAAACGAACCAGACACATGTTGGGCCAAATCATGTCTAACCATAAACTTGTGTGCAATGGAAACATGACACAGAGGGCCATGACACAAGGCTCCTCAGTCCTGCCTTCACAAGAACAAGCTCACTTAACAAATGTAATTCTCCCACCCAGCTCTATATAACATAATTTCCAAATTTGGGGAAGCTTCTCACACTGCCTACCCAGGGGAATGAACCAAATCATCAAGAGAGAAAACCAGACAAGAAATGCTTACAGAGGTCCCAGGTGAAGATGTCACACTGGGTACAGACAGTCAACTTTCTGACCTCTTGTGACCTGCAGACATAAAAGGCATGAAGAGAAAAAACCCAGATAGTGAAAATGGGGGAAGAGGGAGGCCAGGAACAGATGAGATGTCAACAAATCTGCGGAAGACAAAAGGAGGAGGGACACAGGAGACAAATTCTATGGGGTACGAGACATCTAGAAGCCACAGCTACATGGGCTCTAGCTGGGAGTCAGCAGGTATGCAGGGCAGGAGCAAGGCCAGGGGCACATGTGGGAACTGCTGTGGCCCTGGACGCCCCATTAAAAGGGACAGGAATCCCTCTGTTTGCTACAGAAGAATGGAGGACTTTGCTCCAAAGATACTAACCAGCAGTCTGAGGACCTAGTGTGGATGCCTGTGTGTCAAGTGAAGTCCTACTCACTCAAGCATTAGAATGGCCAAGACCCCATGTCCTATAAAGCAAAGCTGACTGGTAAATCCACTCAGCTGTCAGTGGTGGTGGGAAGAGCAGACTTCAGACACACAGTAGACAAACCCATCAACACAGTCCCACACTCAAAAGAATGGGAGAAAAATATTTTGTATTAAAAAAAAAAAGGGCCAGGCATGGTGGCTCACACTTGTAATCCCAGCACTTTAGGAGGCCGAGGTGGGCAGATCACCTAAGGTTGGGAGTTTGAGACCAGCCTCGCCAAATTGGAGAAACCCATCTCTACTAAAAACACAAAATTAGCCAGGCACCAGTGGTGTTGCATGCCTGTAATGCCAGCTACTATGGAGACTGAGGCAGGAGAATAGCTTGAACTCAGGAGGTAGAGGTTGCAGTAAGCCGAGATCGCGCCATTGCACTCCAGCCTGGGCAATAGGAGTGAAATTCTGTCAAAAAAAAAAAAAAAAATTACTAGAGAACTGAGGACTGCATCTTATGAGAAAAAACAGCCAGATGAAAACAAGTAAAAAAAAAAAAATACAGAGCTAATTAGGAAACAAGATATCAAAAAATTTTCTATTTTATGTCTTCACTGAGATCTGAGAAGATACTGTATCTATATAACCAGAATAAAATATGAAAATCAAACAATTAGGCCAGAAAGAAAGAACATAAGAATTTAAAATATAGTAGCTAAAATTAAACTTCAATAAAGAGGCTGGAAAATAAAGTCAAAGAAATCAAGGTAGAAACAGAGATCAATTCAGGCAATCAATTTGGCATTCCAGAAACTATGACAGTAATAAGATAATTTTCCAGAGCCAAAGAAAAATATGCCTCCAGATTGAAAAGTCCCAGCAAGAGCTAAGCAGAATGAATGAAAGACTCATGGAATTTTATGACACTGAGTGTTTTTAAAAAGGTCCTAAAAGTTCCAAGGAAAGAGAAAAAGCTTACTCACAAAGAGATGGAATAGACTTCCAGAATCAACACTGGGTACAAGAAGATATCCCTTTCAATCTTAACAAGGGGAAATTATTTTTCAGCTAGAATTCTACATACACCCAAATTGAGAAATAAGTGAAAAGTTAAAATAAATGCATTTGAAGATATACAATTGTACATAAAATATCACTTTGAGAAAAACAAAATGAAGATGAAAACTGAAAAAGAGGAATATCCAACTCAAGTCCAAAACACAGTGTATTTAATCTAGATATGCAGGAAGAAAATACCAGGAGTGTAGCTATACAGCAAAGCAGGAAATAACCAGTCTAGAGCAGAGTTCAGGAAGAAAGAGATTTCTAGACAATACACAGTATTAATGAATCTGGCTAATTCTGAGGTTACGATGAAAGTATACTATTTTTGATAACAAGATAAAAAAGAAGGGCAGCAAGAACCCCCAGGAAAACAAGAATGATTTAAGAGATTCCTGATCCAAAGGATGCCAGTGAAAATGGTGGTTACTACGGGCCTCCAAAAAGCTCTCCTCCATAAAAGCAATCAAAAAGTTGGCAAAAATTGTCAGTATCTTCTTATGGATTTTGGAAATTAACCAAAGGTTTGCAGGAACCCAGGGAGCATTAATTCAAGGAAAACAACCACATCTCAGTAAGAACAGTGAGCTCTGTGATATTTTAACTTGGCCTAGACCCATCCCCACTCTCCAGGCTCTCAGCAGGCCGCATTCCTGGTACAGCGTAGCAGCCATCGCTGGAGAAAACAGTGCTCTCAGAGCTCTTTCAAAGTTTCATTCTCAAAGAACTGTCATTATTTGACCTGTCTGATGGTTCCCTGTCAGACCTCATTTGCAAGACTGACTGTTTCTGGCTAAACTCAGAAAAGCCTTCCACCCCACCCAGGAATGTTTGTTGAAAATACAGGCAAGTGTTTTAACTTGGCAGCCTCCTGAGGTGGCACATAACAACTGAGGCAAACCAAAGGCAAGGGTGGGAAATAAAATGTCCATGGGGACTTTGAAAAGCTTTGACATTTTCCCAGGAATCTAGAAGGACACATGAATGTACAGAGCTTCAGTGCATGCTCAGGGAAAACCTAGGAAGGCCTTAAGCTCTCACCTCTGGCTGACTTTGACTCAACATCAGCAGGAAATAAAGGCTAAGGCAGTTTTTAACTGCTGGGCCAAACGATGAAGGTATGCTCCAATAGGTAGATGAAGTCCCTCGACAAAAACACGTGTTTACTGATCCTAGGGGTTTAAGGAAATCGCCATCCAATAATTACTTGGCCACCAAGTTCACCAAGTAGAGATTTCACTGGTGAGACACAATAAAGAATATAAACTTTACAGAATTAGTTCAGAAAAGTCATTAAATAAGAACAACTCACGTACCAATAGCAACCATGGGGAAGAAAGGAGCATCTGATTTCCTGAGTCACCCCATTGTGTTATTTAAAATCCATTTTCAATAACAGCAAAAAAAAAAAAAAAAAAAAAATTATGAGACTTACGAAGAAACAACAAAGTATGGCCCATACACGGGAAAAAGAAAGCAATCAATAAAATCTGTCCCTGAGGAAGCCCGCACATGATCTTAGCAGAAAGCAGTCTCTAACTCAACTATTTTAAATATGCTCAAAGAGCTAAGAAAATTATGCAAAAATTACTAAAAGAAAGTATGGAATAAAGTCTCGTAAGTAGAGAGTATCAATAAATATCAATATCACCATTGATACTGATAGCGAGATAGAAATTATTATTACTATTTTTTAAAGAATCAAATACAAATTCCGGAGTTCAAAAGTAAAACAGGAAAAAGATAAGAGTTCATGAACCACTTTTTAGGCTTTAGAAGAAAGAACAAGCAAACTTGAAGACAGGTCAATTGAGATTACCCAAACTGAGAAACGGGGAAAAAACCGTGAAGAAAAATAAACAGAGCCACAGAACCTGAGGGACACTCTTAAGCATACCAACATACAGAAGAGAAAAGAAGAAAGAATATTTGAAAGAATGATGGCTAAAAACTTTCCAAATTTGGCATGAAAAAAAAATTACACCCAAGAAGTTCAATGAATTCCAAGTAAAATAAACTAAAAGGAAGCCAGCCTCACCTAGATGTCATAATCAAACTGTCAAAAAAGCCAAGTCAATAATGAAGGAACAGAACAAAAACAAGGAATAAAATCTTCAGAACTTACTATAAAGCTACAGTAATCAAAACAGTGTGGTAGTGGCATAAGGACAGTCATCTACACAGATCAATGGAACAGAATTAAAAGTCTAGTAAACAGCCGGGTACGGTGGCTCACATCTGTAATCCTAGCACTTTGGGAGGCCGAGTCAGGCAGATCATGAGGTCAGGAGATTGAGACCATCCTGGCTAACGTGGTGAAACCCTGTCTTTACTAAAAATACAAAAAAATTATCCACATGTGGTGGCGGGCACCAGTAGTCCCAGCTACTCAGGAGGCTAAGGCAGGAGAATGGTGTGAACCTGGGAGGCGGAGCTTGCAGTGAGCAGAGATCAGGCCACTGCACTCCAGCCTGGGTGACAGAGCAAGACTTTGTTACAAAAAACAAAACAAAACAAAACAAAAAGTCCAGTAACACCTCAGGCATGGTGGCTCACACCTGTAATCCCAGCACTCTGGGAGGCTGAGGCAGGCGGATCACGAAGTCAAGAGATCGATATCATCCTGGCCAACATGGGGAAACCCTATTTCTACTAAAAATACAAAAGTTAGCTAGGCGTGGTGGTGCATGCCTGTAGTCCCAGCTACTTGGGAGGGTGAGGCAGGAGAATCGCTGGAACCCGGGAGGCAGAGGTTGCAGTGAGCCAAGATTACGTCACTGCACTCCAGCCTGGCAACAGAGTGAGACTCCATCTCAAAATAAAGTCTAGTAACAAACTCATACACTTACGATCAACTGATTTTAGACAAGAGTACCAAGACAATTCAATGGAAAAAGAACAGTATTTTCAAGTAATTGTACCATGAGAACTGAGTAACCACACGCAAAAGAATGAAACTGTTTTACTAATTCAAAATGAAGTTGGACAACTATTTCATAGCATATAATAAAATTTTAAACTAAAATGGATCAAAACCTAAATGCAAGAGCTAAAATTTGTAGTCTTTGGTTAGACAATGGTGTTTTAGATATAACACCACAAGCAGCCAAAGCAAAAAAAAAAAAAAAAAAAAAAATTGACTTCATCAAAATTTAAAACTTTTGTGCTTCAAAGAGTAGTATCAAGAAAGTGAAGACAACCCGTAAAATGGGAGAAAATATCTGCAAATAATGTATCTGACAAGGAGGTAGTATCTAGAATATGTAAAGAAGTCTCACAACTCAACAATAAAAAGACAAACACCCCAATTAAAACATGCATATGGACTTGAATAGGCATTTCTCCAAAGAAGATATACAAGTGGAAAATAAGGACGTAAAAAGATGCTCAATGTTATTAGTCATGAGGGAAATGCCAATCAAAACAATGAAATCCTACTTCATACCCAGTAGGATAGCTACAATTAAAAAACAAAACCAAAACAGACAATAACAAGGGTTGATGAGGATATGGAGAAATATGAACCCTCATACATTTCTGGTGGATCTGTAAAATATAAAATGGTGCAATTACTTTGTAAAACTGTTTGACAGTTCCTCAAAAAGTTAATTACAGAGGTACCACATGACCCAGCAATTCCACCCGTAGGTATATACACTAGTGGTGAAGACAGAAAACATATGTCCAGAGAACTGGAAGCATATGTCCATGTATGGGTGGTAAAGATTGGGGGTACAAGTAGATGCACAGTGGGGAAATAGAGACGCCTCTTTCTCTCTAGCCTCATTCCACAGGACAAGTCCTCAGATGCCAGCAAAGGACAAGCAAGGTAGTCTGAAGGAAGAAAAGAGATTGAGACCACCTTAGAAACAATCTTGTGGCACACTCATGTTCAGGCAGATGCCATGTAACAGGCCAGAAGTCATCACCCTTAAATTCTGATGAGAACCCTACCACTGAGGCCCCTCTAAGACTAGGAAGATATCCAGGAAGCTGAGCAATGTGTCCCTTACCAAACAATAAATAAGATGAAGATACACATGCAAGTGCACTGTGTGTAGATATACCCAAAAAACACATCCACGTGTACTGAGCATAATTAAAGTTATATTCGACGCAAAAACCAGTTTAAAACCCAGAGTACTCACAACCAACATGGCACAAAATCCTTATTCACATACAACTTGTAACAGATGGTGTATACAATCTAGATCATTTTATTACAATTTTTAAAAATCAAGTGTCCATTTTCAGCTTCAGTTGTATCTAATTTTGTTCAATTTCAAGTTCTATCTGTATTTTTTAAATATTTGCATTTTAGAATGCCTGTATCTAATCAAATACAATAGGAAGATCAACTGTAAGTGATAAAATTCATACTATGTTAAGCTGTTGGTTATGAATAAATGAGATGGTGCCCAAATTGCCACTTAGAAGTCTTCTATGAAGAAAACAAATCACTTCATTTCTACAACAATTAAATTAGAAACCATCGGCAGAATTTAGACAAAACGACTCTAATGGGGTAAAAAGATCAAAGTGGATTATAAGGCAGCAAAAGTTCAAATAACTGACCAAAGAAACTCTACCAAATGCAATCTACTCCTATTTAATCTTGATTCAAATTTCAGAAGCCATGAAAAAACAAAGAACCAATTAACTCGAATACATAAAAATTAGTAAGGTGAGGCAGGGCATGGTGGCTCATGCCTGTAATTCCAGCACTTTGGGAGACTGAGGCAGGGGGATCACTTGAGCCTAGAAGTTTAAGACAAGCCTGAGAAACACAGGGAGACTTCATTTCTACAAAAAAAATTTAATTAATTGGATGTGGCAGTTCATGCCTGTGGTCTCAGCTTCCTGGGAGGCTGAGATGGGAGGATCAATATAAATCAACTCAAAAGGTTAATAACAAAATGGGACAACAGATCAGCAATACATATCACATACAAAGGACTGATCTCTCTAATATATACAGAACTCCTAGAAATCAATAAGAAAAAGTACAGCAACCTAATAGAAAATGGGCAAAAGATATAACTAGTTCAAAGGACAGTCACATGTAGAAAGATGCTCCACCTCACTCTAAGAGAAATACAAATTCATACTGCACATAGATACTATTTTTCATCTACTCAACTTACGAAACCCCAAAGTTTGATAACATACTATTGTCAGCAAATTTGTGAAAAACCAAGGGCTCTTATACATTGTTGATGGATATGTAAGTTAGTATAACCCCATATGGAAGATAATTTAGCAACACTTATAGAAATTAGAAATACAGGCTGGGTGCAGTGGCTTAGGCCTGTAATCCCAGCACTCTGGGAGACCAAGGTAGATGGACTGCATGTGCCCAGGAGTCAAGACCAGCTTGAGCAACGTGAGAAAACCCCATCTCTACAAAATACAAAAAATCATCTGGGCATGGTGGTGCACGCTTGTAGCTACAGCTGCTCAGGAGGCTGAGATGGGAAGATTGCTTAAGCCTAGGGAGGACAAGGCTGCAGCGGGCCATGATGGGTGACAGAACAAAACCCTGTCTCAAAAAAAAAAAGAAATTAGAAATACATATACCTTTCAATCTAGCAACTACACTTCATGGAATTTTTTCTATATGAAAATGCATAAATGCAAAATCAAGTTTATTAAAGGACATTGTTTTACTGTTTACAACAGGAAAGATTGGAAACAACCTAAATGTCCATTAACAAGAGGTTGGTTTAATAATCAGCCTATAGTTTGAAGGGTGCAAAAGCAAAGAACAGGAGTCCCAGGTATGAGGGATGGTGGGTTTGGGGCACTTGAGCCAGATGACCAGGGAAAGCAAGGTCTACCTAGAATTTACTGGGCATCCCTCAGGCACTTGGGGACATGGAGGTACAAAGAGATGGGAGTCTCCTTGGTGGGGCCAAAATGACACTGGGCAAGGGCATTAAGATCATCTTAAAAAGTGGAATGTACCATCTTTGCTAAAGGTGGGGACAGAGCAATACATGTTCATACTTGATTATACATACATAAAAATATCTGTTGAAATATCCCCAAAACCAGTTACGTGATGACTTAGGTTAGGGCTAGCTGGGGAGGGGTCAGGACAAGACAGAAAAGACACAGAGGCAGGAAAGGGATTTTTGTTGTTGTTATACATGTTTGTGCTTTTGAACATATAAATGTGTTACGCACTCAAAATTATGTAAATGCAAAATGATGCAGTCTATTAGTCTTTTCTGCTATGGAAGTTTCCTATAATAAAACGTCTTTCTGCATTTTTTCCTAAGCAACTTCTAAGAACACGTTATGGAGCTTGTAACACAAATTCTAGCACTTACATCAAGCTCACAGGCAAGGCCTCACTACGAATCTAAGCCTGGGGATGAGTTAGAGCCATACATGACACACCTAGTGGCTAAGGTGGTGTTCCAAAAGGTACCCAGGGTGAGGACAAAAATGGCAGGTCACGACAGTGATTGCACCAGCCTGCAGGAACACTCACAATCTATGAGAGGAAGAAGACTCAAGGGAAACAGATTCACTTGTCACTCAATAACATCCAATCATGACTTCATTTGCAATAAGTCCATAAAACAGGGTGGGGGTGAGAGGACCTCAGTTCTGGTCTATGATCTACCATCATCCCACCATGAGAGTTTTCTCATCTGCAAAATGAGAGGTTAAACTAAAAATCTCTGGAATTTAATTTTCAAAAGTATTGCAATTCTGTGTGATTCAATGAAATGCCAGGTTTATAACCACTCAGGTCTGACATGAACAATCACAAAAACATCTGTCATTAAACTCAAAGTTCCTTGTCTCTATTCTGTGGGTATACCAGCGAGAGAGAGAGAGAGGGAATCAGCTGCTTTTCCTAAACAGAGCAGAGTAGATTGAGCAAAGAACATGTGATGGAAAAGACCTAACCACATTTTACTAATGTACGAAATTAAAAGCTTCATTTTGAGAAGTTATCCTTCAGATTCACTAGCAAGATGATTTTTTTAAATATTACAAGGTAAAATAGGAACACTCTATTTTTCTTCTAAAAAACATAAAGCATTATGCACACACTCTCATTTGTCTCCCACTACCCTTGAGAGGCAGGTGTGAACTCATCATATCCATTTCTACAGAAAAGGGATCAATGAGAAACTCCAGGAGAGGCAAAGCTACGATAATGCCTGCATCAAGCTACAGCTGGAGAGTAGAGCTCTGGCTCTCCTGTGAAGCTCTATCCACAGCTCCAACACAAACACTGGGCTGCCTGAGCAAAGCTCCTGAATCACCAACCCAGAACAGATTTTGATTTTATCAGTTGAGTTGTTGCAGCCGGGGTTACCATCGTGACAATGTCCAATAGGTGCCACAGACAAAAACCAAAAATAAACACTGCTGACAGGCAACCGTGACAGGTACACTTAGGGAATAACCAGAGCCAGGCCAGAAAGAAAGTACAGCTCTGAAGAAAAACACTTAGACAAGCAAAATCCAAGAGATACAAAATAAACTTTTTCCAAAGTTTTAAAACTGAGGCATGACTTAAAAAAAAAAATCACTCAGCAATTAAGACACCAAGAATTTTTATTTTTACTTTATTTTATTTTATTTTATTTTTTGAGATAGGGTCTCACTCTGTTATCCAAGGTGGAGTGCAGTGGCACAATCACAGTTCGCAGAAGCCTTGACCTCCTGGGCTCAGGTAATCCTCCCACCTCTACCTCCCAAGTAGCTAAGACTACAGCCGCATGCCACCACACCCAGCTAAATTTTTTTTGTATTGTTTTGTAGAGATGGGGTTTCACCATGCTGCCCAGGCTGGTCTCAAATTCCTGGGCTCAAGTGATATGCCCACCTCAGCCTCCCAAAGTGCTGGGATTACAGGCTTGAGCCACCAGGCCCAGCCAAGAATTTTTAAAAGAGGTCTGCAGTGTTATAAGAATGACATGGGAAAAAAAAAAATACTATTGAAGGAGAAAAAAAAGTTTTTCCAACCACACAGGAGATGAAGCATGCCAAGGCAGGTCACCAGTACAAATAAGGTCAGCAGGTGTCATAAAAGGCCAATGCTATTGTCACATAGATATACCATGTTAACAAATAAATTAGGCAAGCCACTACTAAACAAGCCGCTGAAAAAAAGAAGTACCTTCCTTCTATCCTTCTATCCTGATATTTATAACCAAACTTCACCTTCGACCCTTCTCTGAGGTGAGAGAGAACACTAGCTCCAGAGCAAGCCTTGATTGTTGCCTGGCTCTTATTGGCTGAGACCATGCACACACAGCTCTCAGTGGCCCTCATGGGTGCACAGTGACTGCCTGCATGATAGGAGGACTGGAGGGGACAACTCACTATTTCAAGACACAGAGAAGGAACCACACAAGTGCTGGTTAAATACACAAACCAACCAGTTTTAGGTTCTATACAGCACCTGCCTCCGTCTTGCTCATTTATTTGCTGACTTTTACTGCTGCACCCCACTGGGATATAAGCTCCAAACCAGCAGTCTTGTCTGTCTTGGTGATTCCCACATGCCCAGTTACTGGGACAAAGCACAGCCCACATGTTTAGAAAATGTCTAACGTAGAATGAGCCAAATCCAGGGCTATCCTTGGTGATAGTAGATCCACATCATCTTAGAGGTCATAACAAGTGCATTTGAGAGAGGTGTAAATCTGAACTTGAGATAAGACATAGGGCAGGACCTTCACAACACGGTGCCGACCATAGGGCAGAGTCATGGCATCAACATCCCAGATAGTCAACAAGCACATCTGAGACACCATTTCCAGGGGGGAGTTGTCCCAGGTAGCTATGCAAAGTATGGTGAAAGCTGTTAGCTAACCTGGGTCTCTTAAGTCAAAAAAAGAGAAAATAACCAGTTTTAGCTTGGGCCTAATACAAACCCTTTCAGAGAAAGCCCCAGAGGTTGAAAGAGCAGTTCAGAAGACAGATAAAGAACCAAGAAACTGTAATTTTTTTAGCCAAGTGAATGAAGCATGGCAATCAACGCTTTTCATAATTTATTCAACTACATACATGGCAATACTAACAATAAATGAAATAGACATCAACACCTAACCCACTAAAATCCCAAAATTCTGGATAAACTACTTGGGAAGAGCTGTTAGCTCCTGCTCCTGGCCTATTAAAAACAGACAGGAAGTAGTCATTTGAAGCTAGAATTCCTTGTGGATGATCCCTAGTGATCTGGTCTGACTTTGATCTTAAAATTATACTGAAGTCTATGATTCTAGAGGTCACCAGTTGCTGGTAAGAGACATACTGGGGATGTGGGGTGGGAAGAAGGGAAAACTGAGCACACAGCTACTTCCTGCTGAAGCCAGGCCACCAGCAACTCACTGATCTGTGCCTGTGGTACCTTAAAGGCACAGGGCACTCGCAAAAGTCTCAGTCTTCTTAGGGATGCTATGGACCCCACCCAAACTCCTACACACAGGGCAGGTTTAGGACATGTCTGCCTATTTCAAGTGGCCCCTGGAGAATGAAGGAGAGACTGCAGAGGGAGTGGTCATGGAGTCAGAAGGCACAGGACAGGAGGGCCAGAGGGACTCAGCTCCAGGCCAGCCTGGACTTCACACCTACCCAAGCCAGGCAGGAATGGGACTAAGCCTAGTCACCTTACTGCACCATGTGGGATGCAGGGTGCAAGCAAAGTTGCCCCCACCATACAGAGAGGTTCATTTCCTATAAATGCACATGAGATGTGTTCCAGGAGAGTCTCTCCTTCTAAGGAGCCAGCACCACTTGTTGGTATAGAGTAAGGAGGGTGGCCCAGAGGGAAAAGCATAAGGTTTAGAAGCAGACATACCTGACTCAAACCACAGCTTTGCTACTTCATTCATGCAGCTATTCATTCATTCAAAAACTTATCCAGAGTGCTCACTGTTCCAGACATAACAACAAGGGAGATGACACTGTGGATTTTCCAAGTTAACTTGGATGATTCAGTAACTTCTCTCAGCTTCAATTTCTCATCTATAAAATAGAATGAATGATATGGGGGGATCTGGCAAGATAGTCAAATAGGAACAGCTCCAGTCTGCAGCTCCTAGTGAGACCAACGCAGAAGGTGGGTAATTTCTGCATTTCCAACTGAGGTACCCTGTTCATCTCACTGGGACTAGTTAGGCAGTGAGCACAGCCCACGGAGGGTGAGCCGAAGGAGGGTGGGACATCGCCTCACCTGGGAAGTGCAAGGAGCAGGGGGCCTCCCTTTCCCAGCCAAGGGAAGCCATGAAGGACTGTGCTATCCGGCCCAGATACCAAGCTTTTCCAAGGCTTTTGCAGTCCACAGACCAGGAGATTCCCTCATGTGCCTAAACCACCAGGGCCCTGGGTTTCAAGCACAAAACTGGGAGGCTGTTTGGGCAGACACTGAGCTAGCTGCAGGAGTTTTTTGGTTTTTTGATTTTTGCATACCCCAGTGGCACCTGGAACCCCAGCAAGACAGAACCGTTCACTCCCCTGGAAAGGAGGCTGACACCAGGGAGCCAAGGGATGATGGAGCTTGGTGTCTGCCATTACTGAGGTTTGGGTAGGTGGTTTTCCCTTAACAGTGCTAAAGAGGCCGGGAAGCTCAGACTGGGTGGAACTTAACACAGTGTGGCAAAGTGGCTGTGGCCAGACTGCCTCTATAGATTCCTTCTCACTAGGCAGGGCATCTCTGAAAGAAAGGCAGCAGTTCCAGTCAGGGGCTTATAGATAAAACTCCCATCTCCCTGGGACAGAGCACCTGGGAGAAGGGACGGCTGAGGGTGCAGCTTCAGCAGACTTAAACGTTCCTGCCTGCCAGCTCTGAAGAGAGCAACGGATCCTGACAAGGAGGATTCTCCCAGCACAACGCTCGAGCTCTGCTAAGGGACAGACTGCCTCCTCAAGTGGGTCCCTGACTCCCATACTTCCTGACTGGGAGAGACCTTCCAACAGGGGCTGACAGACACCTCATACAGAAGAGCTCTAGCTGGCACTAGCCCAGTGCCCCTCTGGGATGAAGCTTCCAGAGGAAGGAGCAGGCGGCAATCTTTGCTGTTCTGCAGTCTCCACTGGTGATACCCAGGCAAATAGGGTCTGGAGTGTACCTGAGCCAACTGCAGCGGACCTGCAGAAGAGGGGCCTGTTAGAAGAAAAACTAACAAACAGAAAGCAACAACACCAACATCAAAAAAAAAGGACCCCCCACAAAAAACCCATCCAAAGGTCATCAGCCTCAAAGATCAAAGGTAGATAAATCCATGAAGATGAGGAAAAAACCAGCACAAAAACGCTGAAAATTCCAAAAACCAGAATGCCTCTTCTCCAAATGATCGCAACTCCTCTCCTGCAAGGGCACAAAACTGGACGGAGAATGAGTTTGACAAACTGACAGAAGAAGGCTTCAGAAGGTGGATAATAACAAACTCTTCTGAGCTAAAGGACTACGTTCTAACCCAATGCAAAAAAGCAAAGAACCTTGACAAAAGGTTACAGGAACTGCTAACTAGAATAACCAGTTTAGAGAAGAACATAAATTACCTGATGGAGCTGAAAAACACAGGATGAGAACTTCACGAAGCATACACAAGTATCAATAGCCAAATTGATCAAGCAAAAGAAAGAATATCAGAGATTAAAGATCAACTTACTCAAATAAGGCATGAAGACAAGATTAGGGAAAAAAGACCGAAAAAGAACAAACAAAGCCTCCAAGAAATATGGACTATGTGAAAAGACCAAACCTACGATTGACTGGGGAACCCTAAAAGTGACGGGGAGAATGAAAACAAGTTGGAAAACACACTCATGATATTATCCAGGAGAACTTCCCCAACCTAGCAAGACAGGCCAACATTCAAATTCAGGAAATACAGAAAACACCACTAAGATACTGCTCAAGAAGAGCAACCCCAAGACACATAATCATCAGATTCTCCACGGTTGAAACAAAGGAAAAAATGTTAAGGGCAGCCAGAGAGAAAGGTCAGGTTATCTACAAAGAGAAGCCCATCAGACTAACAGCAGATCTCTCTGCAGAAACTCTACAAGCCAGAAGAGAGTGGAGGCCAATATTCCATATTCTTAAAGAAAATAATTTTAAACCCAGAATTTCATATCCAGCCAAACTAAGCTTCATAAGTGAAGGAGAAATAAAATCTTTAACAGACAAGCAAATGCTGAGGGATTTTGTCACCACCAGACCTGCCTTACAAGAGCTCCTGAACGAAGCACTAAATATGGAAGGAAAAACCGGTACCAGCCACTGCAAAAACATACCAAAATATAAAGACCAATGACACTATGAAGAAACTGCATCAACTAATGTGCAAAATAACCAGCTAGTATCATTATGACAGGCTCAAATTCACACATAACAATATTAACCTGAAATGTAAATAGGCTAAGTGTCCCAATTAAAAGATACAGACTGGCAAATTGGATAGAGTCAAGACCCATCGGTGTGCTCTATTCAGGAGACCCTTCTCACATGCAAAGACATACATAGGCTCAAAATAAAGGGATGGAGGAATATTTACCAAGCAAATGGAAAGCAAAAAAGAGCATGGGTTGCAATCCTTGTTTCTGATAAAACAGACTTTAAACCAACAAAGATAAAAAAAAAAACAAAGAAGAGCATTACATAATGGTAAAGGGATCAATGCAACAAGAAGAACTAACTATCCTAAATATATATGCACCCAATACAGGAGCACCCAGATTCATAAAGCAAGTTCTTAGAGACTTACAAAGAGACTTAGACTCCCACACAATAATAGTGGGAGACTTTAACACCCCACTGTCAATATTAGACAGAT
>NW_016805193.1:648612-664614 GCF_001698545.2 Rhinopithecus bieti | reverse complement strand
TTCATCCCTGGGATGCAAGGCTGGTTCAATATACGAAAATCAATAAATGTAATCCATCACATAAATAGAACCAATGACAAAAACCACATGATTATCTCAATAGATGCAGAAAAGGCCTTCAATAAAATTCAACACCCCTTCATGCTAAAAACACTCAATAAACTAGGTACTAATGGAACATATCTCAAAAAAATAAGAGCTATTTATGACAAACCCATAGCCAATATCATACTGAATGGGCAAAAGCTGGAAGCATTCCCTTTGAAAATCAGCACAAGACAGGGATGCCCTCTCTCACCACTCCTATTCAACACAGTATTGGAAGTTCTGGCCAGGGCAATCAGGCAAGAGAAATAAATAAAGGGTATTCAAATACGAAGGGAGGAAGTAAAATTGTCTCTGTTTGCAGATGACATGATTGTATATTTAGAAAACCCTATTGTCTCATCCCAAAAACTCCTTAAGCTGATAAGCGACTTCTGCAAAGTCTCAGGATACAAAATCAATGTGCAAAAATCACAAGCATTCCTATACACCAATAATAGACAAGCAGAGAGCCAAGTCATGAATGAACTCCCATTCACAATTGCTACAAAGAAAATAAATACCTAGGAATGCAACTTACAAGGGACATGAAGGACCTCTTCAAGGAGAACTACAAACCACTGCTCAAGGAAATAAGAGAGGACACAAACAAATGGAAAAAAAATCCATGCTCATGGATAGAAGAATCTATATCGTGAAAATGGCCATACTGCCCAAAGCAATTTATAGATGCTATGCTATTCCCATCAAGCTACCATTGACTTTCTTCACAGAACTAGAAAAACTACTTTAACTTTCATATGGAACCAAAAAAGAGCCCACATAGCCAAGACAATCCTAAGCAAAAAGAACAAGGCTGAAGACATTGCACTACCTGACTTCAAACTATACTATAAGGCTACAATAACCAAAACGGCATATACTAGTACCAAAACAGATACATAGATCAATGGAACAGAACAGAGGCCTCAGAAATAACACCACACATCTACAACCATCTGATCTTCGACAAACCTAACAAAAATAAGCAATGGGGAAAGGATTCCCTATTTAATATATAGTGCTGGGAAAACTGGCTAGCCATGTGCAGAAACCAGAAACTAGGCCCCTTCCTTATACCTTATACAAAAATTAACTCAAGATGGATTAAAGACTTTTTTTTTCTTTTTTGAGACGGAGTCTCGCTCTGTCGCCCAGGCTGGAGTGCAGGGGCCGGATCTCAGCTCACTGCAAGCTCCGCCTCCCGGGTTCACGCCATTCTCCTGCCTCAGCCTCCCGAGTAGCCGAGACTACAGGCGCCCGCCACCTCGCCTGGCTAGTTTTTTGTATTTTTTAGTAGAGACGGGGTTTCACCGGGTTAGCCAGAATGGTCTGGATCTCCTGACCTCGTGATCTGCCCATCTCGCCCTCCCAAAGTGCTGGGATTACAGGCTTGAGCCACCACGCCCGGCCAAGATGGATTAAAGACTTAAACATAAAACCTAAAACCATGAAAACCCTAGAAGAAAACCTAGACAACAGCATTCAGGACATAGGCATGGACAAAGACTTCATGACTAAAACACCAAAAGCAACTGTAACAAAAGCCAAAATTGACAAATGGGATCTAATTAAACAAAAGAGCTTCTGCTCAGCATAAGAAACTATCAGAGTGAACAGGCGACCTATAGAATGGGAGAAAATTTTTGCAATCTATCCATCTGACAAAGGTCTGATATCCAGAATCTACAAGAAATTTACAAGAAAAAAAACAACCCCATAAAAGGTGGGCAAAGGATATGAACAGACACTTCTCAAAAGAAGACATTTATGTGGCCAACAAACATGAAAAAAAAAGCTCATCATCACTGGTCATTAGAGAAATGCAAATAAAAACCACAACGAGATACCATCTCATGCCAGTTCGAACGGCGATCATTAAAAAGTCAGGAAACAACAGATGCTAGAGAGGATGCAGAGAAATAGGAACACTTTTACACTGTTGATGGAAGTGTAAATTAGTTCAACCATTGTGGAAGACAGTGTGGTGATTCCTCAAGGATCTAGAACCAGAAATACCATTTGACCCAGCAATCTCATTACCGGGTATATATACACTCAAAGGATTATAAATCATTCTACTATAAAGACACAGGCACATGTACGTTTACTGCAGCACTATTTACAACAGCAAAGGCTTGGAACCAACCCAAATTCCCATCAATGAGGCTGGATAAAGAAAATGTAGTATATATACACCATGGAATACTATGCAGCCATAAAAAAGAATAAGTTCATGTCCTTTGCAGGTACATGGATGAAGCTGGAAACCATCATCCTGGGCAAATTAACACAGGAACAGAAAACCAAACACTGCATGTTCTCACTCATAAGTGGGAGATGAACAATGAAAACACATGGACACAGGGAGGGGAACATCATACACTGGGGCCTGCCAAGGGGTCGGGGGAAAGGGGAGGGAGAGCATTAGGACAAATACCTAATGCATGTGGGGCTTAAAACCTAGATGACGGGTTGATAGGTGCAGCAAAACACCATGGCAAATGTATACCTACATAACAAACCTGCATATTCAGCACATGCATCCCTTAAAGTAAAATAAAACTTAAAGTAAAATAAAAATTTTTTAAAAGAAATTAAAAAAAAAAAGAATGAAATTACTTACTTCACAGGTTGCAGGTTCTCATGAAGAACGAAATATGGATACAGTTTCTGGCATATATCAGATTTTTTTATATTATGGATTTAAATTATGTAATGTCCCATTTTGCACTGTTACTTGAGTTTTTTTAAGCGAAAATTATCTATTTACAACAACCTATGATAATGTTATTCTTATCACAATTCCTTGAGTAGACATCTCTCTCCCACTAAAAGATTAAACTTCCAGTGGGAATGATGGCTCACACCTGCAATCCCAGCTACTCAGGAGACTGAAGAGGGAGGATCACTTGAGGCCAGGATTTCAAGACCAGCCTGGGAAACAGCAGGACTCCATCTCTACAAAAAAAATTTTAAAACTTAACCAGGCATGATAGCAAGCACCTGAAGTCCCAGTTACTCAGGAGGCTAAGGTGGGAAAATAGCTTGAACTCAGGAGTTCAAGGCTGCAATGAGTCGTGATCATGCCATTGCACTCCAGCCTGAGTGACAGAACGAGGTCAACTCTATTTAAAAAAAAAAGATTAAACTTATACTCACTTAAACTCATTAGATGGAGGTTTCAGAAACTTTAATTTTTAAAACTCAAGTTGTGAATGTTACAGGTACATCACGACATGGCTCCCTGCTCCATGGAAGACCCTCACAGCGCACAGGCCTGGCCATCCACTTCATCACTGTGACCTGGGTTCTTTGCTTTGCCTCTTAGGACTGGAAGGGGCTTCAATGGGTCTCACCCATGATCTGATGTAGCTTAAAGGGGGGTGACGGGGTGTTTGTAGCTGAAGAAAAATAAGTTTTGTGTTTGTTGTTGAGGGAAGCAAAGGCCCACAGCCTGACACCTGTTCCCTGAGGAGGCATAAAAGAAACCTGGGGAAAGCAGAATGGTTGGTATCAGTGCACAAACTACAGGCCTACCCATCACACCGCTAAGCAGTAATAGAGGCACAGGGAATGACAACAGGTGGCTGGCCCCAGCAGGGATGGGATGTCCTATGAAGACTCCAAGTCAACCTTAAAAAAGTGTGGGGACCAGGAAGCTTATCCTCGGCACATGCATGCCACCTATGTGAATAGGAGGAAATAAAAAAAATAGCAAGGATAGCAAGTGGGGACGCTGGGATGGGGTGGGCCTGTCCCTCCGTCCCTCCGTCTCTCCCTCCCTCCTGTGCAGCCATGTTGCCCTGGGAGAACTGAGAACTGCAGAGTCTGAGAGTTCTCTTTCTCCTGTGATTAAAGGTTATGGAGAATTAAATCATAAACCTTTCATCTCTGTGATGCATGGTTCATCACCATACATGGGGAGGTGCTACCCACTGTGTCACTTTGTCTAATTTGAGTTTATTAGACCCTGGGCTGGCAAAGCCCAGGAAACTCACATGACAGATGCTATGTGAATGTATGTTAGCTATCACTGTACATTTAGTTGACTGGACTTTTCTTAGGGAAACTGAAGGCAGATTTAATCTTTAGGAAAAAAGAGAATTCACCAAGATAATGTTTGAGTATTCCCTTGAAAACTGAGAGGCTGGCCATCTACAATAGGAACCCCAAGAGTATCTATGGCTTTGTTTATAAAATAGGTGAGGACATCAGATGCTTGGGCTTCTCTCTCAGGAAGTAGTGTGAACAGGGCTCACCAACACCAGAGGGAGATTTCTGCAGAACAGCTGGGAGAACCTCACAAACAGAATGAGGGGAGCAAGGATGGTGTGCTCAGCTCATTCCTAGGGCAGAAGAAGGAACATGCCTCACATCCCAAAGGCGATCTCAACACTCCCTCAAGGATGCAGGGTCTTTCCTGCAACAGCTATGACTGGCTTGGGTGAAGCCGCCCACCACTACCCACCAAGGCCATTACCTGCTTTCCCTTCACCACGTGCTTGGGTACTGGCACTCTGACCTCCAGGTCAGTATAGTCCTGTGACCAGGTGTAGTTCTCTCGGACAGCACCATTGTAACTGTCGGGATTTTTCTGGAACTGCTCCTGAATCCTGAAAAAGAATAAAAAAGGTAAGATCCCAGCCAGCCATGCCTGAGCAGACGACCCCATGGGCAACCCAGCCACATGCCACTCCTACATCCTGGAGATGTGACCAACTCAAGTTTCATCTCAAGCTCACTTGCTCTGGCATCTGCAAACCCCTCCTCTTTTCGGGTGATTTCTTTTCTGACCCTCCTACATGATACCCCTGGAAATCACATGACAAGGGAAAAGCTACAGAAAAGAAACCTCAGTGCAGCACCCTATAGTTTAGGAAAAGTATCTGGGACCACAGTCAAAGTATAGCTGGTGCTGCTGGCCTTCAGAGTACTGAGATCCAGGCCTGTTAATTAACCAGAGGGCCCTTATTAATAAAATTCTTAGGCTCATGAGTCCTTGGTTTCTTATAAACTGCTTGGCAAGGCCTATCTTTAAAAAAAAGGAAAAAAAAAAAAGAGGCCAGGTGTGGTGGCTCATGCCTGTAATCCCAGCACTTTGGGAGGCCAAGGGTGGGTGAATCACCTGAGGTCAGGAGTTCGAAACCAGCCTAGCCAACATGGTGAAACCCTGTCTCTACTAAAAATACAAAAATTAGCTGAGCATGGGAGCACATGCCTGTAATCCCAGCTACTTGGAAGGCTTAGGGAGGAGAATTGCTTGAACCTGAGAGGCAGAGGTTGCAGGTTGCAGTGAGCTAAGATTGCACCATTGCACTCCAGCCTGGGCAACAGGAGCGAAACTCCATCTCAAAAAAAAAAAAAAAGGCAAAACTATTTCATCCTGCAGCTGCTAAACTTCAATCCTAATCCAACCCCTAGCCTCTATTTTCTCCTAGTAAATAAATCAAAGCTAAAAGGACTGCATTAAAATTATATACATCATTTGTAAGACATAAGTAAAACGTTTAATGAGATAGCCTAAAAAACTCAATCAAGCAAATTGTATTGTATAGGCCTGTTATAAACACAGCACAGATACAGATAAACCTACCAAGAAGCTGACGTTAAAAATAAAATATAATATTTTCCATAAAATGTAACAATGCTAATAATATAAACACTATGTAAGTTTAGACTCACAAGTCCATTATAGTGAACTGAAGATCTAAATTACAGACAAAAGCCTAGTCATGGAGGAGGCAGCAGCTACGAACACAGAACATTCCAACAGTAGGTGCAGCTCAGTCAACTTCTCCAGGGCCTGCTCAGAGACAAGCAGAAAAAATCTGGCAGAGAGACAGCCACATGGGCTCGTAAACAATGTGTGTACTATGATCCTGTTCATACAGGAAAACACAAAACTACACGTATCTACATCTATGTATCTTACACATGCAAGACAAGGGTTGGGAAGGGGTGGTCCAAGAGCGCAGGCTTTCTCTGGCCAGAGATCTAAGACAAGAACATATTTACCTACCGTGGGTATGCTCTGCACACTGTCTATGTATGAAGCTGGGCCTCCACCACAGCCTGAGTCCTCTGGGCTTGGCAACTGGTGGCTGTTAAGAACTGAATTGGGTCCCCTTGCTATGTTGGAATCTTAATCCCCAGGACCTCAGAATGTGACCTTAATAAAAACAGGGTCTTTACACAGGTGATGCAGTTACAACAAGGTCATTAGGGTAGGCCCTAATCCACTATGACTGATGTCCTTAAAAGGGGGACTTTGGAGAGACGATGTGAAGGCCATGTGGAGACAATGGAGTGATGTGCCTATAGGCCAAGGAACGCCAAGGACCGCAGGACACCACCCAAAGCTTGAAGAGGAGAGGGAATATCTTCCCCTAAGGCCTTCAGAGGGAACATGGCCCTGCTGACACCTTGATCTCAGACTTCCCTTCTAAGAACTCTGAGAGAATCAACATTTGTTTAAGCCACCCATTTTGTGGTACGTTATTGTGGTAGCATGAACAAACACAGTGGCTAAGGAAACTAATTTCAATCAGAGGTGATATTCAAAATTCAGCACTGAATATTGGCAGGACTAGACACCAACCACTAACTTCTAGACACTCAGAAGAGATGTCAGCCTTAAACTACTCACACAGGCGGGCCACTGTGGGACAGAGAAATGACATATGGAAACCAGGAGTCACATAGGATTCCTGGCTGAACGACATGAGAAACAGGGTGTGGGGAAGGAAACTAAAGAATGTTCAGTATGTTGAAAACGGGCAGCAAAAGAAAGATTTAGATGCAACCAATAAACACATTTTCAAAGACTATTTAGTGATACGGAGGAAGCTTTCAATATACCATAAAACTGAAAAGGGGGTATTGTTACTTTTAAGTATGGAATGACTTTAATTTATAAGAAGAAACATAACATACACACATGTGTGTACACATATATGAAAAAGACTGAAAAAAAGCACATTAAATCTTTTTGGTTATCTCTGATAGTAGAGTAACAAGGAATCTGACTTTCTTCTTTGTACCTAGGTATTATCCAAACTCCCTAGAATATGTAGACATTTTTATAACCAAGAGAAAAATGGTTCTCTTTAAAAAATGCTAACAGGAGACAGTGATGCACCCTGCAGCCCCTATATCCAGGTGCGGTCCCAGGGCCACAGCAGCAGCACTAGCCTGACCCTTGGAGCAGAGTACAAAGGAGTCAGACACAGAGAGGAGGACTCACCCAGCCCCCAAGTTTCCACAGGATCCTTCTAGGTGAGCACTGACAGCAGCTTTAAGACTCACATCTGACATAAATATGCTTGAACATGTAGAGAATATTTCCAAAAGAACAATAAGATAGCAGCAGCTATTTTTATGGCTGGAAACTGTAGACTTCTTTTCATTGACACTTTTGTACATACATTACCATTTGAAAAAAGTCAAAATTATGAAAACATACAAATAAAATACCCACACACACACACACACAAAATAAAGACCAACATGGCCCCAGCACTTGGCAGAGATCAGGGAGTAAACATGAAGACTCCTCAAAAGTTGGGGGGGGAAAAATGGCTCTCTCAAGAAAGGAGAATGAGTATAATGCCGGGGGATATCCTTGGGGATGCTGCCGCCAGCAACAGTGCAGTCACTCAGCTTATACCACCAGTGATGCCCACATGGGTTCTGCCTCCTCCAGGGCAAATGGCAGTCAGTCTCTGCCTTGGAGTGAGGGGGGACATCTGTCACCCTTGCCACTACACACTGCAGTAAAGCTGTATGCTTTTGGAGAGGGCTCTGGTCACACAGAACCTGCCTCACCCCATCCTCCTGCCATGTCCTCAGCAGCCCTGGCCTGGCTCCTCTTGCATGGAACCTGCAGATTCCCTCCACAGGAAGCAGGAGAATCACTCCTTAAACAGCCCTTGCAAGTTGTTGGGTGCTTTTTATAGTGCTCTGAATGCACATTCTATTTAAATAAGGTTGATTATTTCCAGCCAAGAGTATGTAAAAATAAGCGTCCTGTCAAGTGCAGGTGTCTCTGGCCCCCACTGTGCCACTGTTGGTCACCCCTGCAGCTGCAGGCCTGGGCACACGGTAGGAGGCAGGGGAGGGAGCATCCATGCTTCAGCACCAAGGGTGGGAGTAGGAAAGTGAGTCAGCAGTCAGGTTGAAGATTATGGAGTAGGTCTCCCTGCAGCTCCCACTCCTGTTGAGCTGGGATAACAAGGTTCTAAATGTGTTAAAGGAAAAACACAGAACAGGCTCTGTTGCCTGTTGGGTGCTGTGGGTAGCAGGGCCCTCTGTCTCCTTGGGGATAGGCCAGACCCTTCCTGGCAAACTGCAGGCCTAGGTGCTGCTGAGTGTGGCAAGCCAGGCACCAGGGTCACCTGCACAGGGAGAGCTGGCAGCACTGACTGTCACCAGGAGTCACTGTCATGCAGGCAAGCAGTTCTTGACTGAGTAGGTCAGGTTTCTGACCAGATTTCTGAGACTCATCGTCAGGAACCTGACCTACCCAATCCACCTGTTTGAGTGCTGCCACTAGAAACCAAAAGGTCCTCTCTCCTTCCTTTTTTTTTTTTTGAGACGGAGTCTCGTTCTGTCGTCCAGGCTGGTGTGCAATGCCACAATCTCGGCTCACTGCAACCTTTGCCTCCCAGGTTCACACAATTCTCCTGCCTCAGTCTCCAGAGTAGCTGGGATTACGGGTGCGCACCACCACTCCCAGCTAATTTTTGTATTTTAGTACAGATGGGGTTTACCATGTTGGCCAGGCTGGTCTCGAATTCCTGACCTCAAGTGATCCGCCTGCCTCAGCCTCCCATAGTGCTGGGATTACAGGCGTGGGCCACCGTGCCCAGCCTCCTCCCATTTGTTTTTAAAAAACACAGGATTAGGCTAGGCTCACACTTGTAATTTCAGCACTTTGGGAGGCCAAAACAGGAGGATTACTTGAGGCCACGAGTCTGAGACCAGCCTGGGCAATATAAGAAGACGCGTCCTACAAAACATTTTAAAATTAGCCACACATATGGTGCACACCTGTAGTGTCAGTCACTTGAGGGGTTGAGGTGGGAGAATGGATTGAGCCCAGGAGTTCAAGGTTATAGTGAGCTATGATTGTGCCACTGCACTCCAGCCTGGATGACAGAATGAGACCCTGTCTCTAAAACGAAACAAAAAACAAAACAGGATCAGACAATCCTGATTTTCCAAAAGCTAGTGGCAAATATGTAAAATGAAGAGTAAAAGGAGGTCAAAGACCTAACCTAAAGAGTTTTGCCTAGGAAGCTAGAGCCCCAAACCTGTAATAGATTTATAATTCAACCAGATAAGGGCTGACCTCAAGCTCTTCTCCAGAGAGAGAATGCCTACGATAGGCATTGACTGCCTGACTAAAGGCGAGGTTTGGCTCCCCAAGTCACAGCCAGTGATTCCAAAGCGGAGGTGTTTGCACAGAAATGTCAAGCTTGCTGCTCCCCACTTCCCGCCCCCTGGGGCTCAGTGATTGAGGCCCGATTTGTCAACCCCCTCTCTGTCACCCCAAATACAGCTGTTCTTTCATGTCTCTTGCAATCAATCCTGTCTACCCTTTAAATGTTAACACTCTTAACTACATTGCCCTTAACTACATTGCACAAAAGCCACTACTCTGTGCAAAGATGACAACATCCCTGTCACCCTCATCTCCTTCCATTATCCCAGGTGAGAGTTGTCATCACACCTCAACACCTGTTGACCTCACTGTCCCCTCAGGAGAGGTCCCACAACATTTGGGTGCAATGTACATATATGTGTGCTAGGGTCTGAAATGTTTGTGTTCCCCTAAAACGTGTATCTTGAAATCCTAACCCCGAAGGTGATGGCAGTAGGAGGTGGGGCCTTTAGGAAGTGATTAGGTCATGAGGGTGGAGCCTCTGAGTGGGATTAGTGCCCTTATATGGAGGTCTCAAAGAGCTTCCTCATCCCTTCCACCATGGGAGAGCACCACATGAAAACAGAGATCCATGAATCAGGAAGCAGGGCCTCCCCAGACATTGAATCTACTGGTGCCTTATCTTGGACTTCCAGCCTCCAGAATTGTGAGACATAAATTTCTGTAGTCTACAAGCCACCCAGGCTATGGTATTTTGTTATAGTAGCCCAAATGGACTAAGCCAGCACGTGTGTATGTGTGCATAGTACATATGTGTGGTATATGTGCAGTGCACTGCGTGATAAAGGTATGTGTGCACTATATGTGTGTGGGGGTACATGTGTGTGCATACAATGTGTGTGTGCCACATGCATGTGTTTGGTATATGTGTACCTGCACGTGCATATAGGCATGTGTAATGTGTGTGCAGTCTGTATGTGTGGTGCATGTGTGCGGTACACATGTGCATGCAATGTATGTGGTGTGTGTGTGGTGCTTGTGGGCATGCAGTATGTGTCTGCTATGTGCATGTGTGTGGTATGCATGTATGCATGCAGTGTGCATATGTGTGCATAAGGTATAGTATGGGTGTGGTATGGGCATGCAGTATATATGTGTGTGATGTACGTGCCATAGGTATGAGGCAACCAGCAGACATGGCTCACTCTCTCCCTTGAAATTCTCACCTGTCTCTTACCAATTTTCTTCTCATCTCACTGACCTGGCACATCTCACACCAGGATGGGAGCCATGGCTGCCTCTCTTCTCAGTCTCTTCGCATGCCACTGTGACTACATTATTCTCAACAACCTCGTATGGCTCCCTATGGCCCAGGAGACAAGGCCAGGGCCTCAGCAAGGCACTCAAGGTAGCCCATGATTGAGTGTCATGATTCCTTCCTCCCTTTTTCCTCCTGCTCCCACAAATGAATACTCCTCCTTATCTGTCAACTCTTCCCTGCCTATGCTCAGTCTCAACTCAAGATTCCTTCCACCTGATGGAAATACGGTCAATTTTCTTCTGGGTTTCTTCATTTTCAAAGCTTTATAAAATAAGCATTATCATAAAAATGACCCATCCTTGAGGCCCACTGCCCTGCTTCTGAAGCCTAAAACTCATGTTCGGCCAGGCCCACTTCCTACTTCTCGGTTGTATCTTCCTAGGAGTGTTCACTCCCAAGAGCTTGTCCACTCATGCGGATTTCAGTGCTCAAAAATGACTCAATGCCTGGACCCCAGCCCTAGGCCCCCAGCTGCCAGGTCTGCCCCAACCCCAGCGACCCAGACGTAGACTGGGCCTTGGTCTTGACTTCTGCAGCCTTCAACCTTCTCACTTATGAAGGGACAGGCTGGAGCCAGTCACCACTCCCAGGCTTCTGCACAGACAAGCAACTCATACTAACCAGCCTTCCTGCAACTCTTGCCAGATTCATCTGTCTAGAGGGCGGTGCCTCCCTGCCTGCTGCCCAGCTCCCACTGAGGCTCCCCTACCCACTAGGCTCCTTTAGTTGCTGTGCATGCATTACTTCTAAGTTCATGCTTCTTTACTAGCAGGGACGTGACCCCCACCCCGCCACCCGCCATCAGGCCAACTGTGGATAACATGCCACCTCAGCCAGCCGCACAAAAGGCTTGGTGACAATGTAGCAGCCACCCCGGGCCACGGGCTCTGGTCTCAAGTATGTCCTACAAATCAATGTCTCCAAGCCAGTCCCACAGCAGTCAAGCAGTTTCCATGCTCTGTGTGTCCATGGTGTCCAACCTGAGGTCAAGCCCAGCTTCCCTGCACACCAACCAGGGACTAGGTCACTAAGCCTCTCTGTGCCTTGGTCCCCTGACCTATAAAATGGGAAGACTAACAGCATCTCTCCCAAAAGGTGAGGAACAAACCATTTAAAATGACTAAAACAAGGTATCGTGACACTCAGTACTGCTTTCTTACTCAGTCCTTTCCCTTTAGAAAGTCTTTGGCTATGGAAAGATAGCTCACTGAGCAGCTTTTATGACTATGGGATGATTCTTGAACCCTCTGAGACATTTGGAGAGATAAGTTATGCCTCTTATAATTCTACAGATTTTATCTGTAAGGTGCTTTTTCTAAAAATCTAGTGTCAACAATTTTATCGACACCTGATTTATTACCTCTTTAGCATCTACCACACATTGGTCTTCCAATGACGGTAGCTGCCTACTTCAAAGACAATGCTAACTCACCAACAGGAGAGCCAGAGTTCCTAGAGATGTGGCTAGTCCCCAACCTGGGGCCAGAACACACAGGGTTAGCCTAGCTGTCTTCCTTACAGCAAGTGGGGAACTGTCGAAGATCAGGAGGGTCATGCTGAAAGGACACATCAGTCAATTTCAGAAGGCTCCCTGCTGGCCAAAGATGGGACAATCATAAATAAATAAATGAAGTCCACAATGTACTAAAGCACGTAGTATATTAAAAATCTATGAGTTCAGCCGGGTGCAGCGGCTCACACCTGTAATCCCAGCACTCTGGGAGGTGGAGGTGGGCGGATCACTAGGTCAGGAGATCGAGACCACGTTGAAACCCCATCTCTACTAAAAGTACAAAAAATTAGCTGGGCGTGGTGGCGCGTGCCTGTAGTTCCAGCTACTCAGGAGGCTGAGGCCAGAAGAATGGCATGAACCCTGGAGGCGGAGCTTGCAGTGAGCCGAGATGAAGCCACTGCACTCCAGCCTGGGCGACAGAATGAGACTCCGTCTCAAAAAAAAAAAAAAAAAAAAAAAAAAAATTCCATGAGTTCATAAAACAAAATCTCCAGGGGTCACCTTTAGTGATCAGAGAACAGCTCAACCTGAAAAGTCATCAATAAAATGGTTCCATAGGAACTGTAATTTCAGAAAGGCCATGCCCCTAAATAAGAATTCCAGATAATAAGCAAAGAAGGTAAAACAGAATGAGAACATCACTATCTTGCACCATCTTCTGTAATGAAGGCAATGAGTCTGGCAACTTTCATTCATTCCTGGTGAGCACCAAGTGAAAAGCTGAGGAGGAACCTGTGACAGAAGGATCCAGAACACCCCAAATATCTGTGACACACATGCTATGTACCCCCTGAAAGGGCCTGCCTATTGGGTACCACTGCCCCCAACACGGGACCTCGATTCCATTCCAACCTACAGGTCTGAATACCACTTCACAGTAAAGACGAGGGGCAGAGAAGCACGGCCATCAAAACCAGGAGCACACAGTCAGCCAGATCTAGAATCAGTGAAATTATGCAAGGCTAAGTTCTAAGTTTTTTGGACAAATATATGGCATGGGACAAAAAATGAGAAGGGGAACTACTCTAAATTAAGAATCATAAGATCTATCAACCAAATTCAATGTTTGGACCTTTGCTGGGATGCTAATTTGAAGAAAAAAAAATTTTTGAGACAATCAGGAAAATCAGTAAATACTGATTGGGTATTAGATGATTTTAAGGAATTATAAATTTGTAAGATAAGATAATTCTGTTAAATTTAAGTCCTTATTTCTTGTTGAAGTATTTACGGGTGAAATTACATGATGTCTGGGATTTGTTCCATCAAAAACAAAACCAAAAGTCTGAGGGTAGGGAGAAAGATGAAACAACCATGACGTGTTGCTAAGTGATGAAGCAGGGTGAAAGTTTCGTGGGCATTCATTATGCTATTCCCTCCTTTTTGTGTACTTCTGAAAATCTAAAGAGTCTGTCTTGGCTATGCATCTAGGAGTAGAACTTCTAGGTCAAAGGATATATACATGTTCAACTTTAAGAGATAATGCCAAACTGTTTTCCAGAGGGATTGCCCCAATTTACTCTCACCAGCAAAGTGGGTCATGCTACAGAACTACAGGATCCATGCTTTGTACTGTCAGACTTTATAAAATCTTGCCAATTACATATACATAAAAATAGTTCTCAGTATAGTTTTAACTCACATTTCTCTGCTTATTAATGGGGCTGAACAGCTCTTCATATACTTATTGGTCATATATGTCTCATCACCTGTGAAATCCCAGTTCATGTCTTTCATGACTTTTGTTTGTAATTTCTTTGATTTGTAGAAGTTCTTTATATATTTGGATAAGAATTATTTGTTGGTTTATAGTTTACAAATACTTTCTGGTTATAAGTTGTCTTCATACTTTAAAGATGTCTATCTAGTCAACACAAATTCTTCATTTTAATATAGTCAAATGCACCAATCTTTTTTAACATTAACATTTTTATATACTCAGAACTCCTGCCTTCCTTAAAGTCTAAAAGAGAGTTACATCAATTTTCTACTCATATTTTTTTTTTTATTCTCTACTTGTTATTACCCCCTTTCCTTTTTTTCTTTCTTTTCCTTTTTTTTTTTTTGAGACAGAGACTTGCTCTGTCACCCAGGCTGGAATGCAGTGGCACGATCTTGGCTCACTGCAACCTCCGCCTCCTGGGTTCAAGCAATTGTCCTGCCTCAGCCTCCCAAGTAGCTGGGATTACAGGTGTGTGCCACCATGCCCGGCTAATTTTTCTATTTTTAGTAGAGACGGGATTTCACCATGTTGGTCAGGCTGGTCTCAAATGCCTGAACTCGTGATCCGCCCGCCTTGGCCTCCCAAAGTGCTGGGATTACAGGCATGAGCCACCATGCCTGCCAATATCATTCCATCTTTGTTTCTTTGTAAATTCTCTTTTCTTCTCTTAATAAGTTATACCAGAAGTTTGTCTATGTTGATGTTTTTTTCTTTCAAAGAACCAATTTTTGCCTTTTGCTGATCTTCTCTATTTGCCATTTAAAGTCCAGCTGAGGAACACAGAGAGAGACCCCAGGGACTACCCTGTCACTGACCTGATTCTGGCCAGTGTGGGGGCCACAGGGGCTGGGGCAGCCCCACTGACACTGTTTGATTAGTCAGGAAGGCTCACTTTAATAAAAAATTCTTATAAGAAGTATATTTGAAAATGTGTTTTACATTTTAAAATTAACTTTGTGGCTACAGTTAAAAAGAACTAGATGATTCTATATTTACTGAAAAAAATAAGGCAAGATACTCGGAATCACTGATAATATGCCCACTAATACTCTGATAGGTTTAAATGCATATTTAGGGAATACTTTTGACAATCTGTGTCAGATGGTCAGCCAACATCAACAAAAATCAGTATATTTACTATAAAACTATTTTAACCTACTAAAAATGGAAGTTTGTACAGTGAATTTTTTCTTAAATTGTGTTATTTTAATGTGGGAAAGAGGCTTCCTAATTTTTTAGCAGTATTTAAATGTGAAATACATATTTTAAAACAAAATTAGATAATCTACTCCATAAATATGTCAATATACGAATTCTGAACTAAGCTGGGTGCAGAGGCTTGCGCCTGCAATCCCAGCTACTTGGGAAGCTGAGGCAGGAGGAATGCTGGATGGCAGGAGTTCGAGATCAGCCAAAGAAACATAGTGAGACACCCCCATCCCTTAAAAAAAAAAATTCAGAATTACATAAGTATCTTACTTTAGTCTTCACTCAATTTTATTTTCCTGTTCATTCAAAATCAGAAAAATTAAGACCAGCTTTACCATTTAAATTCTCAAAAGACTTCCCATGTGAGAAAAAATTAGGCCAAAGAAAACCCCTAACACTCAAATCTACAGTACCTATAGTATCAAAAAGGATGCATACCAATGGCACAATTATTTCTCAGAAATGTCCAGAAGTAGAGAAAACAGGCCGGGCGTGGTGGCTCATGCCTGTAATCCCAGCACCTTAGAAGGCCAAGGCAGGCGGATCACAAGGTCAGGAGATGGAGACCACCCTGGCGAACACGGTGAAACTCCATCTCTATTAAAAATACACAAAAATTAGCCAGGCATGGTGGCGGGTGCCTGTAGTCCCAGCTTCTCGGGAGGCGAGGCAGGAGAATGGCGTGAACCCGGGAGGCGACGGAGCTTGCAGTGAGTGGAGATCGCGCCACTGCACTCCAGCCTGGGAGACGGAGCAAGACTCCGTCT
>NW_016805193.1:638393-647208 GCF_001698545.2 Rhinopithecus bieti | reverse complement strand
AAAAAAAAAAAAAAAAAAAAAAGAAGAAGTAGAGAAAACATGGAAGCTTTCTAATTCATCCACGGCTTACACCCTAGATTCTGAATCCCTTTCCTCAAAATCATAGCCTTGTAGACACTGCACCAATCTTGGACTGTCCTCAACCAGTCCTAATTAAGATCCCCTACCCCACCCCACACCCAGTGCTAATACTGACCCCACCCTATACCGAGTGCTAATCCACATCCCACCCTCATATCAAGACAGTGCCAAGAGAAAGGGACCGTAGACTTTTATACACAGCTGGAGGATTTATTCCCCAGAACTATATTTTTTCAAAGGGTAGGTATAAAATCTTCTTAGCAGAGCAGAACAGAATAGAATGAAATACACAAGATATACTGCACTGAAAAAGAACAAGCTCTGTTTTGTGAAAATGCCACTATGCAGGCACGTGCATACCTGGGAGCCTTGTTAACATGTATTTCTCAGTATAACTACAGGTTGCAGCCAAAGTTTAAAAGCCACTGGCCATGAAAACCTATCACATTCACAGAAAAGGAGATAAGAACGGAAGTTCTTGCTGCACTTCGGTGAAGAGGAGGCCAGTGAGGGAATGATCTAACAGAGGGGCCCACAACAGCAATTACAAGCAGTGCATGAGGATGCCTAACTCAAAAATATACAGACAGCAGGAGGAGGAGTAGCAAGTGAGCACTGAGCAGTGAGGGGGATGGCCTGGGGGAAAGGAGGACATACCCATCATCATTGGAAGAAGGTGAAAAACTGGGGGCTCATAACCACAGCAACCACAGAAGTGAGGACACAGGATCCTGATGGCCAACAATTTGTCAGGAACACATCTACTCCATGACAAAGAACTCACCTATTAAAAGAGATTGCTAAATGCAGGTGACAGCTCATGTTTAGTTCCTATACACCCAGATAGAGAGGTAAAAAATAAAGAGGCACGTGTCACAGTGGGGTAGTAAACACACATCCATGTCCTGGCTTGGTCTGCTGACCAGGCCTAGAAAGGAGCCACATGCCCTCTGAGTGCCCAGATCTTGGTTTCTAAATACCATTCAATAAAGGGAATTGGGTTCCTTGGACAATTCCCTTGGACAATGGCTGATGCTAGGACTGAAACAGAGAAAATACAAGATGAACCCAGAGAATCCTGTAGTGCCAGAAAGTAAGGAAGTACTAAAATAAATAAATAAATAAATAATCATAAATAAAAAGGGGGGAGGGGGTGGGGGGGATGCAAAGATGTCGAAGGACTCAGAAGTCACAACGGCCAGAGCTGGAACAGTGTGGGGAGCAAAATAAATAATATAGTAGCAAAGAATAAAAGAATTATCTGTGAGTCCATATTGATATAAACAACTGAATAAATTATAATGAATGAATGAGGGAAGGGGACAAATCTTCCTAATGGAAGTCCAATTAAAAATGCAGAAGGAATGAGGGAAATAGGAAATTACCATTAAAACATGGTAATTGCCAAGAACCACGATGATGCTAACATCAGTAGGACCTTAAGGAAACAGGATATTTGCATAACCTCTAAGTCAGTATCTTCCCCCAAAATATTTATCTATTCCTTGTGGTGGTCTTAACATATGCTAAGAATTAAACAAATTCTTTGAAACTCCTCCATCCTCCTAGGAAGCGGGATTAATCCCCCACCCTTGAGTGGGGCTGGACTTAGTGGCTCTCATGAACAGAGTACAGAAAGGGGACAACCGTCACATGACAATGGAGAAATCTGGCCGACCAGCCTCAGTCACATGATCCAAGCAAACATCACAGTAATAACTCGTGTTAACATCATGTACCTCTGATGTGACATGATGAGAAGGACAAGACACCTCTGTGGTATTCGTCTCCAAATCCACAGCCTTAAGTCTAATTCTAAGAAAACACTACACAGACCCAAATTGGGAACATTCTACAACATACCTGGCCTCTTCAAAAGTGTGAAGGTCATGAAAATAAAAAAAAGATGGAAACTGCCACAGACCAAAGGTGATGAGAACATAACGTCTAAATGCAAGGTAACTCCTGGACCTAATTCTGGAACAGAAAACGGACACTAACTAGTGAGAAAACCAGAAAAATTGGGAAAAAAAAAAAAAAAAAGAAAAGCAAAAAAAAAAAGCCTGCTGGGCGCTCATCTATTCATTAACCTTTGACACTGACACAGTCTTTTTTTTTTTTTTCCAATTTTCTGGTTTTAGTTAGTTTTCACAAATATACCATGTCAATTAACATTCAAAGAGAGGGAAAGGGGAGGAGGTTTAAGTCTGCAGTTGTGACTATTCAGACCTTGGAGTTCAAGTCAGTCCATAGTTTGAATCCTGGGCTTCGGCTCATACTAGCTGTGTTATCCAAGCAAATTCCTCAGTCTCATTAAAGCCTCAATTTCCTCATCCATAAAATGGGAAAAATAATGATCCCAATTCTTATGCTGTTGTGAGACTTAGAAGTTCTTACCCAGTCTTCATGCACGGGAGCTCTCTCTCCCTCACCAACATGAGGCTATTAGTAATACCTGAGTTAACAGTTTCCTTCCCTTGATACTGAATCACAGTCCTAAGCAAAAACGTTTAGCATCATTTTCAACTCAAGATCATGGTATTTTTCTCTTTTTTTCTTCCCTTTCTTCCCATCTCCCATATCCCCCCAGTCCCACCAACTTTGAAAAGCAAATAAAAGCACTTTTCTCTGCATAATTTCCCTGCTGGCTGCCACTGTTCACAGCACTTGATATAGCAAATTCTGACAATGCTTTCCCATTTGATTTATCTAGAAGGTTGTTATTTACTGCTCCTGCTGTTTTGGGGGCGAAAATGTTAGTGGTCTACCAAGCGGACTTTCCAAAAATAACAAGACGTGTTTTCACAACAGTCAGTATGTGGAGGGCACTGTCATGTTGGTTTCTTAGCTTTACTCATAGCATGGCAACACTGGATTTTTAGGGATTCTTAGACTAAACTACTCTGATATGACTAGTGAGTGAGGTAGTCTTCTGTTTTCCTGAAGATATTATATCCTGGGAGGACTTTCAGCACCAAGAACCACCCAATTTCTAGGGAGAAATGAATCCCACATTGTCCAATTTTGCTCCCGCCAACAACAGCACCAATTTACTCTGCCTGGAGTGTGGAAGCATCAGAAACCCTACATACAGCCCAGCCAAGGACTTGCCATATCTACCTGCCCTGCCCAGCCTCTGTCCAGTCTCCGGCCTCTCTGTGCCACCCTCTCAGCTAGGACTACCCACACTTGGATCCCAGGCTTCAGGTCAGGGCTCCATAGCTAGCCCACACATCAGAGCCAGCCCACCTGCCACTCAAAGAGTACTGGCCCAGGTACCCTTACTGTTGTAGGTCCCAGGGACACAGATGGGAACAACGTGGAACTTACAAACTTGGAGTACATCATAAGTGATTAAGTGGCCCTCAGAGCCTCTGGTCAACAGAGAAGGCTCCTGGGAAGAACTGGACATTCATACAGAACTCTGATAAATGGCAAGACAGAGCCAGCTATGAAGACCACGGAGATGAGCAGCCTAGAGAGCTTCCCACACAAAGTCCCTGATCCACAGCCACAGCACTGGCTCAGGGTTCAGCTTTGCCTCCAACTCACTGTGCCCTTGGGCTCATATCTCCATTTTCACATTTATACAATTTATAAAATGGGGGCACATGAGTACCTACCTCAAAGATGTTCCTGGGGTTAATGAGTGAATAGATACAAAGCTCAGAACAGTGCATGGCTCAGAGTAAGTGTTAGCTGCAGTCGTCACTGTCACCATCATTAATGTTTTTACTGATATAGATTATTAATACAAATAATACTGTTATCATCAAAGAGGAGAAGCTATCTTAATAGCCAAGATCGGCATAGGGCTTTTTAAAACAGAGTTCAGAATTTAATTAAAAAGTGATTGCAACTCACTGCAAGGTTGGAACAGGGACCAATGTTATTTGGCTGTTTTAAAAGGTCAATGCACAGCTGCCACATGGAGAATAGACTGCAGAATGCCAAAGGGAGTAGATCCAGAGGCTATTTGGGGGCACCAGCATGGAGACTGCAGTCAAGCCTGAGGGTGTAAGCACATGCAGGAGAGTATGCACCTGGGGGACCCAGGGCAGGGCCAAGGACACTCAGGCTGAACCACTTCAGCCCCAGGAGGGCTGAAGGTGGGCGGGGACAAGTGACAAGATGGAGGCTCACCTCGCCTCATTCATCTTCTGTCTCAGCTCACTCATTCAATCACTTTCCTCTTACCCTCAAAGTCTTTACCAAAATTGAACTTCCTCCCTAACAAGAGGGGCAAACTCTCCCCTTTTCTTTATAGCACCTTCATACTTAACACCATGACATCAAACGACAACATATTCACACAGAAAGCAGGCATTTTCCTTACTGGTTTATTTTGTGCTTACTTACACAGCCAAGAGAGCCTACATGGCTGTCATGGGAGCCCTACCTTCTAGAAAGAGAACAATCACATCCGACACAGTTTCTAACACACTCTGCATACAGGTGGGATGAGCTCTGAACACATTCAATATTAAAAAAAAAAAAAACAGAACAGATAACAGGTACAATGAGACTGCACGCTAATCTTAAAGAAGACATTCCACACTTGTTACCTTTAAATTATCAGCTTTCCTAGTACATTAGAGATTCAAGTAGCCAAAGTCTGAGTTTTGTTTTCAATTTTACAAGAATTCTTTTTTTTTTTTTTTTTTTTTCTTTTCTTTTTTTTTTTTTTGGGGAGGGTGTCCCGCTTGCAACCAAGCTGGGGGGCGGGGGGGTGATCTTGGCTTACTGCAACCTCCACCTCCCGGGTTCAAGCAATTCTCCTGCCTCAGTCTCCTGAATAGCTGGGATTACAGGCATGCATCATCACACCTAGCTAATTTTTGTATTTTTAGTAGAGATAGGGTTTCGCCATGTTCGCCAAGCTGGTCTCAAACTCCTGGCCTCAAGTGATCTGCCTGCCGCAGCCTCCTTCTAAGTGCTGGAATTACAGGCATGACCCACCACGCCCAGCCCAATTTTACAAGACTTCTAAGAGCTGGATGCTGTTTAGGCCGAGGTCCTTGACTGTCTGGGTGAAGACCTGGGGCCCGGCTGCTGCTCAGGATGGTGAAGAGGAGACCCCACCTCAGCTCAAGCCCCATCTTCAGTTCTCCTGGGAGGTGGTTTACTGTAAAGTCAGCCCTCTTTATGAGCACCAGCCTCCTCTCATTACACTCTGAAATGCCTGTGTGTGCAAGCAAAAATGTACAACTGGAATTCAAGAGTATAATCTATGAAATTCCCATAAAAGTGAGATTTCAGGTGTGTTCATCTAAGACTAATGCATTTGGATACCTCTCAGCTTCAAAAGAAGCTATCATGTGAAAAGGCTGGAGCTTTTTCTATGAGCAAAACCAGAAGGTTTGCTGTATTGAGAACAGAATTTCTGGAATGAGGAAGGCTCAGGCCGGCGCAAGGAGGGCTACAGATTCAGAGTCCCTGTCCATCACTTTTACCTTATCATCTCACTGCCTCCTATCACCTGTTCCTTGGCCTGTAAATCTAAAAACAGAAATCCAGAAAAAGTAAAGCAGCCCCTCTGCCCCTCTTCTTTCTGAGAAAGCACCCAGATAAACACAAAGGTTTGCTCCCTCCAAGACTTGTCCACTCCACCCCAGGTGTCCCAGGCCTGGGGACAGGGGAAGGTGGATGTAAAGAACAGAAAGCTTTTCTGGCTGGGAGACAGGGCCCAATCCCTGAGGAGCCTCACACAAGTGCAGCATTTATATACATTTACAAAGAGAAAACCTCAACAAACTCGAGTTCGTTATTTAATAGAATCTTGCAGTAAGTCCTTTTGGTAAGCAAAGAATTACTTTGACAGAGCAAAACTCCTCAACTAATTGAACACTTACGTAACACCCCAACTTTGACATTAATTAGCACACACCCACTATCAATAATGCTGAGTCCTGTGGGCCTGGGAGAAGCTCCCATTCACCACTGTGAGACCCTGTGCCATCAGTATCACTTGGTCTCTTGGATCCCCAAGCTCTTCTTACCTACTGATACCTTGCCTCATGCCTCACTCTTCCTTAAAATCATCAAAGACAAGGACTCACAACTCTTCTTTCAACCAGCCTTCTGTTCAGGCTGCTGCCTTCTTCCTTTTATTCCCAGCGAAACATCTTGAGTCACTTTCTTCCCACCTTACCTTCCAATATGTCCCACTGTGAAATCTCTGCCAATCACAAGTGACTTCCAAGGTAACCAAACTTGCCTTTCTGAATTTCTGTCCATCTGATACCTCCACAACATCTGACATGCATGTCCCACCCTTGGACTACCCAGGCTCTCCCTCTCCTCCACCCCTCCACCCTCACCTGTTTTCCCTCTCCTCCATCCCTTTGGTTTCCTTTGGCTGACCCTTCCTGCTGCCTGCCCCTTACACTCCAAAGAACACAGCACTATCTCTATATCTTCCACACATACACCCCTGAACTGCAACAGCTGCCTGGTATGTATCCTTTCTACATCCCCTACCTTGTCCACCCTGACTGCTGCCTGTTAACTTTCTGACAAATCTAAGCAAACACTCTTGAGTTAGATAAGTTGCCCTAATTTCTAAAGATAAGCCCCAATTCTTTAGCATGACTCAGGGTCTTGGCAGGACAGAGACATGCACAGTGTGGTCCCTGCCGGCCCCATCCCTGTTTACTCCCTTCCCCTAGGAACACAGGAATATCAGCATCCCTTTAATGGTATCATTTATTTGCAAAGGTTATTCCCTCTGACCAGGTGCTTGCCTCTTCTCAACTGCTGACCTCCAAAGCCATCTGCCTCATAAGGTCTCTGCAGGTTTCTCCACATCCACAATGACTGTTTCTGGTCTTTTTCCTGTTTGTTCTGTTTTTGGAGGGGAGGAAGTGTGGGTTGTGTGTGTGCACACAGGTGTGCACAGTGGAAGGTGTATCTAGACAGAAATGAACACAACACAGTTACACACACTGCATGGAAATCCATTACAACAACTTTCAGCTGATGTAAAGTTCTATGAAGCAATGAGTTCTCTAATGAGAAAGTGAAAAACCAAGGCAAAGAGATTTTACGTGTCTGATTTGTTTAATGCAAGGTACATCTTTCAAGAATTCCAGATAAAGGAGAACCGAAACCAGTACTTAAGGACACAGACTCTGGAGTCAAAAATCCCTGCCCAGCCACCGGTTGGTAATAAAACCTTGGCTCTCCAAGCCTCCACTTTGCTCATCAGTAAAGTCAGAGAAACAACACTTCCGTTGCAGAAGTACTGCAGAGCTCAGGTGAGACAACATATTAGCTGTATCCGACATTACTGCACACTTACCTATAGGTCCATGCTAGTCCAATCATTATCCCCAACTGACACATGAGGCTGGACTATTCAAGTCCTACAGACATCCTTAGCCAAGCCTGTGACCTCTGGGTGTCACAGCTCTCAGCGATAGAACATGTGCGTGGTCATACTCTCATGAAGACAAAATGGGCTTTCCTTGTGACCATCTTGGGGTCCTGGTCAGAGTGTTGCTGTTTTCATTACCTGAGACCCAGCTCAACTTGGAAGGCAATGGCCACCCCAGGGAGCAGTAAGTACAACAATCAGTGACAAAGCATCATGGGAGCATTCAAGTCAGCTAGCTGAAATCTCTGCAAACAGTACTTTTCCGTTCTCATTAGTTACAAGCTGCCAGGAAATTTTAGCTGTGAACAGAATGAAGACAGGCTGGAGAAACAGTCCTACTATTTATAAAGCCTTGGTGTTAGCCAATTTGATCCTCTTCTGCATATAAATGGGCCAAGATCCTCCAGGCACGCCTGCTCTGAGGGTGGCTGGATGGCTGGCAGGGATGCCCCAAAGACCTCGGCCCCAGGCTGGCCAACCAGGTCCTTCCAATGCCCAGGGTGTGATCATGCTTTGTTAGTTTACATCTGACATTTGGGTAGGGGGCTGTCTGCCTATCTCACTTCAAGCCATAATAGTCACTGTTTATTGCCTCCCTTAAAAAGTGTTTCAGAGGAGTATTTTTGACTAATGTGTAAATTAGCAATCCCCATACTATTACCCTTTTAACTGGCAGAACTAGATACTCCATCAAACATGATTATATGATTTGACTGAAAATCTAAAAAAAATAAGTAAATAAAACAATGCCTCAGAAATCCAGCCCAGTTTCTGGCAATGTTCATTACATTCATTTGAGAATTCTCTGTAGTGAATTACATAAAAGTTTTTCGATAAGTACAGCCACAGTGAAACAAATGTCAGAAAGACATCTCTCACAGAGAGCATTTACTTGGGCTGCCAAGGAAAAGCAATTAGTTCTTGCCTTAGAAGAGCCTTAACCAAGAGATGTTTCACCATGAGGCCATTTCATTCCCTAGGGACAGGCCTGGTAGGAGAAGACAACCTGATACCTATCTGTTAACGCACTTATTGACGTCCCATCTCAACATGGGAAGGTCCGTGCAAGTTTGACAGACACAACGTTCACCTGACAAAACCAGTCTCTCCAGAGGAAGACATTAAAAAGACTTGTTTAAGTGACGAGCCTGAGTAGCCTGCCCCAGGACAACAAACACTGTAACGAGGGTCTTCTGTAGAAAGTTTCTGTATATTTGCCATCTACTATGGTTTGAATGTGTCTCCTCCAAAATTCAGGTGTGGAAACTTAATGGTCAATGTGATGGTATTAAGAAGTGATTAGGTTATAAGGGCTCCTCCCTTATGACTAGATTAAGGTGCTTATTAAAAAGGATTCAT
>NW_016805193.1:585904-635564 GCF_001698545.2 Rhinopithecus bieti | reverse complement strand
AAAAAAAAAAAAAAAAAAAAAAAAAAAGGATTCATGCAGCATCCAGCTCTCTTCCCCTTCTGTCCCTCTCACCATCTGAGGACACAGCATTCCACCCCTCCAAAGGATACAGCACAGGCGCCATCTTAGAAGCAGAGAGCAGCCTTCACCTGACAACTGAACCTGCCAGAGCCTTGATCTTGGATTTTCCAGCCTACAGAACTGTAGGAAAATAAAATTTTGTATAAACACCTGCTCTCAGGTATTCTGTTACAGCAGCCCAAATGAACTGAAACACCATCCTTACATTAGCCATCCTCAAAGCCATGGATCTGAGATGACATCAAGTTCACACGGAAGACAAGAGACATACGACATCAATTAGAGGGGAATAAGGAAAAGGGACAGGCCATCAGCAAGGGGCACCTCTGCCTGGCCACACAGGGTTGCACGCAGAATTGACCACACCCTGGGAAATCGTCATCTCTGGGAAACGGAGGCTCCCAGAGGCTAAATGAATGGTCCATAGTCACATACCCTAAGTGGTTGAGCCAAATTCCAGCCTCACCCCTGTTCTTTAGGCTGTAATGCACCTGTCATGCCCTGCCTGCACCCACCACACTTGGTACCTGAACACAGGCTTCCCCACAGAGTATTCAGCTTCCTGATACTCACTGGCATGACTGTGGTCTACTCCCATGTGCCTTCAGCCTCCACTCTCCTTGGCCTTAATAGGCTTCTCTCATTTCCTTTGCTGCACGGCTGCCTGCCTGTCCCAATTTCAAGAGTCTAGCAGGCAGAAGGTGAAATTAATTCCTGGTCTGTGCAGCACACAGTGAACATGAACAGCAGCAAGTTCTCTAAGAGCCAGGGCAGCCTTTTCATCAGTCTGTCCGTGGTCACTCCTGAGGATGAGTGGCCCAAGTTGCCCCAAGAGGAGATGCAGAGAGTGACTACTGACCCAACCAGAGGCTTTCCACAGAGCCCCCAGAACACCTGCCCAAGGTGCTGGAGAGATAGTAAGTGTGATGTAATTCTATCTTACACTTAATTCACAAATGATGATGGTATACTTCTCAATGTTGCTGGCACTGAGACAAGCTTCTTCAGCTTCCTTGATCACCACCCAGAGCCACAGTTAATGTTAACATCAGGGTGAAATAAAACTCCACTTAGATGTGGGAACTGTCTCCACAGTATGATTTAGTCTAAGCTGGGTGATACCTTCCTGAGTCGTTGTTCTGCATCAGTAGCCACAAGAACCTACCTCCAGAACCCTGCTCCAGCTCAGGCAGGAAGTTGGACATGGACCACCTGCAACCTCCACTCTCCCACTCCCACTCCAAAAGAATACAGAAAGAGAAAAAAAAAAAAAAAAAACTACTTCATAGGTCTTGCTTCCTAAAGATGTGCTCATTTTGTTCAGAATATCAAGGGAAATCATGGTGATAGCGTGATTTAGTGCATATTGGACAAGCAAGGAAGGAAGAAGGTGCCCTGAGCTTCGGCAATGAGAAGAATGGTAGAACTCTTCCTAGAGAAAGGAGGTCAGGAAGCTGATGTGGTCCCCTGTAGATCTACAGAACATCAGGAAAACTAAACTCCAAATTAAACTAGGACCAAACACAGGGAGAGGCAGAGAGCATGGAACAGAGGTCAGAGGGAATCACAGATGTATGGCTTCAGGCTCTGGGAATGGATGAGCTCTCCAACGGAGAAAACTGCAGAAAGAAGGAAAGGGCTGATTATACATATAATCTTGACAACACCCACGTTTAAGGGGTGGAAACAAGACAAGCCTAAAGAAGCTGAAAGACTAATTATTGGGGAGGAAGAGAATCAGGAAGTACAGAAGCCAAACACATGCATTTCAAAGTAAAGGGACAGTTGATGGCATCAAATATCAGAGGAGATCAATAAAGGGAAACCTAAAGACAGACCACTCACTCTAACCCCAAGGAAGCTGTCCACACCTTGTGAGAGAGTCACTGTATTCATAAAGGCAGAAATCAAACTGCTGGTGTCAGCACAAGAGTAGAAGACAAGGACTGGGTGGAATTAAGGACAAAAACGGAAGGCACAGGGCAAAATGAAAGGGAATAATGTGCTTGACAGGTAACAAAGCAGGATAAGATTACTGGATACAGGAGGCTTACTATGCAAAAAGGCAGAAGGAAAGGGGCAAAACCATATAAAAGTTTAGTGAAGAAAGTATAGTACTTTCAACAAATGATGCTGGTGTAACCAGACATCCATACACACACACAAAAAAGGAACCTTCAGCCATACCTTGCATCATATACTAAGAATAACTCAAAATGAATCATAGACCTAAGTATAAAACCTAAAACTATAAAACTTTTAATAGAAAACATAGGAGAAAATCTTTGTGACTTTGAGTTAGGCCAAGATTTCCTAGATACGACATCAAAAACACGATCCATAAAAAAACAAACTGATACACTGGACTTCATCAAAATGAAGAACTTCTGCTACTCAAAAGGCAATGTTAAGACAATGAAAAGACAATCCAAAGACTGGGAGAAAATATTTGCAAATTATATATCTGATAAATTGCTCAGATCCAAAATATGCAGAGAGCTCTCAAAACTCAATAAGAAAACAACCCAATTTTTTTTTTTTTTTTTTTTTTTGAGACGGAGGTCTAGCTCGCTGTCACCCAGGCTCACCTCAGGCTTGGAGTGCAGTGGGCGCGATCTCGCTCACTGCCAAGCTCCGCTCCCGGGTTTACGCCATTCCCCTGCTCAGCCTCCCGGAAGTCAAGCTGGGACTACAGGCGCCCCCATCCTCGCCCGGCCTAGTTTTTGTATTTTTTAGTAGAGACGGGTTTCACCCGTCGTAGACCAGATGGTCCCCTAGATCACACTGCCTCGTGATCACCCGTTCGGCCTCCCAAAGTGCTGGGAATTACAGGATTGAGGCCACCGCGCCCGGCCAACAACCCAATTTTTTAAAACGGATAAAACATTTCAACTGACACTTCATCAAATAAAATATAAAGGGCAACATTATTGCTTATTATGGAACTGCAGATTCAAACTATAGTGAAATACCACAATGAAACCATAAGAATGTCCAATTTTTTTTTTTGAGATGGAGTCTCGCTCTGTTGCCCAAGCTGGAGTGCAGTGATGTGATCTCAGCTCACTGCAGCCTCTACCTCCTGGAGTCAAGAGATTCTCGTGGCTCAGCCTCCCCAGTAGCAGGCTTATAGGCATGTGCCACCACATCCAGCTAATTTTTGTATGTTTAGTAGAGGTGGGGTTTCACCATGTTGGCAAGGCTGGTCTCGAACTCCTGACCTCACATGATCCATCTGACTCGGCCTCCCAAAGTGCTGGGATTACAGGTGTGAGCCACTGCGCCCAGCCAAGAATATCTAAATTTAAAACACCAAATGCTGGTCACGCACACTGGCTCACACCTGTAATTCCAGCACGTTTAGGTGGCTGAGGCAGGAGGATCACTTGAGCCCGGGAGTTTGAGATCAGCCTGGGGAAAATAGCAAGACCCAATCTTAAAAATTTTAATAAAAATATATAAAACACTAATGTTAGGATGAAGAGCAACTGGAACTGATACATGCTAGTGGGGATATAAAGCGTACAGTACTCTGGAAAACAATCTAGCACCTGACATATGGAATAGCTATTCTACTCCTAGGTTATTCACCCAGAGAAATGAAGTGTCCACCCACACAAAGACTTGTACACAAATGGCCACAGCACAAATGGTTTCTGCCAAAAGGCAGAAACAACCCAGTAGTATTCAATAGATGAACAGATAAAAAATAAAAAAGAAATTATTCATATATATAACATGGATGAACCTAAAAATAATTATCCTGAAAGAAATCAGACCAAAAAGAGTATATACTCTGAATATCTGTACATTCATGTTCACAGTAGCACTGTTTACAATAGCTGAAAGGTGGAAGGAACTCAAATATCCATCAATGGATGAATGGATAAACAAAATGTAGTATATCCATACGATGGATTATTCAGACTTAAAAAAGAAGGACATTCTGACACATGCTACAACATGGGTGAAACTACAAGACATTATGCTAAGTGAAATAAGCCAGGCACACACACAAAAATTACTATATGATTCCATTTACATGAGGTACTCAGAGAGTCGGATTCATAGAGACAGAAAGTAGAATGGTGGTTTCCAAAGACTAGGAGCACAGGGAAGGGGAGTCGCTGTTTCATGGATACAGAGTTTCAGTTTGCAAACAGACTTTTAAAAGTCCTGGATCTCGGCCGGGCGCGGTGGCTCACGCCTGTAATCATGCCTGTAATCCCAGCACTTTGGGAGGCCAAGGTGGGTGGATCATGAGGTCAGGAGATAGAGACCATCCTGGCTAACACAGTGAAACCCCGTCTCTACCAAAAATGCAAAAAATTAGCTGGGCACGGTGGCGGGCACCTGTAGTCCCAGCTACTTGGGAGGCTGAGGCAGGAGAATGGTGTGAACCCGGGAGGCGGAGCTTGCAGTGAGGGGAGATTGCGCCACTGCACTCCAGCCTGGGCGACTGAGCGAGACTCTGTCTCAAAAAACAAAACAAAACAAAACAAAACAAAACAAAACAAAAAAAACAAACAAAAAAAAGTCCTGGATCTCAATGGAGATGATGGTTGCATGACAATGTGAATGCACTTAATGTCACATAGCTGCAGCACGCTTGAAAATGGTTATGATGGTAACTTTTATGTGTATTTTATTGCAATTTTAAGAAACTAAATAAATTTTTAAAGTACATACTATATGATTCCATTTATATAATTCTAGGAACTGTAATCTATCGTGACAAAAAACGGAGCCGTGGTTGCCTAAGGATGGGAATGGAGGTGGAAGGATGGGCAGCAGGAGGGGGTCTGAAGAAACTTCTGGGGGCGATGACTGTTCATTAGCTTGACTGTGGTGATGGTTTCATAGGGGTGTACATACATCAAAACTTATTAAACTGTGTACTTTAAATACATGCAGTTTAGTACCCAGGAAAACAAAATGGACTAAGTTGAAAAGAAGGTGGGCAAAGAGGAAGGATAAAAAGAGGAAAGGAAGCCAGAGTTAGTATTTGGTGGTTGACAGAGTCATCCTGAGAGAAAAAACAAAACAAAAGTATTCAGTATGTTTGGAATGATCTCATGAATAAAATCAAAAGTATTTGTGGAGAAAAGTCATCTGTAAAGAAGGAAAAAAAAGCACAGTCAAGAGAAAGTATCATTGATGAGGGCAAAAATGTCCTCCCTGTGCTATAAGAATGGTGGTCACCTTGATTCTAAACTAAATACAAACCAGAGTCAAGGGCAGCCCAGGAGGGAGACAGCCCATCTCAAGTCCCAGGGACAAGCAAACAGGAGTTCGAGTCCCAGGGATGGCCAGACACAGTGGCTCACACCTGTAATCCCAGCACTTTGGGAGGCCAAGGCAGGATGATCGCTTGAACTCAGAAGTTCAAAACCAGCCTAGCCAACATGGTGAAAACCTATCTCTACAAAAATATAAAAGTTAGCAAGGCATGGGGGTGCACGCCTGTGATCCCAGCCACTTGGGAGGCTAAGGTAAGAGGATTGCTTGAGGCCAGGAGGCTTTGGTGAGCTGAAATCATGCCATTGCACTCCAGTCTGGGCAACAGAGCCCAAGAGTCTCGGAGACAAAAGAGAAGAGACTCCTTTACTCAGTTAAGCAGGCAAGGCTAGGGTGTGGACACGCAGACACAGGCACTCCACCAGGACTATCTTACAGGAGCTTCTTCCTGGGATGGGCATGAATCCCAGGAAGCCGACAAAGCACAGGAGCTGACTGCAGGCAGACAGGAGCTCAGGATTCTGACTCCATACGTCCTTCTGAACGTTTTTGGGAGGGGACAAAAATGGTCATAAGATCAGTCACTTGTGATGAGTGGTTTGATTTAAAATATAATCAAGTCAGAAGCCAGGAAAGGCCATCAGAGGGAGGGGCTGGTCTGGCCAGATGACAAGAACCAGCCATGTGGCTGCTCTGTGACTCAATTAAGAGAGAACTCGCACACACAAAGGGCTGATGTCACTTGGGCCAGAAATGTAAATTCACTAAACTGTAGCTCCTTTGATGTTATGCTTTAAAAGTCCTTTGCACATTGACTTCCTCCATCTTTGCTGTTCTGTACAATTCTGAGGAAAAGTCAGCTGTTGGATTTCAGGGACATTCTGTTCCTAGCCCAAAACCCAATTACTGTTATGGAGGCGCAGGATGGTTCCACATAACAGCTCAGACGGCCGGGAAGAAGTGACTTTAAAAATAAAAAACGTCGGGCGGGTGTGGTGGCTCACGCCTGTAATCCCAGCACTTTGGAAGCCGAGGGGGGCGGATCACCTGAGGTCAGGGGTTTGAGACCAGCCTGGCCAACATGGTGAAACCCCATCTCTACTGAACATACAAAAATTAGCGGGGCATGGTGGCACGTGCCTGTAATCCCAGCTACTCAGGAGGCTGAGGTAGGAGAATCACTTGAACTCAGGAAGCAGAGGTTGCAGTGAGCCAAGACTGCGCCACTGCACTCCAGCCTAGGCGACAGAGTGAGACTTCATCTCAAATAATAACAATAATAATAATAATAGATAAACAATGTCCATAGAATCCCATAGTGGTTTCCTTGGAAGATAAGCTCACTGCTGCTAGAAACAGGATTCCAACCCAAAGGAGAAAGCACTAAATCATTTGTAATAATTTTTTTTTCTGGACTTTAATTTCCTGCTCCTATAACTCTGTGCGTCTAACCAAGATGAAGGTTAAAATGGTGTTAAGACTTGGCAGGACCTCCATGGCTTTGAATAGCAGCACATCTATTCAGCCATCACAGATCCAGGTAATATTTGACACAAACAACAGAATAAGCTGCAGGAAAGGTAGGCACGCAGGAAAGGTGAACATCACAAGCCGACATGCTGGGATTTTAAAACGTCTTTAAATGTAAATAATAAAAACTTGGCCAGGCGTGGTGGCTCACACCTGTAATCCCAGTACTTTGGGAGGCCAAGGGAGTAGGACTGCTTGAGCCCAGGAGTTCAAGACCAGCCTGAGCAACATAGGGAGGCCCTATCTCAACAAAAATAAAAACATCAGCTGTGTGTGGTGGTGGATATCTGTGCTTCCAGCTACTTGGGAGGCTAAGATGGGAGGATTGCTTGAGCCTGGGAGGTCAAGGCTGCAGTATTGCACTCCAACCTGGGTGACAGAGCAAGACCTTGTTTCAAAAAAAATAATCAAGGCCGGGCATGGTGGCTCATGCCTGTAATCCCAGCACTTTGGGAGGCTGAGACGGGCAGATGATGAAGTGAAGAGATCAAGACCATCCTGGCTAACACATTGAAACCCCATCTCTAAAAAATTAGCCAGGCGTGGTGGCGGGCACCTGTAGTCCCAGTTACTCGGGAGGCTGAGGCAGGAGAATGGTGTGAACCTGGGAGGCGGAGCTTGCAGTGAGCTGAGATTGAGCCACTGCACTCCAGCCTGGACGACAGAGTGAGACTCTGTCTCAAAAAATAAAAATAAAAAAATAAAAAATAAAAACTCCCATGTCAAAATGTTTGCAAAGATTACAAGAATAGAATGATCTCCTGGTCTACCTTCCTACCAATCTCAAGTTTGGTCAAATTATTGTTAAATGACTGAATTAAACTCCTTTCATCTGCTCTTCATTCATAGCATATAACCACTGAGGCCAACCTCGACCAACTCCGTGAGCTATGCCAGCTGACTCTGTGACCTGGCCTTTAGGCCACACCCAGTGTCAATCCTTTCAACTCTTTTTCAGATCAGGTTGACCGAGTCCTTCTCAAAACTTTCTTCTAGGCTGGGCACAGTGGCTCATGCCTATAATCCCAGCATTTTGGGAGGCCAAGGCGGGAGGATCACTTGGGCCCAGGTGTTTAAAACCAGCCTGGGCAACATAATGAGACCCTATCTCTACAAAAAAAAAAAAAAAATTTTAATTAGCCAGGCACACTGGCATGCACCTGTGATCCCAACTACTCCAGAGGCTGAGGGTGGGAGGATTGCTTAAGCCCAGGAGGTTGAGGCTGCAGTGAGCCAAGATCATGCCATTGCACTCTAGCCTGGGTGACAGAACAGGACCCTGTCTCAAAACACATATACACACACCCTTTCTTTTAAATCTTTGATTTGGAATACTCAGACTTGCTTTTTTTCTTTATCTTATCCTTCTTTACAAGCTCCTCTTCTTAACTGCCCCATAATTATGGACCTCTCCCATCTGAACACTGACTTCTATCCTTCTCCCTTCAGAAACAGCAACTACCACTTGTAAGATGCTGACTCCCAAATCAAGTTCCAACTTCTGCTTCTCTTCCCCAAACTTCAGACTCCATTTCCAACTGTCTGCTGGTCACTTCTACTTACAACTCAGTTATCTCCTAGCTTAAGTCAATCACATGTTTCTTATGTGCATAAAGAGCAACAATACTTGGTGTGTGTATGGCACTGCACAGGATCCTTTCTCATCCACAGTTCACATGCTCATCTGTCACCACATCTTATTGGGGATCAGGCTTGTTTTCCTGCAAGGTCTATAGTCCTCGCTTCTTCCTTCCCATCACTGCACATCTCCCAGCTCACGCGTCCTCCCAGCCAGTCTGGCCCAGGACCGCTACCTCTTCCACAAGCTCCTCACATCCAACCTTTCCCTCTTTCCCTCCATGCCCAATCCTTCTGGCATGTGTGTGAGAAATTGTGTGTGTACATATGTGTGACAGCTCATGTGAGTATGCATTGAGAGTGTGCATGAGAGCACAAGTGTGTGTGTGAGTGCATGTGAGTGTGCATTAGTGCAGGTAAATGTGAGTGTAAGAGCACATGAGAGCATGTGTTTATCTGCTCAGAACAATGACACAACTTTGCATCCTTGAAACAAGTAAAGAATATTGCTTAAAGAACAACAATAACAATCACTTCCAGAAAACAAGAAAAGAGCTTTTATAAACTGATAATCATAGCAAAGAAAAAACACCTCAACACCAGGATTAGAGAACATAGCTGAGGAAGTCATGTGCGGGTTTTCCCCCAAAAAAGAACAAAAAGTCAGAGACACAGGATACAGAAAAAAAAAAATTTTTTTAATGAAACTAGTGATCCAATATCTGAATAACTGAAGAACTAGAGAACAAAGAAAATAAAGGAAAGCAGATAAACAGAAAGAATTTAAGGAAATTTCTCAAATTATGATACAAAGGACATGAATCTTCAGCTTTAAAGGCCCAGCAAGTACCAGGTTAAACTCAAGCAAACTCTTTGTTCTACTCTTTCCCCACTTCTCACTATTGCACTTGACTTGTCATATCAAAAGCACAATCAAGGTCAGGCATGGTGGCCCACGCCTACAATCTGAACACTTTGAGAGGCCAAGATGGAGGACAGCTTGAACCCAGGAGTTTCAGACCAGCCTAGGCAACATATCAAGGCCTCATCTCTACCAAAAAAAAAAAAAAAAAAATCTTAATTAGCTAGGCATGGTGGCACATGCCTATGGTCCCAGCTCCTCAGAGGACTGAGGTGGGAGGATTGCTTGAGCCCAGGAGGTTGAGGCTACAGTAAGCCATGATTGCACCACTGCAATATAGCCTGGGCGACACAGCAAGACCAGTCTTAAAAAAAGAAAAGTATTACATCGACTTCCTAAGGGTCAAACTGTAAGCTAGAAGAAAATGGAGCAATGCAGGGAGTATTTCCAACCTTAAGTTCTACAGATTCAAACTTTGATCAAGCATAAAGATAGAAAAAAAAAGCATCTTTAGGCATGTGGCAGGGTAACAAGCTCGTCCTGGTTTGCCCAGGATTTTCCTGGATTCAGAACCATTAGTCCCACATCCTGGGAATTCCCTCAGTCCTAGGTAAACTATTAACCCAGATATAACCTGGGGAAAAAAAGAAAAACCTAAAATTCACATGTCCCAATAATTTCTCAATCCCAGGCAAATCAAGGAAGTTGGTGACCCCTGATGAGGTCTCAAAAACTTTCTGTGCCATGGTCACTTTCTAGCGAGGTTACTAGAGGATTCTGCCAACTAAATCATGAGATTTAACAAAAAGTAAGGACTGTAGCTCACATCATCCTCAATGGTGAAACATTAGATGTCCTCCCTGATGAATGGAATAAGACGAGGATGCCTACTCTTACTATTTCTATTCAACATTGTACTAGAAGTTCTAGCCAGGGGAGTTAGGCAAGAAAATAAATAAATAGTATCCAAATGAGAAGAAAAAAGTAAAATTATCCCTTTGCAGATGAAAAGATCTTGTATACAGAAAATCCTAAGGAATCCACTAAAAACTATGCATTAATAAACAAATTTAGCAAAGTTGCATGTTACAAGATCACTCTACAAAAATCACTTGTATTCCTATAAACTAGCAATGAACAATCTGAAAATGAAATTAAGAAAAATTCCATCTACAAGAGAATCAAAAAAGAATAAAATACTTAGGAATAAATGTTTTAAACTACGAAACTAATGGGAAAACATATTTGTAAATTATATATGTAATATGGGACTTGTATCTAGACTATACAAAGATGGATAGAGTTTGAATAGTTATTTCTCCAAAGATACACAAATAGCCAATAAAGCACATGAAAAAATATACATTTTTAGTTGCTAGAAAATGCAAATGAAAACTACAATGAGATCCCACTTCATACCCACTAGAATAGTCATAATCAAAAAAAAAAAAACAGATGATAACAAGTTTTGGCAAGGATGTGAAGGAATTGGAATCCCCATAGATTGCTGGTGTACAATGGTGGAACTGCTTTGGAAAACAGCCTGGTATTTCCTCAAAAGGTTAAACATACAGTTTAACAGGACCCAGTATTTATACTCCTAGGTCTATACCTAAGACAAATGAACATATATGTCTACGCAAAAGCTTGTACACAAATGCTCTTCATAATAGAAATCCAACTGTCCACCAACCAGTGAATAAACAAAATGAAGTATGTCCATACAATAAAATATTAATCTGTCAATAAAAGGAATGAGGTACCGATACATGCTACAACATGGATGAATCCTGAAAACATTCCATTAAGAAAAGCCAGACACAAAGGCCACACAATGTATGATTCCATTTATATGAAATGTCAGAATTGGCAAATCTACAAAGGCAAAGTAGACTGGTAATTGCCTAGGGCTGGGAGTTTTGAAAGAAAATGGGGAGTGAATACTAATACATACAAAGTTCTTTTTCAGGTAATAAAAATGTTCTGGGGTCAGGCATGGTGGCTCACACCTGTAAGCTCAGCACTTTGGGAGGCTGAGGTGGGCAGATCACCTGAGGTCAGAAGTCTGTGACTAGCCTGACCAACATGGTGAAACCCCGTCTCTACTAAATACCAGGCATGGTGAGCATGCCTGCAATTCCAGCTACTTGGGAGGCTGAGGCAGGAGAATCACTTGAACCTGGGAGGCAGAGGTTGCAGTGAGCTGAGGCTGTGAGATTGCACTCCAGCCTGTGCAACAAGAGCAAAACTGTCTCAAAAAGAAAAAAAAGGTCTGGAATTAGATAATAGCGGTAGTTACACAACCTTGTAAATATATGAAAAACACTGAATTGTACATGTTAAAGTACAAATTTTAATGTATGTGAACTATATCTCAAGTTTTTAAAACCGTACGTGTGTCTGGTATGGTGTGCCATGTGCACTTGGTATGATGTGTGTGCATGCATACAAGCATGTGTATGAGCCTGGAGAAAGGTGTGCAAGGGCACGTCTTAGTATACTGACATTGGCTGCAGGATTAGAAAGGGGGAGTGCTGTGTGTGTATGTGTGTGTGTGTGGGGGGGGTGATGTGTGTGCATGCATATAAGCATCTGTATGAGCCTGGAGAAAGGTGTGCGAGGACATCTCACAGTATATTGACACTGGCTGCGGGATTAGAAAGGAGAAATTCCTTTCAACAATGTTGTGTTGTTTTGGAAGTATTATTAGTTCTGGAGTTTTAAAAATTTATTCCTAAGTATTTTTTATATATATTCTATTGTAGATGGATTTTTCTTAATTTTCTTTCTTTTTTTATTTTTTTTTTGAGACAGGGCCTCACTTTGTTGCCCAGACTGAGTGTGGCGGCACGATCATGCCCCACTGTAGCCTCGACCTCCAGGGCTTAAGCAATTCTCCCACTTCAGCCTCCTGAATAGCTGGGACTATAGGCATGCACCACCACGCCTGGCTAATTTTTCAAGACAGGATCTCACTATGTTGCCCAGGCTGGTCTCAAACTCCTGGGCTCATGCAATCCTTTTGCCTCGGCCTCTCAAAGTGTTTGGATCACAGGAATAAGCCACCACGCCTAGCCCTGTGGCCATGTATTTTCTAATATTATAATTATCTAATAAAGAACTGGCAAATATAATTGTTTTAATCAGAAGAAAATTGAACAAGGTAATACTAGTGATAGAACTGGATAATTCTATTTCCAAATTTTCCAAATTACTTTTGTAATTAATTAAACAACTGCTTTCCTAACTGTCACACAACTATAACACATGGTGGAGAAGAAGATACCATTGCTAAAAGCAACACAAACATTAACTGCATGGCTATTAATGGAACTGAGGACACATGAGATTTGTATGTAATTCTTGAAGGCAACTTTCTGTAACTGAATTTAATGGGAGAAAAAAAGAAGTCACCAACAATACAATGATATGCTTCCTTTTAACAGGAAAATTTAATGAGAACAAAACTGATCATATTCTTCAAGTTAATATGTAGTTTTAACATAATATCAATTAAAGTCCCCAAGGGGTATAATACAAAACTTGATCAAGTCACAGTGGAAGTCATTTTAAAGAAATCAAACAATATTAAAGAACAGTCTTGAGCCCTTTAGTAGACAATGGAATGGTATATTTAGTCTACAACATTAAAGCAGAGAGAAATTTCTAAAATCTAACATAAAGAAAATCACTAAAGGCAGTATCGATGTGGTAAAATCCCCACACTAAATTCAGTGAATCAACTGATAGAAGAAAAGCAGTGAATAAGAAAACGTGAGGATTTGTGAAACTCTACAGAAGGAAAATATCCAGACTCCCATCAACGAGTAAGTGGAGTTAATGAGTTAACAAAGTAGGAAGTACCAACAGTAAATCACTGTGTAGAAAATGTATTCTATAAATGAAGAAATGCAAAGTAAACTACAACGTATCATCATAACTGTTTAACTAAAATTTTATTTTATTTTATTTTATTTTATTTTTTTTTTAGACGGAGTCTCGCCCTGTTGCCCAGGCAGGAGTGCAGTGGTGCGATTTGGGCTCACTGCAAGCTCCGCCTCCTGAGTTCATGCCATTCTCTTGCCTCAGCCTCCCAGTGGCTGGGATTACAGGCGCTCGCCACCACGCCTGGCTAATTTTTTTTTGTATTTTTAGTAGAGACGGGCTTTCACGGTGTTAGCCGGGATGGTCTCGATCTCCTGACCTCGTGATCCGCCCACGTCGGCCTCCCAAAGTGCTGAAATTACAGGCGTGAGCCACCGCACCCGGCCTAACTAAAATTTTAAAACATATTTCTTACCTGGTATGACTAAGTACGGCCTGTCCTAGGAAGGAAAGTGTAGAAGGCCATTATGAACATGCTCTACTGCATTAGCAGGAAGTGGGCCGCTACCACAAGACTCCAAATAGTATGCCAGACTCTACCACATGCCCTTTTTAAAAACCCACCAGCATATATAATACTTACCAACACCAAAACTAGACTAACCAAGAAAAAAAAATTTTTTACCACTGACTACACCTGGGGTTTTAAGCCACCTGAGGTTCTAAACCTATTTATGTCACTATTTCCCCTCAAAAAAAAAAGCTATCTCAAAAACGTAATGTGAAGATATGAATGAAATTAAGACGAAAAGGATAGAATGCTTTAATTTGGGGGAAAAGAAAGAGAAAACAAAAGTTTAAATCCTGGATCCAGTACTAACTCTAACCTATACTAAATTTCACAAATACTATAAAACATTACTTCAAATGAATTAACTCTACACTAGTCAACAGTTAGCAAAAAGGCTTTTTTGCAAAATTCGCATTAAAGGATGTTAGTTTTCCTTCATTGGAAAATCTTTCATTATTTTTAAAAACGTATTTGAACTGTGTGATAATTCTTTTCTCCTACCATATATCCTAGGTGGTCCTAGACAACAGGCCTAAAAAACCCGACGGGCTCAACTCTGCTCATCTCAAAACGCTCCTTCAAGACTATACCCCTCCCAAAGGGATTCCCTGGACACAACTAAAATGCTTTCTTCTATCTCCTTGCCTTCCAGGAATCCCTTCCTCCCTTCTCGTGGCTTCTTTGGCCCTGTACCCACGAATGCCAGCACAGGCATTACCTTCTCCAGGAAGTATTTCTGACATTCCAGAAAACGGGTCTGGCCCCTTCCTCTGCATTCATCACATGGGATTCCAACAGTTTGTTCAAGCTCCCCCTAAACTGTGAATCCCTTGAGCATCTCCCACTCTATATGTCTGACTGCTAGAACAGGGCCTGAAACATCATAGAAGGTACTCAACATATACAATGGGATGGGAGGATAGAAGGGTAAGCTGCATACGAAGAGAGAAGTCTTCTCTAAAAATCAGTGTGATCTGCAACAGGAAAAGGCTGTCTCCCTGTGGCAGGAGGCACACTCATAAAGACTAAATCATTTCCCGCCTGTTAGGGATGCTTTGGGAAGGACAGAAAAGCTCCCATGATTGAGTCAGACAGCCGCAGACACATGGTACAATCTGACCTATACTACTGAGAGTCAAGAAGCCTTTGAACAAGCACCAAAGAGAGAGAGAAAGGGGTCTTTCACCAGCCATGTGACATGCAGTATGGCCACACCTCAGCCACAATGGTTGAAAGGGGGAGGAAACAAAGAAACAGAAAGTTTGGGATCCAGGCCCTAACCCGGACCATGTGAAAGTTCATTTTCTGGAATGTCAGAAATGCTTCCTAGAGAAGGTGATGCCTGTGCTGGCCTTCATGGGTGCAGGGCCCCAGAAGCCAAGGAGAATGAAGGAAGGGGTCCTGGAAGGCAAGGAGGTGGACCATGTAAAAGCTGTCCACAGTTGGGATGGACACAGTTGGGACGTGACAGTGTTCAAGTGCCTGGCTCCATGGTAAACAAAATCAGGGCTCACATGATTCAGGTGCATAGGCAGATGGTCCCTGAACCCAGGTAGTCTCCCCAAGAGATGTTCTGAGGCAGTTCACAAATACAGCACATGCAAAGCATATTATCAAACTCAGAGGTCTTCCACTGCTCTGAGGTAGGAATTATTAGGGACATGTGCACACACACTCTTTCTCTCATATATACACACATACAGAAAGAGAAAAAGGAATGTGCATTACCTCTCTACCTTTAAGGATATTTAAGGTAACTCAGTCAAGGAGCGGGGTACATTTTGCTTACAAACATTTCATGAATTACTATGAAATTTTATACAAAAAGCCTAATTTCCAGGGCTCGAGTTACAGTTACTAAACAAATGTAACCATAATGTGTGCCACTAGCATCTCAACCATATAATTACCCAGAAAAAATTAACATACACACAACTTATACTCTAAAATCCCCTAACAACCACATCTTCAGAAAATGTTCTTATATAGGAAAACACTGACAAATATTATTAGCTTAACTTTTCAGGGAATAAAGAAATCATAAAGCAGATTATTCCAATTTTTCAAACGTGAATGAAAACAGAAAACTCCTACTTGATCAGTAGCTCTCAAAGGGAGGGTGGGCCCTGCGTCCTGGGAGTTTGGGAGAGTGTGGACAGCGTCAGTGGGCACTGTCCCCTACCCATACTACCTTCACACATCCCATTAGACATGGAGGTAGGCAGAAGCTGTTGAACATTTATCTGAGCCTGTAACCTAACTCAATTTTAGATAAAAACTCGAATAATTTTTTGTATGTTTTTATTATACCGTGAATTTTCCAGGAATACAACTTGTCTGATTATGGCCTTTACTAAAATGTAATTGCCTTTTTGAAAAACTCATCACCAAAGCAACACTGCCTGTGTATTCTGGGTTACTAATCAAGACACACCCAGGCTGTGTGTATATATGCGTGTGTATATATATAAAGATACAAGAGCTTTATAGTATCTTTTGCATTGTATGAGTGCCCGTGGCCCTCAAGAGATAGCTGCTGGCACTGAATATAGACACTAGGTGAAGGCTACACATGTAGCCTGGGTGTGTCTTGACCCCGATAGGGTCAGGAGGCAGAGATGCCCAGAAACCCTAGCCTGCTGTAGTTTGTCTTTGTGAGTATCAAAGGACAATGTGGTTAGGGTATAACAATGGAACAACCTCCTGCCCCTCCCCACAAACACACATGTAACTCCACTCACTTGAACCCAAGTGGCATCGAACCCAGAGAGAAGGAGAGTAAGACACTTGGTTTGCGAGGACAAGCGGGTGACACCCACAGAGGGCAGGGAGCCTGCCATCCCTGAGAATTAGCAGTTGGCATAGTCCATGCCCAACCAAGCCCCCAACAATGTCTAGAGACCAACTATGGAAAACATGCAGCACCCAGATAGGCTAACAGAAACCTCAAATTTAAAAGTTAATATACAGCTGAGTATCCCCAAACCCTGAGAAAAGGGCACCAAATTCTACACCTAAAGAAGTGATGCTGCAGAACACAGAGTTAGTAAAGACACAGGACTTAAAAACAGGCGCAATGAATGGCCTCCAAGTGGTCTAAGAGGATATTACACTCATAAGAATCAACCAGCGATCTTAAACATTAAAAACTGGAATCACTAAATTCAAACAAATAAAAACTCAAAAGGTGAGCACAAGAACAATGATAACTCTCTGGCAGAATATTGGGCTTGAGGGTTGATCAAAAGGGTCTTGAGTTTTATCTATTTACAAAAGGAATGTATTTTTACTAAATTAAAAAAATGGGTATTTTCAAAGAAATACATTTTCTGGATGAAATGGGAATTTAGTATTTCTACAACTTTGCAGGCAGTATGAAGGACCAAAAGAATCATTTTCCAGCCGGGCGCAGTGGTTCACGCCTGTGATGCCAGCACTTTCGGAGGTCGCGGCAGGTGGATCACCTGAGGTTAGGAGTTCAAGACCAGCCTGACCAATATGGTGAAACCCCATCTCTACTAAAAATACAAAAATTAGCCAGGCATGGTGGCACGCGCCTGTAGTCCCAGCTACTCAGGAGGCTGAGACAGGAGAATTGCTTGAACCTGAGAGGTGGAGGCTGCAGTGAGCGGAGATCATGCCACTGCACTCCAGCCTGGGTAAAAGAACAAGACTCCATCTTAAAAAAAAAAAAAAAAGAAAACAAAGCAAGAATCATTTCCCAAATTAACCTCCTCCAAATAACAGTCCCTCACAGTGACAGCAGGCCAACTAGAAAGAAAAAGAGCTCCATGGTCCCATTAATTTGAGTTAAATTACACGTTTTTTCCATTTCAGGGTCTCTGGGTTAGAACACAACATAGCCCGGACAAATCATACACCTATGTCTCAGAAAAACATCAGGCACAGAGAAATGTACCTTGACTAGATCAACAATTTGTACCTTGACTAGATCAACACTTTCGCTGTGTCACCCAGTGCAGTGGCACAATCTAGGTTCACTGCAACCTCTGCCTCTCGGACTCAAGCAATCCTCCCACCTCAGCCTCCCGAGTAGCTGGGATTACAGGCATGTACCACCACACCCAGTTAGTTTTTGTATTTTTGGTAGAGACAGGGTTTCACCACGTTGGCCAGGCTGGTCTCGAGCTCTTGACCTCAAGTAATCTGCCCGCCTTGGCTTCCCAAAGGGCTGGGATTACAGGTGTGAGCCACCATGCCCGGCCCACCAAATCCTTACATAAGCTTTAATTTGTTGTTCTTCTATGGACCAATACCCGTTTAGAAGGAGCGTTATCCCCATTCCGGCTTTTAAATTAATACACCCAACAATGCTGGTATTTAGTACAGAATCTCAACCCTCTTTTCCTTATTCTAAATTCCCTCGTCTTACAGTGCCAAAAACAATAACCCACATCCATCCTGGGGGATGAGCCCAGGGCAGGGCCCAGGGAAGTGGCAGCAGAGCAGAAGGGCCCAAATGAAGGTGGAAGCAGAAGCTGACACCTGTGCTCTGCTCCACCTCAGCAGCACCAGTTCAAACACAAACGCTTTGCTATCCACCCTATGCCCTGGACCCCACACGAGCATGGGACATCCCCCAGGACATTTACAGAGAGCATTTTAAATTTCCCTAATCTTAATGTTTTTTACATATATTCTCTAATTTTCCTCTATATTACTATAAAGAAACTTTTAGCGATTTTAAAAATGTCACAGTCATCTCACACTATTCTCCTATAATTCCACCAGAAATGAGACTGAGAGAATACAGACAGCCAGAGCACAGTTCACACAGTAAAACATTATCAACACCTTAAGGCCTGTCCACATGAAATGGGAAACTGCTAAACAGCCATTAGAGAACACAGCAGACACCCACTGAGGCTGACGCGGATGAGCAGTGTATACAGCCACTATCATCTGTGGAAAGGTTAAAACTGAAAAAGTAGAGAATGTGGGACATTAATCACGGAGGTCATCAGTGTAGGGAGAACTCTCTGCACTTCCTGCTCAATTTTGCTGTGAACCTAAAGTCAATCTAAAAATAAACTGTACTAACCAAAAAAGAAAAAAGAAAGAAGACAGGCATAGGTAAGTATGCTTGTATTTTCAAAGAATATCTCCTGACCAGTACACCAGACACTGGTAACAGCAGCCACTTAGGGTAGAGTGGATAAATACCATCACCTCTCTGTGTAGAGCAGAATAGAGCCACAGACAGGGCCGTGAGTGAGAAGACCACCAAAGTTCCACTACACACCCTCCCATACTTCTCAAATTGCTTTTGATATATGCATACAGCACTTTTTCTTTTTTTCTTTTTTTTTTTTTTTTTGAGAGGATTCTCGCTCTGTCGCCCCTAGGCTGGAGTGCAGTGGCCGGACGCGGCTCCCACTGCGAAGCTTCACCTCCGCGTTTACACCATCTCTCCTGCCTCAGCCTCCGAATAGCTGGGACACTACAGGCGCCGCCATCCTTCGCCCCGGGCTAGTTTTGTATTTTTTAGTAAGAGACGGGGGTTTCACCGCTGTTAGCCAGGATCGGGCTCGAGTCTCCTGTCAGCCCTCGTGATCCGCCCGTCTCGCGCTCCCAAAGTGCTGGGATTACAGGCTTGAGCCACCGCGCCCGGCCACATACAGCATTTTCAAAACACCAGTTGAAAAAAAAAAGAAAAACTTTTAAGGAAAAATGGGAAGCTCCAGGGTAAGAGGGGTATGAGAGCGTCAAATTTAAATAAAAGCTAGAGCAGCAAAATCACAGATGCTTGGCCCCAAAGATACAAAGCTGACCTCATGAGTGCATACTTTTGGGAAAGAAATGACCAGTGAACCCAGGACCATGGAAGCCTGGGTGGCATAGCCACTCCACATGAGACATCTCAGTGGCATAAGCCAGATGCTTGCTGTCAGGAGCCAGCACTGCACCTATGTAAAGCTCACAATGCCCCCTAGAAGCAGGGACAGCCACCCAGGGCCAACTTAAGAAAAAAAGCCAAAAAACAAGGGAAAAGTTGAAGAATCCTCATCCCACCCCCTGAGCTAAATTGGAAAACACTCAGCAGACACAAAAAGCCCCTCAAGAGGGCACTGCCAACCCCCTCGGGGCAAGGGATCACACCCATATGCCCTGAACACTTCTGGGGCCACCATGCCTGGTTTCCTTTCTTATTCAGAGCTCTGAGAGGTATGTACATGGGGTTGACTGCTTGTTTTCCTTGGAATGAGAAACAGTTTTCTGTTTTTCTTACTTAAGACCCAGTACAGTTAGCGGGTCCCCAAAGGCCTCAGGAAGGAGGCTGCTAGTCATCACACCAATCTGTGCAGTGCTCATCCTGCCAGCTACTCTGGTACCAGGCTCAGCCATGTGGTTCTGGGCTCAGCCATGCTGCCTTCAAAAATTAGGGGAAACAAAAAGTCTGTAAGTTTGTTCTCCTAGGAGAACTTGAGCATCCAAAGTGACATTTCTCTTGCTTTATTCAGCTTTTCACTAGGGACACTTGGATAATGCTAAGTGTTTTCTAGGTCACAGCTAGTCCTACCTACCCACTTATTGGGAAGCTCTAGCAGTAGCAGAACAGAATGCTCTGGGTGAGCCTGCAAAGCAGGAGGCATGCTAGTGGGCAGGAGGGAGAAAGTGTGCAAACACCCCTGCTTCCCATGAACCACCAGGTCACAAAGCCCCACCAGGTGAGGGAACATGTGACTAGCTCAGACTGGTGTTTCAGACTCTGCCATGCGGGTCACAGGAAGACAGCACTGGCCCTCCTTGGGAGAAGATTCTGGTCCAAATCTAAGGTGTGGCTCAGCTACCAGAAGTGAAGACTGAGGGGCACTGGCTAGTTTCTTTCCCCACATTCACCCTCACTGGCCCCCCGTGGTGAAGAAGGTTGGGTGTCACTTCCTCCAGCCTCTACAGGGCTGAGCGTGCTGCTATTTCAGGGCCTGCTGAGCCAGCATCTCACCCCTACTGAAGAATGGGTCAATAAAGATAGAAAAGTTATGACAGAAAAGGAGGGAGGGAAGGAGAGTCCCTTCCAATGGTCCTCACAATAATACCACCCACAGAGATCGGTGTGAAATTTTGCTTTCAGAAGCAGAATGTGCCCAGACAGAATCAGAACTGCTCATTTAACATGGGAACGGCGAAGCGCCCACTCCAAAACTTCTGCTAGTGGGTGGCCAGAAAGGAGCCATCCTCTCTCCCTTACTGACTCAAATTGTACAACTGCTCAAGGGAAGAAAGAGAAGCCAGAGGTTCCTCTGCATCAGTCAGAGGCCAATCCCCCTGATCCAGGCTGCCAAGTTAGAGCCCAAGCTCCCAGATCAAGGGACAAGTCAGCGGTGGAGCTCTTCGATCAAGGGGCAGGTCAGAGACCAAGGTCCCCAATGAGGCCCAGCAGGGACAGGGCAGAAGATTAGGGCAGGCTGGCAATCTTAAACCCCATTTGCCCCAAGGCCCTGAAAAAAAAAAAATTATTCCATATATACTTGCTGAAAACAAGAACCAAACCTAGTACTTAGCTTATACTGAAAGCTTTAATTATACTATCTCATTTAATCCTTACAACAGCCCCCTAATTGTTATCACCCTACTGTATATAAGAAAAAAAGAAAGAAAAAGAAAAGAAAACTAAGGCCCAGTGAGACAAAAGAATCTGCTCAATGCCAGACAGCTTATCAGTGTCAGAACTAGCAACTGAATGCATGGCTTCTAGACTCCAAGATTCACACTCTCATTCCACACTGTAACTTTTTTTAAAGGGGGGAAAAGACTAGAGTCAGGAAGTAAAAAGATAAATGTAACAGTTTCAGAGACCAAAGCAGCAAACCACAAGGTAGGAGACGGGTATCCTCCTTGCTCATCCACTGGCAGAGTCTAGAAGCCTGACACCACAGCACCAACTAACACAGCAGGCCCAGCTCTTGGCTTGTAATCCCAATCTCTTATCAAAACCCAAGGACTTCTTGGAGAAGGGGTCCATTTCACAGCCAGGGCAGGAAAAGAACTCAAACCTGGAACTTCCTGTAGTGTTCAAGAAAGTAAAGAAGTGCTTGAAAAATGATGCAAACATGTTAACAGGAAAAGTCAACTGGAAGAAGCCACTTGAGGAATTAAACAATAGTAATGGACCACAACCTATAAACTAACTGTCCATGAATACACACTGACATACACCAACAACTAATAAATAAGTAGAGGAGAAAGAAAAGCTCTTCCTTACAGCATGTGAAACTTACAGTCCTTACAGTCCATCTGTTTTGGACTGAGCTCCTGCACAAGGCCTCAGCACACCAGACCAAACCAGAATGGAGATAATCAAAATGTACTTTAAAAAGGGCCAGTTTTCAAACAAACCAACCAACCAAAACAAACAAACAAACAAAACAGGAGATTTCAGTCAACTTGAGTCAGCAGGTAAGGAAGACCTCTCTGTTTCAACCCTATGAGGAAGTGACTTTGAAACGATCTGCTTTTTGTTCTCTGTGTCTGCTTTTCTCAGCCCTTTTCTGCCTATAAAACCTGACTCCTTTGGTCAGCTCATAGGAATACTCATTCTATTTTACAGAATAAAATGTTGCCCAATTCTAGAAACACAAAAGCCAACTAGATCTTTAAACTAAATTTGTTATAATTTTGTCTTTTGACAAGTATAATTCTAAATAATAAAGGGAGAAAGAAAGATAAAAATAGAAAATCATTTAGCAAACAGTACAGTAATAATTGTTTCAGGCAAGAATAATCAGTGGTTGCTAAGATTAGTGGTAAAAGTATCCTGAGAAACAAGATATTTATCTAGTCTCAAAGTATCTCCCCACAAGATACTTATTAATTACAAAAAGGAACATAATAACTCCACAGTGGAAGAAATGTGCAGCCATCCATTCAGCCAAATGATCACAGTTATGATCACAATTAACATCAGAAGGAATGGGGCAAATCCTGGCATGACACACCAAGGGCCCACTGTGGTATTCTTCTGTGGTATTCTTGCCAAAAATATGTAACACAAATATAGTCATAAGAAAGCATTGGACAAAACTATAATGAGGGACATTCCACCCAAAAAGAAACAAAAAAGGCAATGAAGAAAAAAGAAAAAAAAAAAAAAAAAGACCAGTTCTCTTCAAAAGTGTCAAGGTCATGAAAAGACTAAGAAACTGTCACTGTCCCAGATAAAGGAGACTGAAGAGAGACACAACCACGAATATAATGACAATAACAAATGGAACCCTGAGCCAAGGATAAAGGACATCATTCAACAGGCGGAATTTAAACAAGGTCTACAGATGAGCTAATGGTAATCCCTCATTATAAAAGACTCTAACATTTGGTGAAGCTGGGTGAAGAGCATTATTTGAGAATTATTTGCATGACTTCTGCAATTTTTTTGGTAGGTGTGAATTATCTAAAATTCAAAGATTTTTTTAAAAGACCAAAAAATAAACAGACATTAACAGTTATATGAGAGAGAGAATATGCTAGTCTTTGCTTACTAAGAACAGATTGACTCCATACCACAGCAGCCAGCAGCCAGACCACAGATCTGACCCTCATTCTTCAGAATCCCACAGCTGCTATTTTAAAGACCAGATAACAGGCTCCAAATCTGATTTCTCAGCTCACAGAACTCAGAGCCAAGTCATTTGAGATTACTTATTCCAGAGGGTCTCAAAGCAAATTCTACAGGACAGAGCTGCCCACACACGTTCAGGCTCAGTTTGAGGTCCCCTCAATGTCAGCCTGTCACTCAGATGCTGCTTCCACAGCAAATTCCTTGGCTTAATTAAAGAAGATATAAAAGGGCCGGGCCCGGTGGCTCAAGCCTGTAATCCAGCACTTTGGGAGGCCGAGACGGGCGGATCATGAGGTCAGGAGATCAAGACCATCCTGGCTAACACGGTGAAACCCCGTCTCTACTAAAAAATACAAAAAAAAAAACTAGCCGGGGCGGGCGCCTGTAGTCCCAGCTACTCAGGAGGCTGAGCCAGGAGAATGGCGGGAACCTGGGAGGCGGAGCTTGCAGTGAGCTGAGATCCGGCCACTGCACTCCAGCCTGGGTGACAGAGCGAGACTCCGTCTCAAAAAAAAAAAAAACTCAGGTCACTCCAATTCCCTCACAGCGTGGCTCAGAGAGCACGAGGCCTGCGTGGACCGGGCTCTGCATGGTCCTGGGTATCTGTAACTCAGGGGCTGCAACTGAAGCAGTCCACAAGGGAAGGGAAAGAAGGGCAAGAGCACAAACAACAAAACCAGAAGGGGCAGCTGACAGCCTGATGGCTCAGCATAATTGCTGGAAGACAAAAAAGTGGCCTCAGGACTCTACTAGCAAGTTTAACTTTTAACTATTGTTTATTTATCTTTACTTTGACCAAACCAAGAGTTCAAACTACTAGCAAGTTTAAAGCACAACTCTGAGTTGCCCTCATAAGACAGGGAACATACACAAATGTAAAATATGAGAAAACTAAATGTTACTGAAGAGTAGCATTCATGAGATATGTTAAAATTCAAAGGTTGATCATCTTCAATGTGACTTTTAACTTCAATCATTATTTGTTCAGCTGTTTACTGAGTGCCAACTATGTGCCAGGCAGTAGAATCCACAATGAACAAACTCCCTGCCTTGCATGGTGACGACAAATAATACCCAGCGAGTAGATATGCAGTTGTCCTTTGGTATTCACAGAGCGCTGGTTCCAAGACCCCTGAGGATACCAAAACCTAAAGATGCTCAAGTCCCTGATATCCTGATATCAAATGGTGTAGTATTTGCATACGCACGTCCTCATGTATACTTTAAATCATCTTTAGCTTTGTAATAGTTAATACAATGTAAATGCTATGTAAATAGTTGTTAAATATTTTATTTGCATTATTTTTATCATTGTATTATTTTTTATGATTTTGAGCTTTTTTAGTATTTTCAATCCAAGGTTGGTTGGATCTGCAGATATGGAACCAAAGGATACAGAGGGCCAACTGTACATGGTAACGACCAGCTCAGGGCCAGGTGATCTAGGTCAGTCCCACTCCCCTCCTCCTGACTTCTCTGCTGACAGAATGAGCAGGCAAGCATGAGTGGCCATAAGAAAAGATACACAAAGGACAGTGTGCACAGGAAAAGCACATAAAGATTTTTTGTAAACACATAGGAGTATGTAAACACACAGAAGTGTTTACAGCCACCACTCATGGGACAGAGAATAGAGAATCATCTACCCAGGGACACACTGAGGCCACCCACTACAGAGTAGAGATGACACAGAGACTTTAGATATACCTCTTAGAAGCAAGGGGTAACAAAAGCTCACAAAAGTGACACAAGATTTTAGGTGCTCATCCAGACTCCATGAACAAACCAGAGATGAAGCAACAGGTCTAATAAAGGGGTTACTGCACCAGTCACAAGGGCTCCTGGAATGCTCTCAGGTTTGTCTCCTCCATCCACCCTCACTGCCTTGGTGATCTTACCCAGTCTATGGTTAAATGCATCTAAATGCTAATGCTTTCCAAATGCCCATCCCAGTCCCCACTCTTCTCAGAACTCCAGACTCGTGTGTCTACTGCCTACTCAGTAATGCCACCTCGACCACTGGCCAGCTTCTCAGATTGATGGCAGCTGTGACCAAACCCAATCACCCCTGAGAAGCTTCCCCTCCAGTGCTCAGTGGCTGCCAGCTCCATCCTTCCAGTTGCTCAGCAACAAATTTTGAGGGGGAGGAAAAAAATACAATTACATTTAGAATTCTAAATGTGACAAATACATATATGACATTACTAAATACAGTTGTTACTAAAATACTACAATAAATAAGAAATAGTCTGCACTCCTAGAAAATCCAAGAAAATCAACTGAGAAACTATTAGAAACCAGAGAATTCAATATTGGTATATAGGACTTACTGAATAAAAAGATTAAAATTCTACAGACTTGAGTAAATAAGACATAACTTTTTCTTAGACCAAAAGACTCAACAATGTGAAGATGCAAAACATAAATTTAATGATTCTCAATGAATATTTCAACAGAATTTTCATATGCAAAAATTTACGGGAATATTTGAGAAAAGCTGGGGGTAAAAAGACTAAACACTAGTTCTACCAAGTGCTAAAATGTATTATAAAGCTATGATAAACAAAATAGCGTGGTACTAACAAACAAACTGAACAAATGGTTTAGTATTTGTAAATACACAGAATGGAAAAAAATACAGAAACATATACAAAGTTAAATCCAAGACATTTCAAAAGTGAATGACATTTCAAAGAAAACCAAAGAAGAAAAGGTAACAGTAGCCCAGAAAGGAGTTAGGGACTCCGGCTGACACCTAGGATGGGGTCGGGTACCCTCAGACAACCTAGCAGTGAGAGAACAAACTGACACAAACTCCCTGAGGCCAATTTAGCAACATCCATCAAAATTACAAACGCCATACCCTTTGACCCAGTAATTCCTGTTCTGGGAATTCATTTAGCTGATGTTCATACACATGTTCCAAGAGACACTTAAAACACATATTCATTGCAACATCATTTGTGATGCCAGCACACTGGAAACAACGTAAGTACACACCCCTTGGGGACTCATTAAATAATAAGATCTACACAGCAGAATACTATACGGCAGCTAATAAACATCTTGGCCACACATCAGAGTCACCTGGAAAGCTTCTGAAAATCCAGACATGACACAGAAGAGGTCACACTCAGACCAATTAAATCAGATCTCTAGAGCAACGGCCCAAGCATTTTATTTTATTTTATGTTTTATGGACCAAACAAAATGAGCATAAGGAATCAGCATTTTAAAATAGCGGAGAATCTCAGGGCAAACCACCCAAAGGCAAACTAGGTTCCACTGCTCAACAACATGAGCCTGGGTCAGCTTCCTAAACTACAAAATGGGAAGGCAACAGACTGGCCTCAAAGAGTTGTGAAGACAGTGAAAAACCTATGTGAACGCTAAGGAGAAGCTACCTGGCAATAGGAAGTATTCAGTCAGTGTCAGCTGCTTATCTAGTGCAAAGGTTCATGGCACATTCCAGGGATATGACAAAGGCAATACTCACAGATGTGCTTTTGTGTGTGCATGTGTACTACATATAATATGGAAAACATATACATACACATAAAATATAAAAATTTTGCAAAAGATGATATTGACAACAGTCACCTCTAGGAAGAACCTGCTTCTATTACATACTCTCATAACTTTCAAAAATGTTACCCTAAATCCAACTCCAACTTAACAGGAAATAGGACAGAGGACATGCTAAACCACACGTGGGTAACAATCAGCAAAATCCAGCCAGTAGGAAATAAACAACCTGATTTACTTTACCAAATAAATTTTGAGGTTAAAAAAAAAAGAGAGAGAGAAATGGAAGGTCAACTACGAGGCATTGGTGTTTGGAGCCTTATTAATAGCCTGATTCAAACAGAACTTTCTTTTAATTAAGACATTATAAGAAAACTGGAAGTTTCAACAGTGGCTGAAAATATTTACAGATGAAATGATACAAGGCAGAATTTGTTTCAAAATAACCCAGGAGGGAAAAAAGCAGGCTGCTGTTGGAAGTGGGCAATGAGCACATGAGGAGTCATGTTCTTCTGTCTACTGTCTTTTGTATTTCAAATTCTACCTAATAAACATTTTGTGAAGTACATATATTACCTTTCCAACATCAAAAAAAACCAAGCTAGCGTAAAAAGTAGAACTATTATTACAGAAAATATTCAAATAGAAGTTGGTTATTTTAGAAGAAATTGGCTAGTTTTAAAAGTATCTCTCAGATAGTATGGTAATTAGTTGCTTTTTTCTTTTCTTTTTTTTTTTTTGAGACGGAGTCTTGCTCTGTCGCCCAGGCTGGAGTGCAGTGGCCGGATCTCAGCTCACTGCAAGCTCCGCCTCCCGGGTTTACGCCATTCTCCTGCCTCAGCCTCCCAAGTAGCTGGGACTACAGGCGCCCGCCACCTCGCCTGGCTAGTTTTTTGTATTTTTTTAGTAGAGACGGGGTTTCACCGTGTTAGCCAGGATGGTCTCGATCTCCTGACCTCGTGATCCACCCGTCTCGGCCTCCCAAAGTGCTGGGATTACAGGCTTGAGCCACCGCACCCGGCCAGTCGCTTTTTTCTAACACGGCAATGCAAATAAATCCTCAGTTAGTCCACGAGGTAGTTCTGTTTCAATCCTCAATAACTCTCTGGCCCTACCTTCTAAATGTGTGATTTTAAGCAAAGCACTTGACCATTGTACATCTCAATTTCCTCATCTGTAAAAAGGAAGCAGATCATTGGTTCTCAAATTTTGGAAATATATATTTTTCCAGGGGAAAGACTTCATAGATGATTCTAACACTCCTCTTCCTCCTCCCTGACCACATGCTCCTCAAACCCATCCAACTCTGAAAGGTTAAGATACCAGGTTATTTTCTGATATAACTTCAATATCTAGCAAACTCAATACTGCTTTCTAAAAATGAAGCATATAACCTTCACTGCAAAATAAAAATAAATTGCAAAATAAAAAATTAAAATGCAATGTTTCTTGTGATAATTTTTTTAAAGTCCTCCTAACAACTTAAATCAGGTTTTCCTGACTTGTGATTTAAGTCAAATCGCTTGGAGGCTTCTTATGCCTGAGCTTTCTTAAAGAAGGTGCAGTTTCAGGGTGAATCACTGGAAAGGTGAAATAGCAGCTATGACACAAGATGAGACTGAGCCAGGTGGCCCAAGGCTCGATCCCCAGGTGGGGTCCACAGATAGTTGAATCTTAGGGGAAACAGATATCCCTCAACCCCTGGCTTTCTATTCATTATTCTCTCTCAGTGCATAAGCTGAATCTGATGAGAAACAGACAGACGTCCCTCCACCCCTGGCTTTCAATTCATTATTCTCTTTCAGTGCATACTATGCAGCATATGCCCTCATCCAAGGACAAGAGCCACTTCAGGCAGACAACACTCAACAGTGTATATCACGAATTCATTTATTTTATTTATTTATTTTTATTCGAAGTCTCACTCTGTCACTCAGGCTGGAGTGCAGTCGCATGATCCCAGCTCGCTGCAACTTCCGCCTCCTTGGTTCAAGCAATTCTTCTGCCTCAGCCTCCTACAGGTGCGTGCCACCACACCCAGCTCATTTTTGTATTTTTTAGTAGAGACGGGCTGTCACCATATTGTCCAGGCTAGTCTATATCACGAATTCAAAATCAGCAAAAGGAATACCAGGAAATGCTCAGGATACTCTGTTTAGCATAAAAGAAGATAAAGTGTAATAAAATTTTATAAATATACATACATGTATTTATGTATATGTTTACATTAAGAAAAAAACAGGCTGGGCACAGACACTCATGCCTGTAATTCCAGCACTTTGGGAGGCTCAGGCAGGAGCATAACTTAAGCTCAGGAGTTTGAGACCAGCCTGGGCAACACCAGGGAGTTTCATCTCTACAAAAAATTTTTTAAAAATTAGCCAGGCATGGTGGTACACATCTGTGAACCCAGCTACTCAGAGGCTGAGGTAGGAAGGCAGCTTGAGCCCAGGAAGTCGAGGTTGCACTGAGTTACAATTGCACCGTGCTCCACTATCTTCCAGCCTGGGCAACAGAGTAAGACTCTGTCTCAAAAAAGAAAAGAGAAGAGGAAAAGGAAGAAGAAAGGAAAGAAAAGCCATAGAAAATATCCCAAAAAGTTAACAGGAGGTGAAGGAATGTTCTTTATATACTTAGCTGTATTTTCCAAACATTGTACACTGAGTATAAATAATCAGAAAGAAAAATGAAAAGCTTTTTCAAGAGAAATAATAGTAACAATAATAGCTAGTTACCTACTTGAGTTCACACTCTGTCAGGAATCATGCTAAGCAGACCTCATTCAATCCTCACCAGAGCCTACAGAGTTGGGTATATGGAGAGAAGGGGATTCTGATTAAGCCCCCATGACTCTACAAAGGGGTCTCCTGCAATGGGCACCTGAAAAAGCCTTGAATAGTAAAGGAGAAGCTGTTTAAAGACAAAACAAGGAAGCCAACTTTCTCAGGCAGTGTGCACCTACACACAGAAAGAAGTCTCAGGCCCGGAGCACAGGCACCTTTCTATTCTCCTGACAGCCCACCTGAGGGACATCAAGAGCCACAGATGTCATGATAGGTGGGTGAATGCTACAGAAGGAATGTTTGTGTTCCTCCAAAATTCATGTTGAAGACCTAACCTCCAAAGTAATGTTATTTGGAGGTAGGGCCTTTGGGAGGCAAGTAGGTCATAAGGGCAGAGCCATCGTGAATGTGAGTAGTGGCCTTATAAAAGAGGCCTAAGGGAGTTCATTTGCCCTTTTCACCATGTGACAACTCAATGAGAAGACAGGTCTATGAACCAAGAAGTGGGCCCTTACCACTGAACCTGCTGGCACCTTGATCTTGGACTTCTAGCCTCCTTTAGAGGCTGTCAGCAATAAATGTCTGTTGTTTATAAGCCACCCAGGCTACAGTATTTTTGTTATAACAGACTGAGCGAAAACAGTAAGCAAAACCAAAGAAGAGGTAGTAAGAAATGGAATTCGGCATGCACTGGGGGTCACCTCACAAAGGGCCAGGAAGTGAGAAAGGCTGAGTAAGTCACTGTCCTGTATCACTGAAAATGTGGGCACAGCCAGCCATAAAGGAATAACGTAAAACGAAGCACAAACTCCAAGGAGGCAGGGTTATCTGCTGGGGAAATCGGAGGGATGAACTACTGGAAAGACTTTGCTGATGAGAGAAGTGAAGAGCGCCCATACCTACGGGGACCAGGTCAGGAGGGAGCAGTCTGATGATGATGAAGTATCTGCCAAGGACACTATTAGGAAACCTGAAACTTATTTTCCAAATGATGCCACTCCCTTCCCAAGAAGCACTCAGGTCCCTGTAACTGGGCACAAAGGCCATACTACCCAAAGCAAGAGAAAGTAATGAACAGTTTTCTCAGGTTTTATGTTCTAATGGGCTTGTCCTAGAAGGGGTTAATATGTCAAATTATTCCATGACACCTCTTGGTACACTGCCACTACTCTGCTTCCCTGTCCAGGGCAGGAGGAATGGCCTGGTTGGACCCAGGGCCCTGTCACTGCCCAGTGCACACCAACAGTGTTGGAGCACTCTGTTCCTCATCCAAAGGACAAAAAGACACCCAGTCCAAGCACACAGGACAAAGACAACGGTTTCTAGGCAGTAACTGACATTCTTAGTGCTACCATATTGTCCTTCGTCTTTGTTAAAGAATTCTGCTCGTGATTTTTAAAGAGAAAAGCCCAGAACTGACACAGACTTTTGGAGATTTTTGTCAGCATCCCAGCACTAGCAAAGACAAAGTTACCATCCCGCTGCCTACAGCAACACCTGCAGGTCAAGAGTCTGAACTGCAGGTGCTATGAAAGTTGACACTGACAGCCCATGCCCAGAAAACCAACACCAAACCCTACTGTGATGTCATCCAAGAGGCAAACCCTAACAGGCAGCTCTTGAGAAATGCCTGATTAGTGACTATGTCATAAGATGCTGCAGACTTTGCACTCCTCTCTTCCACAGTCCTAATCATGTTTGCAGGCACTGGTCACTCAGTCTAGTATTACACAAACACTGAAGCTCAAATGGCACTTTTCACTGTTTACAAAGTCTTTACTATGAACTTTTTTTTTTTTTTTTGAGATGTAGTCTCGCTCTGCTCTGTCACCAAGGCTGGAATGCAGTGGCACGATCTCAAGTCACTGCAACCTCCACATCCTGGGTTCAAGCAATTCTGCTGCCTCAGCCTCCTGTGTAGCTGGGATTACAGGCACGTACCACACCTGGTTAATTTTTTGTATTTTTAGTAGCGATGGAGTTTCACCATGTTGATGAGGCTGGTCTCAAACTCCTGACTTCAAATGATCAGCCCGCCTCGGCCTCTAACAGTGCTGAGATTACAGGTATAAGCCACCACACCCAGCCTGAACAACTACCAAAACTGTAAAGTATCCTTACAGAATATAAGCACATTCTCTGATGCTATCTTGTACAAATAAGGTAATATCTGTGTGCTCAAATTCTCACTCTTCTCTGAGGAATAAGATGGGTTATTTACTTTGGGCCGGGCACAGTGGCTCATGCCTATAATTCCAGCACTTTGGGAGACTGAGGCGGGTGGATCATCCAAGGTCAGGAGTTCGACACCAGTCTGGCCAACATGGTGAAACAGTCTCTACTAAAAAAATACAAAAATTAGCCACGCATGGTGGCAGGTACCTGCACTCCCAGCTACTTGGGAGGCTGAGGCAGGAGAATCGCTTAAACCTGGGAGGTGTAAGTTGTAGTAGGCCAAGATCACACCATTGTACTCCAGCCTGGGCAACAAGAGCACAACTCCGTCTCAAAAAAAAAAAAGATAGGTTATTTTAAGCACTGGGGTGGGAGCATTTCTGATCTTCATTTGACATGTCCTGGCAGCAACAGCAGGGCAGGAGCAAGAAAGAAATTCAGACCAGTTGTAGGTTATTAGTCAGGGAGATGCTAAAATCAGAGTGATGGTAAAATTACGTCAAAATAAAATTTCCCCCAAATCACCCCGAAAATACTGTAAATGAAACCTGTACATTATTATGTATAAATAACAATGTATGCTGCAACAGCTTTAAGGCAGAACACAGGCACAAGGTTGCCAGGATCTGGGAGTCTGGCATCAATGGAAATGTCACTGTATTAGTCCATTCTCACACTGCTATAAGGACATACCCAAGACGGGGTAATTTATAAAGAAAAGAGGTTTAATTGACTCACAGTTCAGCATGGCTGGGGAGGCCTCAGGAAACTTTACAATCATGACAGAAGGGGAAGTAAACACATACTTCTTCACACAGCAGCGGGAAGAAGTGCCAAGCAAAGGGGGAAAAGCCCCTTATAAAACCATCTCATGAGAACTCACTATCATGAGAACCACATGTATGTAACTGCCCCCATGATTCATTGCCTTCCACCAGGTCCCTCCCATGACACATGGGGATTATGGGAACTGCAATTCAAGATGAGATTTGGGTGGGGACACAGCTAAACCATACCGGTCATCTATTTTGACTGCGGTGGTTACAAGACTGTATTTGTCCAAAGTCATAAACTGTATTCTACAAGGAATGAATTGTACTGTTACATAAATTATACTCTACTAAAACACAAAACAATTGTCTGTATACAGTAATGAATACCTTATAATAAAAATGCATATATAGAGGCAGGAGGATTACTTTGAGCCCAGAAGTTTGAGTTCAGCCTGGACAACACAGCAACACTCTGTCTCTAAAAAACTAAAACTCAAAATACATACATGCAAAATATAAATACATTATTTTTTAATAATTTCTTTTTTCCCAGAACTTACACTAAATTTATTTAAATTAAATAAGCATGTGATGTGACTTTACTGTAGCATACAAAAAGGGAGCTAATGCCTAATACTGGTTAGAACCAAAAAACGTGTCAAGCAGGCGTCAGCAGAAATCAGCTAAGACTTAGATTCTAGGTGACTGATTTTAGACAGAGTGCCCACAAAAGGCGGTGCTTCTGTGTGGTCTTCCAAAGAATAACTACCTTAACTTACTCAATTAAAAGAACTGCAGATCTACAGTTTATAGGATAAACTATCCTGAACACTGGTGGGAGGACTGGGGGTACTGCTAAAGGTAGAACAAGGAAAAGGATGGTCTTTCATGTTCTACTTTCAAATCTGCCAAAACATTACATTTCAGGTATAACCAGAGATCAGTGCCACAACTTCCTGTTTTGTTAGAGGAAAACAAGTAACTGAAGCTGAGAATGTTCCAGTCCTTGGAAATGTTTGATTAGGATTCTTGCAGGACCAGTCTATTCTGAACAAAAAGCTACCAAGTAGAAAGGTTACCTTTCCTGAAACATATGCAAGTCTTCACTCTATACTTATTTTTAAGGTAGAACTCACAAAACTAACTCTAATTCTAACCCAGAACATAAATCATTGGTTCAAGAATTTTAAAATAGGGTCCCTATGAAACAACAAAGTAGCTATTCTAGTCTATTACTCAGAAATCAAAACAAATCCCCTCTTTTCATTTTTTAGAGATCACAAAAGGAATACAAAAAAAATTAATGAAACAAAATAAACGGCTCATTACAGAAAAATTAGATAATTGATAGTAAGCGACCAAAGATAAAAATGGAAGAACACTCACAATTCCCACACTCTGGGATTACCACTATTATTTTGCTTGCCAGCCTTTTTTTTCTGACATATATAGATTTTTAAAGTGTTTCAAATTTGATTTTGATGTTAGACTATATAGTTTGAATTCTCCCCTTCTCACTTAACATTATATCATGAAAATATCTGTATAAGTCAAGGTTCCACCAAAGAAACAGAAGCAGCAGATATAGTCAGCCCTCGCTATCCATGGGTTCCATATCCCAAATCAAAATATTCCCAAAAAATATTGATCAAAATATTTGCTGCAGATCAAAAATACTCCCAAAAAAAGGCCAGGCATGGTGGCTCACACCTGTAATCCCAGCACTTTAGGAGGCTGAGGTGAGTGAATCACTTGAGTTCAGGAGTTCGACCCCAGCCTGGCCAACATGGTAAGACCCCAACTCTACAAAAAATACAAAAATCAGCTGGGCAAGGTGGTGCACGCCTGTAGTCCCAGCTACTTGGGAGGCTGAGGTGGGAGGATCGCTTGAGCTCAGAAGCCAGAGGCTGCAGTGAAACAAGAGTATGTCACTGCAAACAGAGCAAGACCCAGTATCAAAAAATATAAAATAAAATTTCAAAAAAAAAAAAAAGGATTGTTTTGTCTGTGCTGAACATGTACAAACTTCTTGTCATTATTCCCTAAATAATACAGTGTAACAACTATTTACATAGCATTTACATTGTATTAGGGATTGTAAGTAATCTAGAGACGATTTAAAGTATATGGGAGAATATGCATAGGTTATACACAAATATTATACTGTTTTATGTAAGAGACCTAACCATTCACCAATTTTGGTATCCACGAGGGACCTGGAACCAATCCCCTTCAGATACCAAGGGATAAATGTATTTATTAAGAGAGTTACTGCAAGAAATTGGCTTACATGATTGTGGGGGCTGGCTAGGCCAGTCTGAAATCCACATAGCAGGCCAATGTGGAACTCTCCAGAAACTGAGTGCAGCTGCTGTCCATCGGAGAAATTTCTTCTACGTCAGGGGAGCTCTGCTGTGTTCTTCAGGCTTTCAGCTGATAGATCAGGCCCACTCAGATCACCTAGGACAATCACCCTTACTTAAAGTCAACCAATTATTAACTTGTATCACATCCACAAAATACCGTGACAGCAATGCCAAGATGAGTGTTTGACTGAATAACCAGGACTGTAACTTAGCCAAACTCACAAATGAAACTGACCATCACAATAACCGTGTCAGTAATCTTTAAAAGCATTTTATAAATGTATTTATCCATTCCCTTACTATAGAAATTCAGCATTCTTCCAAAATTTTGCTAATATAAGTAATGTTGGAATAAATAGAACTCAAGTGAACAATGCTATAGACTGAATGTCTGTGTCCCAAAATTCCTATGCTAAATCTTAATCCCAAGATATTGGGATTAGTACTTCGGGAGGTGATTACAGCTCTGCCTTCATGACTGGAATTAGTGCCCTCATAAAAGACTTGAGAGAGTTCTCTCACCTCTTTCAGCATTTGAGGACACAGCGAGGTAACTATGAATCAGAAAGTGGGCTCTCACCAGACATTGAAGCGGCCAGTCTTGATCTTAGACTTCTAGTCTCCAGAACTGTGAGCAATAAATTTCTGTAGTCTATAAGCCACCCGGGTTATATTATTTTATTATAGCAGCATAAGTGGACTATGACAAACAACTTTGTATATTCAATCTTCATTCTCACATCTGATTATTGTACAGAAAGACTACCAGTAAGGAGGGGCTACACATAGAAAGAACTCTAGAAAACCTCATAAGATCCCCTTGAGTCTTTGGCTGAATACAAAACTGCACACGTGTAAAGTGCAACTCCATGAGACAAGTAGGAAACCTGGGTAACTGCCAGACAATCCCTAGAGCTGGGAGATGTTCAAGCCTCAACCAGCCAGAATGGAAAGACCTCACTAAACAGCTGGAGCACTCGGAAGCCCCAAAAAGGCATGTGTTAGAAGACTAAGCTAGCTTTAAAATAAAAGTACCCTAGACACAGCTTAATAAAACTGAAAAACAAGGCCAGACACATTGGTGCACACCTATAATCCCAGCACTTTGTAAGCCAAGGTGGGAAGATCATTTGGGACCAGGAGTTCCAGATCAGCTTGGGTAACATTAAGACTCCATCTCTACAATCAATTGATCAATCAATACAAATAAAAACCAAGCTTCAAAGAGATCATTCTGATCAGCAAATAAATTAATTGCCTGCAAGAACAAAACTCAACACTCAACAGAAGAAACCAAAACCCAGAGATTCGACAGCGCAACATTCGTTAATGTCTAGCATCCAATCAAAAATTATCAGACATTTCAAAGAAAAAGAAAATGTGACCCAAAATCAAGAGAAAACTCAATCCATAGAAATAAACCAAGAAATCACAGAGATAATGGAATTAGCAGATAAAGACTTTAAACTATTGTAAGTATATTGAAGGATTTAAAGGAAAACCAAGGTAGGAATCGAAGCCATAAAAAACAATCAAAGGGAACCTGCAGGGTTGAAAAATAAACTATCTGAAATTAAGAAGTTACTAGATGAGTTTAACTAAAGATTGGACACTAAAGGAGAAAAGACAGTAAAGTTGAAGGCAGGTCAACAGAAAATATTCCAAAGGAAGGACAAAGAGAAAACAGACCTCCTGAGAGAGAGAGAGAGAGAGAGAGAGAGAGAGAGAGAGAGAGAGTGTGTGTGTGTGTGTGTGTGTGTGTGTGTGTGTGTGTGTGTGTGTGTGTTGGGGTTGAGGGGTGGGCACAAAAGTCCCCAAATAGTATAAACACAACAAAAATCATGCCTGAGTAAATCTTAAACTGCTCAAACTAATGATAATAACTTAAAAGCAGCTGATATAACAAAAGAATGGGGATATTTCACATACAGGGGAACAAAGAATGTCTACTCACTTCTCATCATAAACAGTGCAACCTAGAAGACAATGGAATTATAGTCTTTAAAATGTTTAAAGAAAAACAAAAACAAAAAAAAAGTGTCAACTGCAATTCTATATCCAACAAAAATATCCTCAGACATGCAAGATGAAATAAAGGCATTTTCAGACAAAAAAGCTGAAAGAATTCACTATCAGCAGATTTGTACTATAAAAAATATTTTTAAAAGATCTGCAAGGAAATATCAGCTGTCTGCCTTCCACCCTATACTTCCCACTTCCAATCTCTAAATCTTTATTTCACCCCTTCTCATCCAGAGCTCCATATTCAAGAACTGCTCCCCTTCTCCATCAATTTGGTTCTGCCATCAAACAATTGTTTTCTCTGAACTTCGTTAGCCCGGCCTTTAAGACTCTGCAATCTTGCCCCTCCTGTCTTTACAAAACTTATTTTCTCTTACTCCATATTTTATAAGCCATTCCAAGTTGTTCACTTTGCTTCACTAACTAGAAAAAAAAAATTCAAAAACTCCCCCACACCCTAGGCAATACAGCAAGAAAATCTTTTAAAAATTTAGCCAGGTATAATGGCAGACATCTCTACAAAAAATTACAAAATTAACCAGATGTGGTGGTGCACGCTTACGGTCCCAGCTACTCAGGAGGCTGAGGCGAGAGGATTGCTGGAGTCCAAGAGTTCAATTCATATATTGCACTATGATCACACCACTGCACTCCAGCCCGGGCAACAGAGTAAGATCCGGTTTCTATTTAAAAATGTGCATGCACACACACAGTCTCCCACAAAACAGGTCAGAAAGAGCACAGAAGTAAGAAAAACAGAAGACAACTCAAGGTGGCAGGGATTCAGGGGGACACAGGTGACCCATCCTATCAGAGGGAAGAGAGTGAATTTTCCAAAAAACAAAGCAGGCCAAGAGGCTCATGGCTGTCTTGCAGACACTGCTACAACTCCCACACAAGAAGGGATCAGCTCCTCTCACTCAGACTGCAAGGAAGGACTGTATAACTAAGTTTAGAGCACCCACGAAACATAACTCCTAAAAAGTGAGTACAAGTACAGCATGAGACTTGATTCAGGGAAACCTTATGCCACATTCAAGCTCTACTGCTCATTAGCTGCTTGACTATCGGCTCATTTAAAATTCACAATAGCTCTATAAGACAGGTACTATTATTATCACCGACATTTTACAGAGGAGAAAACAGAGACACAGAAAGATTATACTGCTTGCTCAAGGTAATACATTCAGGAAGCAGCATAGCCAGGATGTGAATCCAGTCACCTAAAACAGACTGCCATTTCAGGTGTCCATTATACCTCAGGCACTATAAGCACATCCTAGCAGTGCTCCTGCAGAGAGAAAAACACAAACAATAGAGCTGATGAGGCTAAACGTCTAAAAACAGATGAAGTTAGGTCTTTGTGAGAGGAGTCAAGTGCTCTAACTTTGGCTCTATATCTCAAATGGTTGTATGACTACTGACCTCACCTAATGAGGGAACTGACCTTAGGCCAACTGACCTCCCATCCTACGTAACTGAAAGACTGTAATCCAGCAGTTTGCAAATATGAAGAGCTAAATAAATACTGACATCAAGAATTGATGTGTTACAAAGAATGAATTATGGACAAACACAAACACCAGATGTCAAGCAAGAAAGAAGGAAGCTGCAAAGTAGAAATTCCCACCTGGGAAGAGCTGGTGGTTCCCTAGGGACTTCAGCAGCACCAGCAACTGCTCCTGGAGCTTCTGCCTCCTGTGAGCCATGGGCCATTTCCTTCACAGGGTCCTGTGGGCCTGGAGGCTGCACTTTCTCTACTTCCTGACGCCCACCCAATTCTGTGGTGGAGTCAATCTCTATTTCCTGGACTGGAACTGGGACTGGCTCCTTCTCAGTTGCAGCAGCTGACACAGTCTTGGCCTCTTCTTCTTCCTTTCTTCTGATTTTCTCTTCAAGTTCCTGCCTTCTCTTCTCATCATCCTGACGGGCCATGTGGTCAAAGGTTTTGAATACCTAAAATCAAACAGCAACCCAGCAATCAGTTCGTCTGCCCAACAATGTACCACATATCTTGTAGAAACGTGGTAAAATCTGTTAAGGAGAGAACTAAAAGTCATAAACTGACAAGTTTTCCCATTGGAAAAATGGAAATGCACTGCCACTTCACCAAAAGCTGACAGGTAAACAGTGTTTAACAGGAGGATTCCAAAATCAACAAAATCAAAAACTTACAAACCAAGGCTAACAATATTTACAAACCTAAAATATGCACAGTTAGATGGTCTTTGTTGTCATTATTTTTACAGACCCCAGTTTTGTTCACAATGCAAAGAATACATGGTCCTGGTACAACTGTGGGTTATAAAGGATCCAAAATTCAGACTCACAAATGAAACATGAAAATATGGCTGAACTTCAATTCCCCAAATGCAACCAGGTTTACTGGACTGCTGCTATTTTTCACCACACTGTATGGACATTCAATTCAACAAACATCTACTATGTGCCTATGGTGTGCAAGAAACACACAAACAAAAAAAAATATGAAAATGATTTCTGCTGCCTCCTAAGAACTCAAAATTCTGGTGTGTAAATAAGTTCTTAACATTTTCTGGGACACAGTCACACCCATGAAGGTGCTGGGACCTCTCTACCAAAAAAGTACAGTGAAGACATACCCACATATGAAAACTCTGATACAAGAGGAGGCATGACAGAGCCCTTAACTCCCTGTCAGAGTATGGGTGGGAATGAGCATACCTGGCAAAAGAAATCTAGGGAGACTTCTTGGAACAAGGAGGATTCCAGTTAGACCTTGAATGAGAGGCACATCTTCCATAGGGAACCATTGGAGGAAACGCCATAGCTCCAAGAATAGGCTTGTCAAGGAATGGCAAAAGCTCTTGCAACAACTGGAGGGAGGAAAGGCTGAGAGAGCAACCTGGGACATGGGCGGGAGTCAGATTCTAAAGGGCTAGAATGTGGACTGGTATTAAGTAACAATGTTCTGTGCACTGCGCAGGCAGTCAAAAGGGTGCTAACAGACTAACTGTGTCAAATGATTCTACCAACATTCTCTCAAAACCCTCACAAAAATCCTGTGAAGAAGACAGCATCAACATTTCAAAAATGAGAAAAAATAAGGCTTGGAAAGGTTAAGTAACTTGCCCCAGCTCCTGCTGGCAAAAGAAGTAAAAAATTACGCAGCACGCACCAAACAGTGCAAGGAGATGATGATGTACGCAGAAGGGAAAAAAAAAATCAATAAAATCCTAAAAGGTTAAAAACTGGAAACAACACCAGAACCACTTTCACTTCTGCAGATAACCTGAAGCCCTGACTAGATTCTAACATTCGTGTTTCTACCGCTTTGAGTCCATTGCAGTCAGAGTTGCTCATCCTCCTGATACTCCAGCTCATCTTAACTCCACAAAAGCAAAGCAACAAGAACTCTCTCTCCTAACACCTGAGACTTCTAACACAGAATCCCCAGACTTGATAGTCCTCACCATGCCACTGCCTCTGCTCACTCAGTACATCTAGCCTTCTCTGACCTACCCATTCACACCACCAGGAAGTGCTACCACTGCCAACCTCCCAACCATCACGTGTTCTCGGTATTCATTCTAGAGTCACAGAACATGGAGCTGGAAGAGAACTCCAATCTGTGACCTCCTGAGACAATCTTCTCAGCTGACAAGAGGTGAAGTGACTCTCCCAAGATTTCCCAACAATTTATGTGAGGAACAGGATGTAGCTAGCTTTCCTGATTCTAGTTTCAAGGACTTCTACAAAGGAGCACTTCTTAAAGTGGAATCCCAAAAAAAACAGCATTATCGATTACAATGAATGGCTTGTCCGTCTAAACTATTTTTGTCTTAAAACATACTAATGTATTCTAAAGTGGAATGCAATTTTCACATACATCATTCCTACTGAGGTTCTTCAAGCTGTGTATCCAGGCTATGCAAACTCTTAGGAGGAAACATATGAGCTGCCTAACTCTACACCAACAATGCACTCCCCAAAATATTAAGGGAACACTTTGAAGTTCTACAATGATGCAGCCCAGCACTCCCATCCAAATTCTTCTCTGCCTATATTCAGCAGAGACACCAAGCATCCCACTTCTGGTCAGGGTGGAGGGGCAGACCACAGGAAGCAGTCTTATGCCATCAAGTTAGGGACAGAAAAAAAAAAAATCCTAAGAGGCAGATGAGTAGGAGTGGAGAGGTCAGGAGATCACCTACTACCACACCACACAGAAATAATGTTATGCTGGTACCAAGTCACTCAGTCTCATTCAGTGTTGTCCCACCCCACAACAAAATCCTTGTCAATACTGAAATCACCTTTACAAGCCTCCTGCCAAATGAGCTTCTGCGGATAAAAGAACAGGTTCTGGCCGGCCACGGTGGCTCATGTCTGTAATCCCAGCAATTTGGGAGGTCGAGGTGGGTGATCACCTGAGGTCAGGAGTTCAAGACCAGCCTGGCCAACGTGGTGAAACCCCATCTCTACTACCAAAAATACAAAAATTAGCCGGGCATAGTGGCGCATGCCTGTAATCCCAGCTACTCCGGAGGCTGAGGCAGGAGAATCACTTGAACCTGGGAGGTGGAGGTGCCGTGAGCCAAGATTGCGCCACTGCACTCCAGCCTGGGCAACAGAGTAAGACTCCACCTCACAAAAAAAAAAAAAAAAAGAACAAGTTCCCAGGATTCACCCTGATCTACCCAACCAAAATATCCAGGAATGTGTTTTTAAAAGTTCCTTGGCCGGGTGCAGCAGCTCACACCTGTAATCCCAGCACTTTGGGAGGCTGAGGCAGGCACATCACGAGGTCAGGAGTTTGAGACCAGCCTGGCCAACATGGTGAAACCCCATCTCTACTAAAAATACAAAAATTAGCCAGTCGTGGTGTTGCATGCCTGCAATCCCAGCTACTCAAGAGGCTGAGGCAGGCGAATTGCTTAAACCCAGGAGGTGGAGGTTGCAGTGAGCCAAGATCATGCCACTGCACTCCAGCCCGGGTGACAGTGAGACTCTGTCTCCGGGAAAAAAAAAAAAGTTCCTTAAGCGATGCTGATAGTTGAGAACCACTTCCAGAAAACATGACACCTCTCTTAACCATTTGCTGAAGACTGTCCTCTTGCGTTTCTGTGAAACTTACTGCTCTCCACCAAGATTATTCCCCAAGACCTGTTCTTCACCTTTGGCTCTTCTCTCTCCCTCGAATCACTCCAGTTGCTCTAGCTCCCAAAAGATCTAGTCCAGTAATTCCAATAGCCTATGGGCAGAGACTCCTACCAGGAACTTCAACCTAAAACTGAACTTTTTCCCCTAAACCCAGGTGACAGTTCAGTTAATGCATTATCACTATTTCAGTCACCCAAGTTTAAACCTTGGATCATCACTGACCCATCCCTCCCCTTCTTCCATCCCCGCTCCCCATCTCCACTACTTCTCTAGACTGGTCACCAAACCCTAACCTATGGAAGTGTCTTATAAGAGGTGTTACCAGGTAAATGAGTGCACTACCTCTGTCAGTTCATCTGTGAAACAAAGACCAACCTCTCAGGTTATGTTAAGGGTTAAATAAGACAACAACTCCAGAATATAAAACATCTGACACTATACATATTCGTATATACTCCTTTTTCCTCCACACCTTTCTGCAAACTACAATCATCCTGGACAAAAGTGTTCTCATGCTACTATGGAATGGTTAAACAATAGAACAGAAAGATTTGGATTTCACAAAATGAAATTTTTAGTTCCAGCTCTACGGTGAATGGCTGTGTGTTCTCGGTCAAATCACTTAACCTTGCTGAATTGGTATGTGAACTTGAAACTTACCTATTTCACAGAGAGACTGAAGATCAAATGGCAAGGCTTCATTAACCTGCCATAAGGTCCTGCTAAAGGCCACCTTCAACAGCTCTCTGATCACTAAGATGGCACTTATGCCACTGACAAGGATGAGGAATAGCCTTAAGTTCTGAAATTGAACCCTAATGGAACCCCATTCTTCATTTGGCCCTATTACCCTGGTAGCTACCAAGCCAGTCAAAGCTTTGGCTTCTACTGAGGAAAGTAACATCCGATCAACCTGCAGCATGCATTAAGATTTCAGTAGGAAACATCTGAAACACTTTATAAATTGTAACATCTAGAGAACTGGGGGAGGTATCATCAGCATTTCTATCTTCTTGGGTTTCTACGAACAGGCTTAATGCTTGGCTGAATAGTTTCTTTCAATCTCATCAGAAGTCCCATCTCTCTTATGAAACCTTCTTCACTTCTCAACCATCATTTCTATCTCCTTTCTTTACAATGGGCTCCATCAAATAATTGCCCTTACAAAGTTTTCTATTACTTTCTGGGTTTTCCCTCTTTAACTGTGTCACAAACAGAGAGAAACCACTACTTAAAGACCCCTATCACCCGTACCTAAGAGTGTAAACTACATTCAGCAAACGGTTGCTTACTACATTCAAAAGTGCCCAGTCAACTTTACTGAATGAGTACTGACAGCGCTTCCAACATACAATAAACTTAACCTGGAAGGTATGGAATTAAGTTCAAATGAAATTTTAATAATCACTACAATGACAGTCTTTGACCTGGGAAGTCACATTTCAAACAAGCGGCCACACCCATTGATCCACACAATGCCTCCGTCATCACCGCCAGCTCAAGTCTTTGGTGGTTCTGGGGCATGCACGTTTCTGTTGCTGTAAATGTCCTTCCTTCCTGTCTGGCCTGCATGGATTTCACTCCCTGACTAGCAGACCCCAGCACCGTGAGGGGTACGCGCTGCCGGGTGCTGAGCAGGGCTCTTCACAGTCGGCTTACTACTTCTGAAACCTCAGGACGTCCGGAGCGAACCCCGGCTGCTCCCTCAGCGGAATAAACTGACATCCAATCCGTGCTTCAGATTACTGAAGCCATTCTCGAAAGCTCAACCCCAGGACACCATGAAAAGGAGGAAACAGGCTGGGAGAGCTTGGAGGAGCGGGCGCCAGGAGTCAAGGCAGGCCGGGGGCGGCGGCTCCCCAGACCGCAGGCCTGCCCGCCTCACCTGCAGCACCAGGGCCTGCGCGGCCCCGGGTGGGAAGCCCATGCGGTCCGACGGGTGGCGCAGCAAGCGATAGAAGTCTGTCTTGCGGTAGAGGAAGCCAAAGAGAACGCGCAGGAAATCCTGGACGTTGCCCACGTGCTGCAGGATGCCCAGAAGGGCCTGGTCATACAGCTCCGCCGCTCCGGGCTCCATGTCGCCTCCCGCCCTAGGTACGCTTCACACACGGAGCGCCGCCTCAGACCTGCCGACTGGCCACTTCCGGCGTCCGCAGCCAACGGCTCCGCCGGACGGCGTGGCTCCAGAACTTCCGGTCCGTGCTTGTTCGGCCCCTGCGACCCCGGGCTGTATTCCCCGGGCCCGGCTGCCCCACGCTCTTTGCCCTGATGTGGTCTTTGACAAAAGAGCCCGATAAAGTCAGCATTGAGGTTCCTACGCGGAAGGAGGCCCGTGGCTGCTGTTGCGCTGTGGTCGCTTGGCCGCCATGTTTGAAGAGGGCGAAAAAACTATGGGGCGTCCAGTGTCACGTGACTGCTCGGATTTTTGTCACGTTTTCTGTGGAGCCTTTCTTATTTCTGTGTTCAGTTCCCGCCTGGGTATTCGGAACCTGTGGTTAAAGCTGGGGCTGCGGTAAGCTTTTTGTTAGTGAGCCAGATACGGGAAAATGCGTATATGTGGGATCTATGGGTTTCTTATTAATAACAGAGCTGTGAGTTAAACTCAGGGCGTTGCATCAGAAGAAAGTCAAGACGATGAAGAAAAGAAAAGAGTGAGTGCATTCACGTATATTAAGTGGAAAGAGCTAGATTCAGAATTGGGAATCCGTATGCCATCGTTGTGAAATATGTACGTGTATGTGTGTATAGTATGTATATACATATATACGTCATGTATGCATATGTTGTTAGTGTCTGTCAAAGTATAATCTTAAAAGCATGACACTCATACAAATTTATCATGAACACATATCCAAGATTTCTTCAGCAAATTAACAATGATATGGTAAAGCTGGTTCAAAAGCATTTTGAGGAAGTGGACTTTAAACATTTTGACAAAGCATTAGAGTAAGATTAGGTTGGATACAAAGCCGGCTGGTGTTGTACAAGATGATAAAACCATAGGTTATCATTTCTAGTGGATATAAATGATTTGCACTTCTTCTAGAATAAAACATGCAGGTTAACACGTCTTCACAGTGTCTACACTTTAATGAATTGTAAGTAAAATCAAACTCAGGTAAATTGCCCTAGAACAGTGGTTCTGAAACTCTTGATTTAGGAGCCATTGATGCTCTTAAAATTTGTTGAACACTCCAAAGAACATTTGTTGATATGGGTTATACTTATCAATATTTACCACATTAGAAATTAAAACTTAGAAAATGTTTAAATATCCATTTTTAAATGACGATAAAACACATTACATGTTAACATACTTTTATGCAAAAAATAATGTTCTTCAAAGCAATAAAAGCTCAGCGAGAGGAGTAACATAGTTTTACATTTTTGCAAATCTCTTTAATGAGCTTACTGGAAGACAGCAAGATTCCGCGGGCAAGGTAGCTCACGCTTGTAATCCCAGAACTTTGGGAGGCTGAGGCAGGAGGATCACAAGGTCAGGAGTTCGAGACCAGCCTGGGCAACACAGTGAAACCCTGTCTCTACTGAAAATACAAAAATTAGCGGGGCATGGTGGCACGCATCTGTACTCCCAGCTACTCGAGAGACTGAGGCTGGAGAATCACTTGAACCTGGGAGGTGGAGGTTGCAGTGAGCCTAGATCGTGCCACTGCCATCCAGCCTGGGCAACAGAGTGAGACTGTCTCAAAAAAAGAAAAAAAGAAACTAAACTATGGTTTAATGAAACAAAATACCTCAGCTAAAAATAAGAATAAAGGAGATCGAAGTTGGGGATGTCAAATATTGCCCTCTGTAAATCTAAAGGGTTTCTGCATTTTATTAATAAATGTTTTATAATTAAAATGTAATGTTTTAAGAAGATTCATTATACACTATAATAAAAAGATGTGGGGGAGCAGACACTTGTAGACACTGCTGGTGGAAGTGTAAGAATATACAGACATTTTTTAAGGCAGTTTGGCAAAATCTAGCTTTATCAGTCAGGATCTTGGTAGGAAACAGATGGCCCTCCCAAGCTGGGTAGTTTGAAGGGGGCTTTTAAAAGGGACTATTTACAAAGATAGGGGCAAGGTTTTTGAAACCTCGCATGAGATAGAATGGGACCATGGGACTAGTAACAGCAGGGAGCTGTTCCCACCCCTGGGCCTGGAGGGCCTGGAAGAAAGTGGCTTCTAAAATCAAGATGAATAGTTGCTAGTGGAGAAGCCCGCCTGTCCTCTAACTCCTTGCCCTCTGACTTTCTGCTGGTAGTGACTAATGGTCACATCCATTTTGAAGCCGGAAGTTAAGATGAACAGGCTAACCCTCTTCATCTGGATCAGCCTTCCAGGGAAGAGAGTAGGTTGGAAAAAGGTGGAGAGCAGATCAGAAAAGGCACGAAAAAGAAATCCAGTACACTATCAAAAATCAAAATGTACATAGATATTGGCCAAGCAATTTCACTACTAGAAATTTACCAGCTGGGCGCGGTGACTGACACCTGTTATCCCACCACTTTGGGAGGCCAAGGCGGGCAGATCACTTAAGGTTGGGAGTTCGAGACCAGCCTGACCAACATGGAGAAACCCCATCTCTACTAAAAATACAAAATTAGTCAGGCATGGTGGCACATGCCTGTAATCCCAGCTACTCAGGAGGCTGAGGCAGGAGAATCACTTGAACCCAGGAGGCAGAGGTTGTGGTGAGCCGAGATCGTGCCATTGCACTCCAGCCTGGGCAACAATAGCAAAACTCCATCACAAAAATAAAAAGAAAAAAAGAAAGAAATTTACCCTATAACTATATTCAAGCGACTGTATGGATTTATTTATATGAGGACATTCATTACAGCATGACTTATAATTGTGAAAAGCTAGAGTTAAACACCCAACCATAGGTGGCTGAATAAATTGTGATCCATAGTTTTTATTCACACACAACATGTATTTACTGAGAATCCGTGGGTATGAATTTATGAAGTGAATACAACACATTGCAGAATGGAATATATGGCAGCAACAGGCCCCAAGTAAGTCCAAAACCCAGCAGAGAAAAACCTGTATTTAGTCCTAAAGCTGGAGAATAATCTCCTTTGACTCCATGTTCTAAATCCTGGGCACACTGGTTTGGGGATTGGGCCCCCAAGGCCTCAGGCAGCCAGATCTCCATGGCTTTCTCTTGGTTTGGAGTCTCATGACTGCAGCTCTCCCAGGCTGGGGTTACACAAGGGTAGGTCTACAGTTTTGGGCTCTACTAGGTGCCGCCCTGGTGGGAACTCTCTGTAACAGCTCTGACCACACATTCCTGCTAAGCATTGCCTCAGTAGGGACTCTCTGTGGTGGCTCTTCCCCTGCAATAAGTTTCTTCCTGGGCCTCAAGCTGTTGCCAAGGCTTACTGCTTGTTTCCTCCAAAACAGCAATCCAAACCGACCTGGTCCCACATGAGCTGTGCCTGGGGCAGCTGAGGAATGCTGCACTGGAATGCAGGGAGCGGAGTTCCAAGGCAGCTCTGGGCAGTGAGCCTATGGACGTTACCCCAGGCCTGTCCTCCAGAATCATTCTGCCCTCCTAGAGCTCTGGACCTGTGATGGAAGGGGCAGCCTCGAAAATCTCCTCTGAAATAGCTTTGAGGTCATTCTCCCATTGCCATTGCCTTGGTGAATAGCATCTGGCTCCCTTCCATTCACACTAATCTCTTCAGCAAGCAGTCTCTGGGCCACGCTCTGAGTTCACTCTCCTAAATGTACCTTTTTATATTTTACATGGCCAGGCTATAAATTTTCCAAATCTTTCACTCTGCTTCTTTTTAAATTATAAATTCTGTCTTTAAGTCATTCCTTTGTTCTTGTATCTCACTATATGTGATTAAAAATGGCCACGTAGCAGCCTGAATGCTTAACTGCTTAGGTATTTCTTCCACCAGATATCCTAGTTTGTCATTCACATTCCACTTTCCATAAAGCTGTCAGGCATGGACACAGTTCCACCATTACTACTTTATAACAAAGATGCCCTTTATTCAAGTTTCCAATACCTTGCTTCTCATTTCTGTCTGAGACCTCATCAGAATGGCCTCTACCAATATTAAATATAATGTTGGTAGCTATATTGCCAGTAAAGGCCATTTACTGTTAATGTTGGTAGAGATATAGACAGTAAAGGCCATTTACTGTTAATGTTGGTAGAGATTTGGACAGTAAAGGCGATTTACTGCCCACATCAGAGACTGTGTCCATATCTCTATCAACAATCGTGACCACTGAAGTAATCTTTAAGAAGATTCTGACTTTCCCTGTATCTCTTCTCTTCTGAGACTTCACCCTTAATGCTCCATTTATGGCAATACAGGCTCTTTCTAGCATGCTCCTCAAAATTCTTCCAGTCTCTACCCATTATCCAGTTCCAAAGCTACTTTTATGTTTTCAGATATTGGTTATAGCAATAGACCCACTTCTCAGTGCCAATTTTCTATCTTAGTCTGTTTACGGTTGCCATAACAATACCACAGACCAGGTAATCTATAAATAACAGGCCTTTATTTAGCTCATGGTTCTGGAGGCTGGAAAGTTCAGGAACTTGATGCCAGCATCTGTTGAGGGCCTTCTTGTTTAGTCATCCCTTGGCAGAAAGCAAAAGGCAGAAGGGGCAAGTGAGTACACGAGATAGAGGCACCAGGGGCCAGCATCACTTTATAACAACTCACTTTTATGGTAACTAATTCACTGTAGTAATAACATTGATTCATTAATGAGGGCTGTACCCACATGATCCAATCATCTTTTATTAGGCCCTACCTCCCAACATTGTTTCATTGGGGCTTACATTTCCAGCACATGAATTTGGGAGACACATTTCAACCATAGCAAGCATGTTAACTAAAGAGAAGACATTTAAAAAATGAAATCATTTAGTAGTGAAAACACGATGTATTCAATGAAAAATACACCAGATGAGATGTACCACAGATTAGAAATACAGCCAGGAGCAGTGGCCCACACCTGTAATCCAAGCACTTTGGGAGGCCAAGGCGGGAGGATCATTTGAGGTCAGGAGTTAAAGACCAGCATGACCAACATGGTGAAACCCCGTCTCTACTAACTACTAAAAATACAAAAATTAGCCATGCATGGTGGCACGCCCCTGTAGTACCAGTTACTTGGGAGGCCGAAGTAGGAGAGTTGCTTGAACCTGGGAGGCAGAGGTTGCAGTGAGCCAAGATCGTGCCATTGCACTCCAACCTCGGCAACAAGAGCGAAACTCCATCTCAAGAAAAATAAAAAGAAAGAAAAAAGAAAGAAATAAATAGGGCCGGGCGCGGTGGCTCAAACCTGTAATCCCAGCACTTTGGGAGGCCAAGATGGGCAGATCACGAGGTCAGGAGATCGAGACCATCCTGGCTAACACGGTGAAACCCCGTCTCTACTAAAAAAATACAAAAAATTAGCCGGGCAAGATGGCGGGCGCCCATAGTCCCAGCTACTCGGGAGGCTGAGGCAGGAGAATGGCGTAAACCCGGGAGGCGGAGCTTGCAGTGAGCGTGGATCTGGCCACTGCCCCCCAGCCTGGGTGACAGAGCAAGACTCCGTCTCAAAAAAAAAAAAATAAAAATACA
>NW_016805193.1:561318-584809 GCF_001698545.2 Rhinopithecus bieti | reverse complement strand
AAAAAAAAAAAAAAAAAAAAAAAAATGACATCCTAAGGTTTATAATGTACGCAAGTAAAGTGTATTACAACCATAACACAAAGGCCAAGAGGGATAGAGTGAAAGGATACAGTTGTAAGATTCATATACTGCATGTGAAGTTATATAATTTATTTGAAGGTAGACTGTGGTAAGTTAGAGATTATCTATAAACTGTAAAGAAAGCTCTAAAAATAAAAATTAAAAAAACAGAGTGGTCACATAAGGCAACAAAGGAGATAAAGTGGAATCATACAAACCACTCAGTAAATTCAAAAGCAGGCAGAAAAAGCAGAACAATAACCCAATTACAGATTTAAAGCCATATTGATAATCACAGCCTACTCAGAAAAGCTCTTTTGGGGTCAAAAGGAAAAGGCACTCTCACCCTCCACATCAGAGACTGGACTGTGGAGATGGTGGCCCAGAAGAAAAACAAGGGGCTGGAGCACCTTGTGAAAGCAAAGAAATACCTGAAAACTTTTTTTTTTAATGGAAGCCAGATTATGACAGTGCTGCTTCTGAATATGGAAAATATATTTAAAATAACAATAACATTAAATGTAAATAAACCTTTCAATTAGAAGAGATTGTCTGATTGACTAAAAAAGCAAGACCCAACTGTATGCTGCTTAAATGAAACTCACTTTAAATGTAAAGTGAAATACATTGAAACTAGGCTGGGCACAGTGGTTCACACGTATAATCCCAGCACTTTGGGAGGCCAAGGTGAGAGGATTATTCGAGGCCAGGAGTCCAAAACCAGTCTGGGCAAAATAGCAAGACCCTGTCTTCAAGCAAAAAAAAAAAAAAAAAACTAAGTGGCAAAAGGTATACTATGTTTAAACCAATAAAAATAAAATGTTAACTAAAAGTGACAGAATGTATATTTTGAAAGGCTAAAAAGACTGTATACATACACACACAGTGGTTATCTCTGGGTTACAGATATAAGTAATTTTTGTTTTTTGTTTTCTTAACTGTACTTTGTCTTACAATTATTCTGTCATAAGTTTATGGGGATTTGAGGAGTGTTTGTTTGTTTGTTTGTTTTTAAATAGAGATGATGTCTCACAGTGTTGCCCAGGCTGGTCTCGAACTCCTGGACTCAAGCGATCCTCTCACCTTGGCCTCCCAAAGTACCAGGATTACAGGTATGAGCCACTGTGCCCAGCCTGTTGTGTTTATTATCAGAAAAATAAATTTTTTTTTGAGACGGAGTCTCGCTCTGTCGCCCAGGCTGGAGTGCAGTGGCGCAATCTCAGCTCACTGCAACGTCCACCTGCTGGGTTCATGCCATTCTCCTGTCTCAGCTTCCCGAGTAGCTGGGACTACAGGGCGCCCGCCACCATGCCCGGCTCATTTTTTTGTATTTTTAGTAGAGACGGGGTTTCACCGTGTTAGCCAAGATGGTCTCCATCTCCTGACCTTGTGATCCACCTGCCTTGGCCTCCCAAAGTGCTAGGATTACAGGCGTGAGCCACCACGCCTGGCCAGAAAAATAAATGGTTTTAAAACAAAAGAATATTTGCTGAGAATACACTAAGCTGTCACTGCTATGTAATAATTACTCTTCAGAGTAATGAGAGCAAAAGAGCCCTCTGTTTATTTCAGTCATTTATTTAATGGATATTTATTATGTGCCTGTGTGCCAGGTGCTAGGTGCTGGAAACACAATGGTAAGCAAAAAGATAAAGTCATTGCCTCCTATAGCTTACAGTTTAGAGGAGGAATCAGACATGGGGGAGCCGTGTAACCCCACCAGTGAATTTTTATCTTCAAACTGTGAGGGGAACTAGGAGGGAGTAGGATATGGTATAGCAGGAGCACATAACAGGGACCTGACCAAGATGGGTAACAGGGCAGTATCCCAGAAGTCACTTCTGATCTGAGATCCAAAGGAAGAGGGATGGGAGGGAGCAAACCAGGACCATCTAAATCCTTCTTGGAGATTTTTCTGGCTGTAATTGACAAGAAAGAACTCTCTTCTCTGGGATGAAAGAAGCCTTATCATCTGCTACATGGAGGAAGCCCATTTTTTACTTGAGAGAAGGAAATCAACCCATAAAGAGAAGCAAAAAACTGGGCTTTTTAAAAGACGTTTTTAGAGTAGTTCCAGGTTCACAGCAAAACTGAGAGGAAGGTACAGAGATATCCCATATACTCACTCCTGCCTCTGCACATGCATAGCCTCTCTCATTCTCAGCATTCCCCATCAGAATGTGCAAAATGGTACATTTGTTACAACTAATGGTACATTTGCTACAATATCACCCAGAATCCTTAGTTTACATTAGGGCTTACTCTGGTGGTGTACATTCTGTGGGTTTGGACAGATGTACAATGATGCGCCTCCATGATTATAATATCATATAAAGTAGTTTCCCTGCCCTATAAGTCTTTTGTGCTCTGCCGGTTGAACTCCCCTAATCCCAAACCCTAGCAACTACTGATCATTTTATGGTCTTTACAGCTTTGTCTTTTACAGAATGTCCTATCATTGGAATCAGACAGATGAAGACTTTTTAGATTAGCTTTTTTCACTTAGTAGTATATGTTTGAAGTTCCTCCGTGTCTTTTCTTTGTCTTTCTTCCTGTGTGTCTTTCTTTCTTTCCTTTTTTTTTTTTTTTTTTTTTCCCGAGATGGAGTTTCACTCTTGTTGCCCAGGCTGGAGTGCGATAGCATGATCTTGGCTCACTGCAACCTCTGCCTCCTGGGTTCAGGCAACTCTCCTGCCTCAGTCATCCAAGTAGCTGGGAATATAGGCACCTGCCACCACATCCAGTGAATTTTTGTATTTTTAGTAGAGTCAGGATTTCATCATATTGGCCAGGCTGTTCTCAAACTCCTGACCTTGTGATCTGCCCACCTCGGCCTCCTAAAGTGCTAGGATTACAGACGTGAGCCACCGCGCCTACCCCTCCATGTCTTTTCATAGTTTAATAGCTCATTTCTTTTTAATGCTGAATAATATTCCACTGTGTGGATTAACCCATTCACCTACTGAAGGACATCTTGGTTACTTCCAAGTTTTGACAATTATGAATTAAGCTGCCATAAACATCCATGTGTTGGTTTTTGTGTAGACATAAGTTTTCAACTCCATTGGGTACATACCAAGAAATGTGATTGCTGGATCATATGGTAAGATATATTTAGTTTTAGAAGAAACTGCAGAACTGTCTTCCGAAGTGGCTGTACCATTTTGCATTCCTATCAGGAATGAAGGAGAGTTGCTGCTTCTCCACATCCCTCCCAGCATTTGGTGGTGTCAGTGTTCCAGATTTTGGATGTTCTAATAGATGTGTAGTAGTATCTCATTATTGTTTTAATGATCATTTCCCTGATGATATATGACATGTAGCATCTTTTCATATGCTTGTTTGCCATCTATACATCTTCTTTGGTAAGGCTAAGTTTTTAACTGAGTTATTTGTTTTCTTATTTTTATATTGGAGAGTCCATTTAGATTTTAAATAAAAGTTATTTATTGGATAGATCTTTTTCTTTTTTATAATCTGAAGCACTTCACAAATGTGCATGTCATCCTTGTGCACAGACCATGGTAATCTACTCTGTACCATTGTAATTTTAGCATGTGTGCTGCTGAAGCCAGCACAGATGTGTCTTTCGCTAATATCTTCCTCTCCCAGGCAGTGGCTTGTCTTCTCATCCTTTTAAAATTTTATTTATTTATATATTTTTTGAGACAGAGTCTCGCTCTGTCACCCAAGCTGGAGTACAGTGGCGCAATTTTGGCTCACTGCAACCTCCACCTCCTGGTTGCAAATGATTCTTGTGCATCAGCCTCTCAAGTAGCTGGGATTACAGGTATGCACCACTGCACCCAGCTAATTTTTCTATTTTTAGTAGAGGCAGGTTTTCACCATGTTAACCAGGCTGGTCTCAAACTCCTGGCCTCAAGTGATCCACCCGCCTGTGCCTTCCAAAGTGCTAGGATTAAAGGCATGAGCCACCGCACCTGGCCATTGTCTTCTCCTTGTTGACATTGTCTTTTGCAGAGCAGAAGTTTTAAACTTCAATGAAATACACTCATCGTTCTATTACTGCTTAAAAATTTTGTTAATTATAGTTTATCAATTATTTCTTTCATGAATTATGCCTTTGGTGTTGTATCAAAAGGTCGCTACACCCAAGGTCATCTAGGTTTTACTCTGTGTTATCTTTTAGGAGTTTTATAGTTTTTATTTTACATTGAAGTCTATGATCCATTTTCAGTTAATTTTGTGAAGGGTGCAAAGCCTGTGTCTAGATTTATGTTTTTGCACATGGATGTCCAGTTGTACCTGTATCATTTGTTGAAAAGACTACCTTTTGGCTAGGTGTGCTGGCTCACACCTGTAATCCCAGCACTTTGGGAAGCCAAGGCAGGCAGATCGCCTGAGGTCAGGAGTTTGAGACCAGCCTAGCCAACATGGTGAAACCCCATCTCTACTAAAAATACAAAAATTAGCCAGGCATATTTGCGGGCCTGTAGTCCCAGCTATGCTGAGGCATGAGAATCACTTGAACCCAGAAGGCAAAGGTTCCAGTGAACCGAGATCGTGCCACTGCACTCCAGCCTGGGTGAGAGAGCAAGACTCTGTCTCACAAAAAAAAAAAAAAAAAAAAAAGTCTACCTTTGCTTCACTATATTTATTTGGGTCTATTTCTAGACTCTGTATTCTGTTACAGTGATCTATTTATCTGTTCTTTCACCAGTTCTTTCACTGTCTTCATTACTATAGCTTTATAGTAAGTCTACAAGTCAGATAGTGTTAGTCGTCTGACTTTATTTTCCTTCAATATTGTGTTGGGTATTCTGGGTCTTTTGACTCACCATGTAAGCTTAGTTGGCAGTGAGATAACTACTCCAGATGCCTGAGACTCCAGGTCTCACTCTCAGCTGATGTCTCTGGTCTTAGGTACATTTAGTTACCCAGAATGATGACTTACTTCTTCCTTACTGCATAGGCAACCTTGGTTATCTGAGATGATGATTGTCTTCCTCAGGAGAGCAGTATGACCTTTGAACCCCATTTATAACTCACTTAAAAAATGGTTATGGATAGTCTGGACAACATGGTGAAACCCCATCTCCACTAAAAATACAAAACAATGAGCTGGGTGTGGTGTCGTACGCCTATAGTCCCACCAGCTACTCAGGAGGCTGAGGTGGGAGGATAGCTTAACCCTGGGAAGCAGAGGTTGCAGTGAGCCAAGATTCCACCACTGCACTCCAGCCTAGGTGACAGAGAGACTCTGAAGAAAAAGGAAGGGAGGGAGGGAGGGAGGGAGGGAGGTAAAAGGGTAATAGGGTTTGGCTATGTCCCTACCCAAATCTCATCTTGAATTTCAGTTCCCATAATCCCCATGTGTTGTGGGAGGGACCAGGTGGAGATCACTGAATCATGAGAGTGGTTTCCCCCATCCTGTTCTCCTGATAATGATTTAGTTCTCACGAGATCTGCTGGTTTTACAAGGGGCTTCCCCTTTCACTGGGCACTGATTCTTCTCTCCCCTGGTGCCATATGAAGTAGGGCATGTTTGCTTCCCCTTCTGCCATGATTGTAAGTTTCCTGAGGCCTCCCCAGCCTTGTGAACTATGAGTCAATTAAAACTGTTTCCTTTATAAATTACCCAGTCTTGGGTATGTCTTTATTAGCAGCATGAAAACAGACTAATACAATGGGTATAGAAAGGTTTCAAAGAAGCAAAACCTTAGTAAGAATATTTGTGTGATGGGGGAAATTTTTGTATATTTCGTGTTTTATATGCTTGTAACATTTAAAAGTATTTGGTCTATTAGTGTAAGAATTGTATAACTCCAATTTAAAATGGTATTTCATATAAGCTTAAGATTTTAAATTGAAATGTTGCTAAATGTATGTGCAGTGTTACAACATCTATAAGAACTTTATATTAATGATATTCCATAAATTTAATTTATTAGGTTTAAAAGAGTTAAGTATATGGGAAGATTTTGTGTCTTATGTACAGAGTATTTAGAAAGGAAATGGAGAATATTACCTTTATAAATGCAGTTAAAATATGTTCAATTAATTACATCTGTAAACAGGCTAAACATTTTCCAAAGGTTACCTTTAAAGTAGGGATTAAATAGAAAAACAGAGGCTTGTACTATTGACTGAAATTAAGGCTGTTGAGGCAGAACTAATTTGATCAAGGTTTATTTGAAGCCAAATGTGAGAATCCACTTAGGAAACACTCTAACAATGTTAGGAATGTTCCAGTCTGTTACAAGGTAGAAGGCTTTTATAGGAAAGTTTAGGAGAAGGGAGGGGACGACTCATACAGGAGTTGTTTCCTCTTTCATTGGAGGGTAAAATACAGAGGTTACAATTATTGGATACCTATTGCAACATACAGGCTAAAATGTCTACATGCAAGACAATCAGTAAAGCTTGATGATTCAGAAATAAATCAGCATTCTTCCCAGTGTCAGAGGGTTACACGTTAATCAGTACATCAACAATTTGAGGAACTCATGATAAGATTCTTACCTTAGGGACAAGATGTCACCATGGATCACAAGGCCTTTCCAAGGTAGATATATTAGTCCGTTTTCACGCTGCTGATGAAGACATATCCTAGACTGGGCAATTTACAAGAGAAAGAGGTTTAATTGGAGTTACAGTTCCATGTGGCTGGGGAAGCCTCACAATCATGGTGGAAGGCAAGGAAGAGCAAGTCACATCCTGCATGGATGGCAGCAGGCAAAGAGAGAGAGCTTGTGCAAGGGAACTCCTCTTTCAAAAACCATCAGATCTCGTGAGACTTATTTGATATCATGAGAACAGCACAGGAAAGACCTGCGCCCATGATTCAATTACCTCCAACCGGGTCCGTCCCACAACAGGTAGGAATTCAAGATGAGATTTGGGTGGGGACTCAGCCAAACCATGTAAGTAGGTTAATTTGGAAGCCCGTTTATTTTTAAAGTAAACTGTGCAATGTGACCGATAGTTCATCAGTATACTGAACTTAAAACTGAAGGAAGAACGAGGCTTTTTAAAACTTCTGACTTTAGTACATCAGGTATCAGGATGGAGGGGTTATTGTTATCCTTGAGGTACCTCCGGCTGCATCTCTTCTCATCACAGTTAGGTATCTGGAACTCAAGAACTGAACTGGGTTTTAGGCAGAAGCGAAATGGAAACACTTAGTAAGCACGTACTATGTCACAAGTACTAGATGCTTTCACATATAATGTCTCATTTCATCCTTTAAAAAACACTATGGGGAGTCAGGGAAAATTTTCCTAATTTTTTTTTCTTTTTCTTGTTTTGTTTTGTTTTGTTTTGTTTTTTGAGACAGGGTCTCACTCTGTGACCCAGGCTAGAGTATAGTGGCACAATCACAGCTCACTGCAGTCTGCAGCCTCCACTTCCGGGATCAAGTGATCCTCCCACCTCACCCTCCCAAGTAGCTGGAACAACAGGTGAGTGCCACCATACCCAGCTAATTTTTTTTTAATGCAGAGATTGTGGTCTCTCTGTGTTTCCCAGGCTGGTTTCAAACTCCTGGGCTCAAGCAGTCTTCCCACCTTGGCCTCCCAAAGTTCTGGGATTGCTGGAGTGAGCCACTGTGCTCAGCCACTAATTTTTTTTCTCAGATGGGGTCTTGCTATGTTGCCCAGACTGACCTGTGATTCTTAGGCTCAAGAGATGCTCCCATCTCAGCCTCTCAAGTAGCTAGGACTATAGCATCACTGTGCCCAGCTAAACTGTCCCTGTTTTTACAGATAAAGAAACCAAACCCAGGCCAGGTGTGGTGGCTCACACCTGTAATCCCAGCAATTTGGGAGGCTGAGACAGGCATATCACCTGAGGTCAGGAGTTCAAGACCAGCCTGGTCAACATGGCAAAACCCTGTCTCTATTAAAAATACAAAAATTAGCCAGGCATGGTGGCAGGTGCCTGTAGTTGCAGCTACTCGAGAGGCTGAGGCAGGAGAATCACTCGAACCTGGGAGGCAGAGGTTGCAGTGAGCCAAGATCACACCAGTGCACTCCAGCCTGGGCAACAGAGTGAGATTCTGTCAAAAAAAAAAAAAAGAAAAGAAAAGAAACTAAAGGCAAGATAAGTCAAATATATTACCCAAAGGGGCCCAGCAGAGGAGTGACAAAACCAGCTTGGAAACTCTGCCTCACTGTGAGGAGTGAGATTATCTGCCCTCCCATTTCCTCTGAACTGCCATCTCTAGATGGCTCTGAACCTTTCCTCCACCCTCCATCTCCCACATCCAGCCCCTCTGCTCATGGAGAAAGGCACATCAGAGCTCAGTTCTGACATCTTAGCCCCATACTGGGCCTAGGTAGCTCCTATTCTGTGTGGAATGCCCTCCTCTTCTCCCTCAGATCCAAAGTGGAATCCCTCCCCACACCACCTGGATTCTGACACCCCACATGTGCTGCCTGGCCCCACCTTACCCCATGGCCTGTAGGCCAAATTGTGAGGGAAGGGAAGAGGAAGAACTCCCACTGTTCTTTTACTCAGCCTTGTTCTGGTGACTTAACAAAGTTGAGGAACTTGTATTAGCCATTTGCTTGTTTCAGTAGCCAGCCTAGCGTTTCTTTCGGTTGTCTGTCTGTTTCTTACTGAGTTCTAGGAGTTTGTTTATACATTCTAAACACAAGCCCTTTCTCAGATATGCGCGTATTTCAGATATATGCAAATATCTTTTCCTCTCTATGGTTTGAATTTTATCTCTCCTAAGGATGTGTTTTGTTGAACAGGTTTTTTTTTTTTTAATTTCAATACAGTTCAATTTATGAATCTTTTCTCTATAAGTAAGGCTTTTGTTTCTTAAGAAAAGTTTCTCCTATTTCAGTCTTGGGGATACTCTCATGTTATCTTTTAGAATTCTATCATTTTATCTTTCACATTTAGATCAACAATCTATCAGAAACTGATTTTTGTGTATCTTGGGGAAGAGGATCATGATTCATTTCTTTCTGTATGGATACCCATCTAGGTCAGCATCATGCATTGAAAAACCTCCTTTACTCAATGCTGTGCATGCCTCCTCCATCATAAATCATGTGTCCTTGTGGATATCATCTGTTTCTGGACTTTGTATTCTTTCCATTATTCTATTTGTCCTTCCTTGTGCCAAAATCTCACTATCTTTATTTCTGTATATTTATAACATCTTGAGTTCTGGTAGTGTAAGTTCTCTGACTTTGTTTTTCTTCAAGATTGCCTTGGTGAATTTTCGTCTTTTGTGGTTCTATATGAATTTTTGAATCAGCTTATCAGTTTCCATAAAAAATTTTCTGGGGTTATGATCGAAATTATGGTGAACCTAGTAATTAATTTGAAGAGAATTGACATCTCTGTAGTGTAGAGTCTTTAGTTCATGGTATATTCCTCCATTTCTTTTGACAGTTAATTTCTCTGAATATTAGACAAATTACAAATTTGTTATTTTTCATAGTTTTCTTGACTATCTTTTGTTAGAGTAATTCCAATAGTTTATATATAGATTCTTTTGGATCTTTTTTTAAAAAGTTTTTGTGGAGGTGGGGTCTTGCTATGTCTTGAACTCCTGGCCTCAAGTGATCCTCCTGCCTTGGCCTCAGAAATTGCTGGGATTACAGGCATGAGCCACTGCACCCAGCCTGAACCTTTTTTATACACATTTATGTCATCTGTGAATGATGTCAATTTTACTTATTTCTAATCTTTATAACCTTAATTTTTTTTTTTTTTTTTTTTTTTTTTGAGATGGAGTCTCACTCTGTTGCCCAGGCTGGAGTCCAGTAGTGCAATCTCGGCTCACTGCAAGCTCCGCCTCCTGAGTTCACGCCATTTTCCTGCCTCAGCCTCCCAAGTAGCTGGGACTACAGGTGCCCACCACCACGCCCAGCTAATTTTTTTGTATTTTTAGTAGAGACGGGGTTTCACCCTGTTAGCAAGGATGGTCTTGATCTCCTGACCTCATGATCAGCCCACCTCAGCCTCTCAAAGTGCTGGGATTACAGGCGTGAGCCACTGCGCCCAGCCTATGACCTTAATTTATTTTTCTTGCCTTATTACAATGGCTAAGACCTCCAGTACAATGTTGGGTAAAGGTGGTCAACTTTGTCTCATTCCCAATCTCAGGGGAAAGGGTTTCAATGTTTGACTATTAAGTATAAAATTTGTTCAACTGTATGTTATTTTATATGTGTGTGTGTATATATATATGTTATATACACACACAACGTTATACAGTTGAAAAAATACTACAGATAGGACTGAGCATGGTGACTCATACCTGTAATTCCAGCTACTTAGGAGGCTGAGGTAGGAGGATCCCTTGAGGCCAAGTGTTCAAGACCAGCCTGGGCAACAAAGTGAGAGCCCCATCTCTTAAACAAACAGACAAAAATAAATACTAGAGATAAAGAGGGATATTTTTATAGTCATTTCAAACTATAAAAATCTCAATTTATCAAGAAGGTTAAAACACTCTAAACTTGTATGCATCATACACACACACAGACACATACACACACACACACGGCTAAGATTTATTTTAGCTAGAATTTCTGTTATTTCTAATGGGAGGGTTAGCCACATAACCCAGACCCCTCCTCACTCCTGCCTTTCTTTGTATATTCTTTTTTTTTTTTTTTTTTGAGACAGAAGCTCACTCTTTCACTCAGGCTGGAGTACAGTGGTGCCATCTTAACTGACCTCAGCCTCAAACTCTTGTGCTCAAGCAGTCCTCCCACCTCAGCCTCCCAAGTAGCTAGCCTGGCTAACTTATAAACTTTTTGTAGAGACAGTATCTCGCTATGTTGCCTAGGCTGGTCTTGAACTCCTGGCCTCAAGCAATTCTCCTGCCTCAGCCTCCCAAAGTGCTGGGATTACAGGCATGAGCCACCATACCTGGACTCTCTTTGTGTATTCTTTTTTTTCTTTAAACATAAACTCAAGATTTTATTGTCTTCATAATAAAACAAAAGATGATACTTGGAACTGGGTCGCTTGGCCCTTTCTCTTCTTACTTCCTCCCAGTTCAAAATGCTTGTATCTCTTAATAGCCAGCATTCTCTTAGATCTGCAGTTGGGCTCCACGCACTCAAGCCTTCACACAATCTTCTTTGTAGTTTTAGCCTTTTTCTGGAAAATTGGCTGAGTCTCCCCACTGTAGCCCCTCTGCTTCCTGTCATAACATGGCTTTCCCTAGGCATACAGGGAAATGTGTCCTGTGTCACTCTGTGGGGCTGGTGCTTCCCACACTTCTTACCGAAAGTCCAGTGAGTTTTAGGAATGTTCACCATGTTTGCAGGAGCGCTACTGGCGCTCTTTGTGTTTTCTTGATTTTATTTGCTGTTAAATACATTGCAACTACGTTTCTGAGCTCATATGTGTCTTTCAACTTTAATTTTTTTGTTTGTGTGTTTACAGATGTTTTTCACTATTATATGGTCATACCTTAGTGTTTACCTTTATGGCTTCTGGACTTTGTGCTTAGGAAACTTTTCCCACCCCAAGATTATAACATACTCTTCTGTGTTTCCTTCTGATAGTTGTATGGTTTCATTTTTGTATTTAGTTATTTAATCTGTCTGTACTTGTATCTTGTGTATTGTGTGAGGTATAGATATAACTTTATTTTGATCCAAATAATTTGCTCACTACTCTCATGCCATTTACTGAAGGCTCTACCCTTTCCTCTGATTTGAAATGTCTGCTGTCAAAAGCTATTTTGTTCCTCAGATCTATCTGTTTATTCTGCACCTGTGTAGTTTTTAACAGGGCGACTTGTGCGATTTCTCCTCAGCCTCTATTCCCTGGTAGCTGTCCCTTCACCAGACCTCCTGTCCATCATGGCCAGCCAGCAACCCTCCCAAAGGTAGGCTATTGATGCTGGCACATGGGGCTCTTATGAGGACCCGAGAGTAGATAGTAGGCTCCAGAAACGCCAGTTCCTTTCCACCCCTTTTTGCTTGTCTTCCCTTTACATGCCAGCAGTCCCTCTGAGCCTCAAAGCAACAGCAGCCCCTCAGCCAAACAAGGGCTGGACCCAGCAGGGAGCAGAAAGACTCGAGGGGATCTGGAATGTTCCTTGACATTTCTACCCACTGCCCTGGCCTGGGGCCCTCCTGGGAGCTGGTCATTTGGACGGTGGGTTCGTCCCTCCCTGAATGCACCGTGGTTCTCCTCTAGCTCCTCCAGGTGTTGCCTACCTCACAGGCTGTTCCAGAAAAGGAGGGGCTGCACATCCTACTCCTGACTGACTCTCAGGCTCTGTGCCCTCCCAGTTTGAAGGGAAATTACTCCCACTCCTCAAAGACCCTTGTAAAGCATGAGCACACAATGGCCTGACTACTTTCTTGAAAAGAGGGATACACTAGTATCTCCACAAATCACTCTCCCACACATATATTATTTGTGTCATTCACAAAAATTATCTTAAGCCAAGAGGCAACCAGGGTAGGACATGTGACATAAAACACCATTTCTGCCAACAAATGTTTATTAAACACCCATGTGCACAGTACCGAGCCAGGATCTTCATCTCAACTGCAGTTCATGCTTCTGGAGAGCTGTCCAAGAGCTCAGGTTGGGCTGGTTTGAGGCCTGGGATCCAGGCCTGAGGTGAAGGTGGGAGGACCAGCCCAGCCCCAAGAGCTCCCAGCCTTCAGAATCCTGGGTGGCCTTGACTGGCAGCAACAGCCTTAATAAGAGTCGGAGCTGGAGACCAAACCCAACACTATTTTCCAGGAGGGGCTAATCCATGACCAAGGTGCTTATGGGAACATCCTTCCTGGGCCCTTCTCTTGCCAGAAAGGCCCGTAGATGGCAGACCTGCAGGTGCACTCTGGTGGGAGTGGCTGCTGACCGGCCTCCCACAGCATTGACTCTTGGCCTGAGCCTTTGCCTGTCCCTGGCCTCCTGTGATATCACAACCCAGGGCAGTGGTCACTGTCTGTGTTCTCAGGGACACTACTACATGTTAAAGACTTACTGACACAGAATTAAGACTTTTAACAAAGGAACTGAGAAGGGAAAAGTTGGATGAGAAGTGGGCTCCTAGGAAAGTGAGTGAGTGTGGGACAAACATGGAATGTGTCTGTTCCTGCCAACTTCCAGACCCAGGCCCAGAAGGAGAAGGCACTGCCCAAGGCCTAGGTGACTTGGAAACTGGGGACCCACTGTGAGAGCAGAGGAGCCATCAGTGGTGCTGCCTGGATGCCTCAAGAGCAGGCCATCCTCCAGTGACAGGCAGTCTCATGGGAACGGCCTCCCCTAGGATTTGAGAAGGGCGTGTGTCAAGGGACAGTCACAGGGAAGACCCTCATAACCCTTCGGTTCAGGGCCATAGAGCCTAGACAGGGCCTCTGGCCATATCAGAACCGCCGCCCATTGTTGGGCAAGAAGTTGCTGACGGCACCAGCACCTTTGATAGAACCTTCAAAGCTGTGGTTGACGTAGATGTTGTCAGCTGTGGAGACTCGGGAGGGGTGATTTGGGCAGGAGGCCACTATGGCTGCCACTGCTGCCTCCTCAGCCCACTTCTGCTCCAGTGCCAGAGCCGGGTTGATGTCAGGCCCTGCAGAGAGACAGAGAACCACAGTCAGAGAGGTGGGCAGGGGACACAGGTGAGAAGCTATTCCTGGTTCTGTACAACAAACCCAAGGCAGGAAGGGTCCCAGGGGGGCTCTGTGCCATGTGCCTTCTGGGGTCACTACATTTGCAGCCCAAGCTTCAGGGATGTCCTGGTCCCCCCATCCCCCAAGCATGTTGGGAGCCTCCAAGGAACAGCCACCACCTGCAGCTCCAAGGCCCTGGATACCCCTCGTCCAAGCACACCCCACAACTGCTCCTCCTTGCCCCTCTCTTATGTCTCACCCACCACCCCCAGCACACACACTCTACTCCTTCCAAGAGGGTCAGGGAGTCCCCACAAGAGACATGTTTAGGAACCATGGAGCTGCGTGGGCTCCAACCCCTGCTACCTTTGACCAAGTCTGTAACCTGGGGCAGGTGTCTCAGTTCCCTCATCTGTAAAAAGGGAAGGATAATGATACCTACCTCGGGGGGGTAGTTAAGAGAATTACAGACACATATGTTGATGCACAAACATACCCCTCTATAAATGTCCTCTAGTAATATTATTATTACTATCTGGTGGGGGGCAAAATTGAACTCCTCCCAGCTTGCCCACCCTGAGAGCCAGAAACACCTTCATCCTGGGAGGCTCACTTTGAGCCTCCATGCGCCTCAGCCTCCCAAAGTGCTAGGATTACAGGCATGAGCCACCACTCCTGGCCAGCATTTCAAAAAATTAATGAGACTGGGTGCGGTGGCCCACGCCTGTAATCTCCGCACTTTGGGAGGCCCGCACTTTGGGAAGCCAAGGCAGAGGGATCACCTGAGGTCAGGAGTTCGAGAACAGCCTGACCAACATGGTGAAACCTTGTCTCTAATAAAAATACAAAAATTGGCCAGGCATGGTGGTGTGCACTGATATCCTAGCTACGCAGGAGGCTAAGACAGGAGAATTCCTTGACCCCAGAAAGCAGAGGTTGCAGTGAGCTGAGATCGCACCACCACACTCCAGCCTGGGCAACAGAGTGAGGCTCTTGTCTTAAAAAAAAAAAAAAATTAATGATAGGGCTGGGACACAGTGGCTCATGCCTGTAATCCCAGCACTTTGGGAGGCCTTGGCGGTCAAATCACCTGAGGTCAGGAGTTCGAGACCAGCCTGGCCAGCATGGTGAAACCCCATCTCTACTAAAAATAAAAAATAAATTAAAAAAATTAGCCATGTGTAGTGGCGCGTGCCTATAATCCCAGCTGCTTGGGAGGCTAAAGCAGGAGAATGGCTTGAACTTGTGAGGCAGGGGTTGCAAGAAGCTGAGATCACACCACTGCACTCCAGCCTGGGCGACAGAGTGAGACTCCATCTCAATCAATTAAAATAAAATAAATAATAAATTTAAATGAAAATAAAAGCCAAGCACAGTGGCTCACACCTGTAATCCTAATACTGTGGAAGGCCAAGGTAGCACTATGGAAGACCAAGGTGGATCACTTGAGCTCAGGAGTTTGAGACCAGCCTGGGCAACACAGGGAGACCCCACCTCTACAAAAAATAAAAAATTGGCTGGCATGGTGATGTACACCTGGGGTCCCAGCTACTCAGGAGGCTGAGGTGGGAGGATCACTTGAGCCTGGGAAGTCAAGGCTGCAGTGAGCTGTGATCATGCTACTGCACTCCAGCCTGGGTGTCAGAGCAAGACCCTGTCTCCAAAAACAATTAATAATAATAATAATAATAAAATGGAACCAGAAATATCAGAATGCTTCACGTGTATAAGAGAAGTATTAATATTATTTAGTGAACAGGCATGTCTATGTGTGCTTGTGCATGTCACCTCTGGGTGTAAAACATATTTCTTGCTGAAAGGCATGCTTAAAAGTCCAACAGCAGTGCAGTGAAGATCCACAGTGTACAGGGCCACAGAAACGTTGTTTGACACATACATCGCTGACAAAAAAAAGATGTTCACAGCACATTAAATGAACAACAGAAGCTTCAAAGACTAGAAGTGCCACATGGTCATGGTCCTGGCTTCTGACGTCTGCCCATGGCTTGTGTGCACTTCCTGAGCTTCCGTGGTAAGCATGCACTGTTACTGTTGTCGTCATGATAATCATGACAGCCTGGGTAGGACAGGCCTGGGCCACTCACCCACATAGCTGAGGGAATGACACGGCGGAAAGACCAGGCCATGCAGCAGACCCAGGCAGAGTTAATCGAGGTTGACAAATGGCGGAGCAACAAGAAGAAGATCCTGAAAATGAGCTGGGCATTGGCGCGCGCGAGGCCCAGGACCATCAATGATGCAGGAGACGCATTGGGTCATGGCACAACCTGCAAAAACACCTGGACGCGGGTCAGAACCAGTGTCAGGCAGGGCACGGGCATCAGGCAGGGCACAGGGTGTCAAGTGGGGCACATGGTGGCCCACTCCTCCTCACCGCACTTCCCATAGAGATGGTGGCCTCTTTGGCCCTCTCCAGCCGGGTGGGCTTGGTGCTGATGGCAAAGGAGCGGGTAATGTGGGACACGAACTCCACAGACATGCCCACCGCCTATGGGCAGAGAGGGGGCATAAGCCAAGAAAGGCAGAGGTGGGAAGGAACTGGGGATGGGGAGATGAGGCCTCCACCAGGACCAGCGCAGGGCAGACATTAGATTCTAGACAGAGTATTTGGCCAGGTGCAGTGGCTCATGCGTATAATCCCAACACTGGGAGGCTGAGGTGAGAAGATCACTTGAGCCCAGGAGTTTGGGACCATCCTTGGCAACAAAGTGAACCCCTGTCTCTACAACAAAAATTAAAATATTAGCTGGACGCAGTGGCACGTGCCTATAGTCCCAGCTACTTGGGAGGCTGAGGTCAGAGGATCGCTTGAGCCCGAGTTCGAGGCTACAGTGAGCTGTGATCATGTCACTGCACAAGCCTGAGCAAGCCAGAGCAAGACCCTGCCTCTAAAAAGAAAGAAAGAAAGAAAAAAGAACTGGGAGTATTCTATAAGGCTGGATCCCCAACCACCCCTCCAGGGTCCCCTGGTGCCTGTGTCTGCTGGGTTACCGAGACCAGGGAGATGAGGGACACAGCATTGTAACTGATGCCCCACAGGGCCATGAAGCCGACGGTGTCCACGAGGATCATGATAATAGAGAGCAGGTTGAGGAGGCCGGAGCGCAGGTCCAGGCCCAGCAGGAGGCAGCAGACAGCGAAGGTGGGCACCAAGCAGAGGCTGAGCATGAAGAGCCCCTCAGGGAGAATGGTCAGGTACTGCTCATAAAACACATTGGTGACCCTGCCAGAGTACAGAGCATGGTCACAAGCTCAGGCCTCTGGGGCCCTCAAGGTGGGTGGGACACCCCACTTCAGAAGGAGAATGCTGAGGGTCAGGCAGGCTTATATTGGGGTACAAACCAGCATAAGAAATAGGCCCAAGTCTGCAGCCAAAGCCTCCTGACCTAAAACTGGTGCTCATCTCATGCAACTCCTTGCAAGCCCTCCGCCCTAACCTCCAATCTCCAGCAACCATCCCCCACCTCCCTCCAGCCCAGCCACTCAGGTCCTCACGTGTAGGGGAAGACCTCAAAAGCTGGGTCTGTCCCAGGCACCTTCCGCAGGTCAGCAGTGATGTTGGCTGCCAGCTCCCGAGCTGCCCGCAGAGCTTCTGTGTAATCCTGTGAGTTTTTCAGGGGCTTGTGATAGGCCATGAACCTGGAGGCTGGACAGCCATGGCACACAGAAGATGGAAGGGCAAAGGTCAGAGCCCTTTCCAGGACACCTTCAGAACACCCCAGACACCGTGGCACAGGCATGTGATCAAGCTGGTTTCAGGGCTCTGCCACCACCATTTGAAATTCTTAGTAAACTTTGTGCAAGAGGTCCATATTTTTGTTTTGCACCAGCCCTGCAAACTCCATAGCTGGCCCCACTGCTGTGGGAGACCCAGGCCTGACCTTTGATGAATGAAGCCTATAGAGATCTCTCTAGTGAACCCAGATTCTTCTCTATATGGTTTCAAGATATGCATTGGATTTTAAAATTAACTTAATTGGTTTTAATTTGCATATTCCTATAGGAAAGGACTAGAAAGGAAGACAGAAAATGAGAACAGTTGAATTATTAGAACTGTGGCTTAGGGCTCCTGCCAGATAAAGGTTATTTCTTAATGACGTTTTAAGAAATTAAGGTTATTGGCCAGGCGCGGTGGCTTACGCCTGTAATCCCAGCACTTTGGGAAGCTAAGGCAGGCCAATCACCTGAGATCAGGAGTTCGAGACCAGCCTGCCCAACATGGTGAGACCCTGTCTCTACTAAAAATGCGAGAATTAGCCAGCCGTGGTGGCACACCCCTGTAATCCCAGCTACTTGGGGGGCTGAGGCGGGAGAACTGCTTGAACCCAGGAGGTAGAGGCTGCAGTGAGCCGAGATTGTGCTACTGCACTCCAGCCTGGGCAACAGAGTAAGACCTCATCTCAAAAAAAAAAGAAAGCCAGGCGCGGTGGCTCACGCTTGTAATCCCAGCACTTTGGGAGGCCGAGACGGGTGGATCATGAGGTCAGGAGATCGAGACCATCCTGGCTAACACGGTGAAACCTTGTCTCTACTAAAAATACAAAAAAATGAGCCGGGCATGGTGGCAGGCACCTGTAGTCCTAGCTACTCGGGAGGCTGAGGCAGGAGAATGGACTGAACCCGGGAGGCGGAGCTTGCAGTGAGCCAAGATCGCGCCACCACACTCCAGCCTGGGCGACAGAGCGAGACTCCGTCTCAAAAAAAAAAAAAGAAGAAATTAAGGTTATTAAGACCCTTATACAATAAAGGGTTTTTTGTTCTTGTTTTTGTTTTTGTTTTCGAGACAGAGTCTCACTCTGTCACTGCGGCTGGAGCGCAGTGGCACGATCTCGGTTCACTGCAACTTCTGCTTCCCAGGTTCAAGTGATTGTCGAGTGAACTTCAGGCAGCTTTCAGCCAGCAGTTCAAACTAAAAATTATTACAGTACAAAGTGAGATCACCCTTCAAAAGCTCCCCCACCCACCAACGACCCCCATGTCTGTCTCCAGCACGAGCTCCCTTAGGGCCCCTACACCGAGCATGTCTGCACAGAGCTATAGCCAGCTCCTTTACACAGATGGCTGTCTTATTCTGCCATCTGCAGTATGAGCTGACAGCATGTTGTGGTTCCTTTTCCTGTCAGTCTAACTGCATCTCCCTTGTTACCTTTTTCTTCTTTTCTCTTTTTTTTTTTTTTTTTTTTTTTTTTTTTTTTTTTTTTTGAGAGAGGATCTCACTTTGTTGCCCACGCTGGAGTGCAGTGTTGCGATCATTGCGATCACGGCTCCCTGCAGCCTCAACCTCCCAGATTCAGATTATTCCTCCCACCCAGCCTCCTGAATAGTTGGAACTACAGGCACACGCCACCACACCCAGGCAGTTTTTTAAATTTTATTTTGTACAGGAGGCCGGGCACAGTGGTTCACGCCTGTAATACCAGCATTTTGGGAGGCTGAGGCAGGTGTATCACCTGAGGTCAGGAGTTTGAGACCAACCTGGCCAACATGGTGAAACTCCATCTCTGCCGAAAATACAAAAATTACCCAGGTGTGGTGGCATGCTCCTATAGTCCCAGCTACTCAGGAGGCTGAGGCAGGAGAATCGCTTGACCCTCGGAAGTGGAGATTGCAGTGACCTGAGATCACACCACTGCACTCTGGCCTGGGCAACAGAGTGAGACTCTGTCTCAAAATAAAAAATAAAAATAAAAATAAAAAAAGAGGGCCTCCCTATGTTGCTTGGGCTGGTCTCAAACTCCTGGGTTCAAGAGATCCTCTCGCCTCGGCCTCCTGGAGTGCTAAGATTACAGGCATGAGCCACCGCACCCAGCCTCTTGTTACTTTTAATAACTGCTAGGATTGTGCTGTGCCAAGCATCCTAATTCATTCGGCCAGCTGCCCTGTGGGTGTACTTTGTGCTGGTAAGAAAGGTGCTTAGCCAGGGTGTGGAGAACTCCCAAGTATGGTATCAACTGCTGAATGAATTCCACAAACTTAACGCTGACCATGGACTTGGGAGTGAGAGAAGGGGTGAAGTCTGAGGATGTGGAGTTGGGAAACAAGACCCCTGCTGACAGGGCCAGGGCAGTTAGAAGCTCCTGACACAGGAGGGAGACAACATGTGACAGGCTATTCCCTGGGGTTCTCAGGGGCCCTCCAGAGCAACTGATTATGTCCTCCCCTCCAGGCAAGGCCATGCTTACCTAAAACCTGGCCATCTGAAGTCAAGTTCACAGAGGTGCTGTATGCTCCCAAGCCGCTGTGAGGTCAGGGCAAAGGCTTAGCCAGGAACAAAGCTCCTTTCATCTGCCCAGCCCACAGCCACCCCAGAGAGGCCCCTGATAGCCTCCTCCTGCCTCTCTATATTCACCCCCATCCTAGGTCCCACATGTCTGTCCTCCCCAGCAGAAGGCCCTCCCAAGCTTACCCTTTGGGACATTTGATGTTGGGCCGGTCATTCAGGAACCAGGGAAGATACTTATGGAACTGCTCCACTGAGGGCCTCACAGCGCTCATTGTGATGCTCAGGCAGTTCTTTAGGCAGTTCAGGGAGTCTGCAGGGAAAGCAGGGGTCTGGGCAGTGACACCCCAGGGCCAGCAGCAGCTGCTGTGTGCCCCTCCTTCCCCAACAATCCCATCAGAGGTCCCAGGCACTCCAGCCTCAACTAGTCACTTCTAGGGGGATTTGCTTTTGTTATTTGTGGGAGAAATTCTCCTCTTGGCTATAGAAATGGTGGGCACCTACAGGCAGAAGGGGAAAGGAAGTTTGGGGCAGAAAAACAGGCCCCACAAAGTCCTCTCCACCTACAAATGCCACTGCTTTGGGCGGCTGGGCCATGTGCCAACCTCAGCAGCTCTCCACTCCTGACTCCCCAGTGCCCTGCCACCCAGGAGTGCCACGTGCTCTGAAAGTGGGGCACAGTACACAGCAGCATACGTGTGTGATGCCCACAGGCCAGCACAGCCACCCACACAGGTGCTCCTCACAGAGTGCCTGTCCTTCAGGCCACGTCTGCACCCATGCCCCCGACAGACCCCACAAGACAGGTCGAGATGTTGAGGGAGCCTCTCCAGTCCTCTCCTTTCTGTTGCCTCAGTTGCCTGAGCTATGGTGGGCAGTGAGCCCCCATGGCCCCAAACTCACTGACGGTCGAGGGGCAGAACTTGTCCTTATTGGGGCCAGATATATAAAGGCGGCAGCAGGAGGATGGGGTCAGCCAGTCAATGAAGTCATCCACCCAGGAGGAGGCAGGGATGGCCAGGTAAGACCTAAGGGGCAGGTGGGAGGAAGGGTGACAAGGCCAGCTGGGCAGGGTGGTGGATTCTTCTCATGGCCCAACCCCCACACAGCCTTCCCCAGGCATACAGCAGCAGGGCAGCAGGACAGGGGTACAACAGGCAGGAAGAAAGGACTGGTGAGGACTGGGGAGACTCAAACAGGGAGTAGGCCGGGGTGTGGGGCGGGCCAGGCACTCACTGCTCAGGGAACTCTGTGGCATACTGGATCTTCTGGGTCAAGGAGAAGTTGTTGCAGCCTGCACTGGAGCAGATGGCATTCATCGCAGCCTCACTGGAGAAGTTGTAGCCCGAGGTGGTAACAAAGTACACCGGGGCCCCCGTCTCGAAGTAGCGGTTCAGAAAGAGGAAGTAGTCAAGCAGGTACGAGTCCTAGGAGTGGAGGAGGGTCAGTAAGCTTCAGTTTGCTATGCACACCCCTAAAGGGCTCACTCCAGCTCACACTCTCCAAGATACACACAGAGGTACATGCTAAAAGGCACATGCTCAGAGGTCCGTGATCAGAGGAACACACACAGAGGAACATGTTCAGAGATACCCATGCAGTTACACACTCAAAGGGATGTGTCAGTGGGACACTCAGAGGTATACACACAGATACATGCCTAGAGGTACACAGAGGTACATGCACACACGTACACAAAACTTACACCGAGAGGTACATGCTCAGAGGTCACACACAAGGTACGTATAGAGAAGGACATGCACAGACACACACACTCAGAGGTACCTTTAAGATGTATGTGCACTGTACAGTTACACCAGAACACGGTTTTAGGTGTACCCACAGATGAATATACTCCAAGGTTCACAGAATAGGTATAATCACAGGTGCAAACAGAAGTACACTTACGGGGGTGCAAGCACAGAGCAACTCATATCACCTCACGTGAACACACACTGACACACACAAACATGCACATACACATAATTGTATCCCTTCCTATCACCCCCAATTTGGCACAGCCACAGTCTAACAAGCTGGCCTGTGACAATGGCCCGTATTTGTGTGCACACATAAATGTCAGTGTATACACCCTCAAAGCCATGCACCAGGCATCCTCATGGTCTGCTCCCTTCTATAACATAAAGGCTCAGAGTGACATTAGGGAAAATGGCACAGTAGGAAGTGTCAGGAATCTCTCTCCCCGCCTAGAAGACAACTTGTCTGGTATAACTATTTTGTTTTTGTTTCTTTTTTTTTTGTTTCTTTTTTTTTTGAGACGGAGTCTTCCCAAGCTGGAGTGCAGTGGTGCGATCTCTGCTCACTGCAACCTCCACCTCCTGGGTTCAAGTGATTCTTGTGCCTCAGCCTCCTGAGTAGCTGGGATTACAGGCACGTGCCACCACTCCCGGCTGATTTTTGTATTTTTAATAGAGATGGGGTTTCACCATGTTGGCCAGGCTGGTCTCAAACTCCTGACCTCAAGCGATCCACCCGCCTCAGCCTCCCAAACAGCTGGGATTACAGGCGTGAGCCACCACACCGGCTCTGGTGTAATTATTTTGGAACACTGGAGTCTATTGAGGGCTGGAAGCTTCTAGGATAAGGCTTGGACAGTAAATTGTGGTTAATTTCAGGCAATCTCAGCTTTTAGTACAGTAGCAGCTACCCATTTGCCACTCCCAGCTTCAAGGCATGCAGCTGTGTATGCTTTCCAGAAGCAGCTTGTACACAACTTGCAGGAGCCAGGGTAGGCAAGGACACCATCCACCAAATATCAGCTGGGCATGATGGCTTACACTTGTAATTTCAGAACTTTGGGAAGTCAAGCAGGAGGGTCACTTGAACCCATGAGTGGGAGACTGATCTGGGCACACAGTGACACCCTGTCTCTACAAAAAAAATATACAAAAGTTAGCTGGGTGTGGTGGCACATGCCTGTAGTCTCAGCTACTCAGGAGGCTGAGGTAGGGGAATCATTTGAGCCTGGAAGTTTGATGCTGCAGTGAGCTATGATTGCACCACTGCACTCCAGCCTGGGCAAGAGAGCCAGACCCTGTCTCTAATAAATAAATAAATAAATCCAAATATCAAGTTCTGATATCTGAGTTCTGATCATTGATCATTACTTCTGATATTGGTGGTACAGATACACAGGCAGGCAGCCACTATTGCAACTCCCACCACCATTGTTGCAACTGCCTCCACATCTTACTAAAGTGACTTCCAGGAGATTTAAAGAGTAAGCACCTATCTCCCACCCCTTCATTTTTCCCTCATTTTCCTTTTGGGAACCATACATATAAGGACAAGGACATTCAAAAGCAACCATAAGGCCGGGCGCGGTGGCTCAAGCCTGTAATCCCAGCACTTTGGGAGGCCGAGACGGGCGGATCATGAGGTCAGGAGATCGAGACCATCCTGGCTAATACGGTGAAACCCCGTCTCTACTAAAAAATACAAAAAACTAGCCGGGCGACGAGGCGGGCGCCTGTAGTCCCAGCTACTCGGGAGGCTGAGACAGGAGAATGGCGTGAACCCGGGAGGCGGAGCTTGCAGTGAGCTGAGAGCCGGCCACTGCACTCCAGCCTGGGCGGCAGAGCAAGACTCCGTCTCAAAAAAA
>NW_016805193.1:515128-561029 GCF_001698545.2 Rhinopithecus bieti | reverse complement strand
AAAAAAAAAAAAAAAAAAAGCAACCATAAATATAGGGATATTTAGACAGTCACCACACTGCATAAATGCCCAGATAAATATGCAGGCTCATAAAATACCTGAGAAGACATTAACTCTGTGCCTTTGGCTGATCCCCAGCACAGAAACACCAACAGCAATAAATAAAATAAAGCAAGCCCTGGGAAAGAAGGAGAATCTGATCTCCAGAGTTACTACATTATAAGAATCGAATGTCCGTTTTCAACCAAAACGCACCAAGAAAAGAAAACATGACCCATTCAAAGGGAAAATATTAAGCAACGGAAACTGTCCCTGGGTAAGACCAGACAGCAGACTTACTAGACAAAGACTTCAAAACAATTGTCTCAGCAGGGTGTAGTGGCTCATGCCTGTAATCCCAGAACTTTAGAAGGCCAAGGCAGGCAGATCACATAAGGCCAGGAGTTCAAGACCAGCCTGGCCAATATGGTGAAACCCTGTCTCTACTAAAAATACAAAAGCTAGCCAAGCATGGTGGCAGACACCTGTAATCCCAGCTACTTGGGAGGCTGAGGCTTGACCCCAGGAGGCAGAGGTTGCAGTGACCTGAGATCACACCACTGCACTCCAACCTCGGTGACAGAGCAAGACTCTGTCTCAATAAATGAATAAATAATAAATAAATAAAACAATTGCGTTAAAGTTGCTCAAAGAGCTAAAAGAAAACAAAGCCAAGGAAATAATTTATGAACAAAATGGAAATATCAATAAGGAGAAAACATAAAAAGGAGAAAAAAAACTCTGGAGCTAAAAAGTATAGTAACTTAAATGAAAAATCCACTAGAGGGATTCAAAAGCAGTCAGAAGAAAGAATTAGCAAACTGAAGATAAGACCATTGAAATTACTGAGTTTGAAGAACAGAAAGAAAAAAAAATAACAAAAGTGAACAGAGCAGAGCCTAAGGGACTGTGAGACATCATCATCATCAAATAGACCAAAATATGCATTGTAAGAATTCCAGAAGAAAAGAGAAAGGGGAAGTGAGATTATTTGAAAAACTTATGGCCAGAACTCCCCAAATTTGATGAAGGACATGAATATAAACATTCAAGAAACTCAATAAACTCCACTAGGATAAACTAAAGAAACCCACACCAAAGGATATTAATTTCTTTTTTTTTTTAGATGGAGTCTTGCTATGTTGCCAGGCTGGCGTGCAGTGGCACGATCTCAGCTCACTGCAACCTCTGCCTCCTGGGTTCAAGTGATTCTCTTGCCTCAGCCTCCCACGTATCTTGGACTACAAGTGCGCACAACCACGCCCAGCTAATATTTGTATTTTTAGTAGAGATGGGGTTTCGCCACATTGGCCAGGATGGTCTTGATCTCTTGACCTCGTGATCTGCCCGCCTCGGCCTCCCAAAGTGCTGGGATTACAGGCATGAGCCACTGCACCCGGTTGCATATTATAATTTAGCTGTCAAAAACCAAAGACAAGCCAGGCATGGTGGCATATACCTGTAGTCCCAGCTACTCAAGAGGCTGAGATGGGAGGATTGCTTGAGCCCAGGATTTCAAGTCCATTCTAGGCAACATAGCAAGACCCTGTCTCTAAAAAATAAAATACAGTTTTTTAAAAAATAGAAAACATTGAAAAAAAGAAGTGACTTGGCATATACAAAAGATTGTCAAAAAGATTATCAGCATATTTCTCATCAGAAACCTTAAAGCCCAGATGGCAGTGGGTTTGTATATTGAAAGTGCTGAAGAATGCTGGGCATGGTGGCTCATGCCTGGAATCCCAGCACTTCAGGAGGCTGAGGCAGGTGGATCACCTGAGGTCAGGAGTTTGAGACCAGCCTGGCCAACATGGCAAAACCCCATCTCTTCTGAAAATACAAAAATTAGCCGGGCATGGTGGCACACACCCGTAATCCCAGCTACTTAGGAGGCTGAAGCAGGAGAATCACTTGAACCTGGGAAGCAGAGGTTGCAGTGAGCTGAGATTGTGCCACTGCACTCCAGCCTGGATGACAGAGTGAGACTCTGTCTCAAAAACAAACAAACAAAAAAAAAACAAGTGCTGAAGAAAAAACAATTGTCAATGAAAAATCCTAATTCCAGCAAAACTGTCACTTAAAAATGAGGGAGAAGGCTGGGCATGGTGGCTCATGCCTGTAATCCCAGCACTTTGGGAGGCCGAGGTAGACAGATCATTTGAGGCCAGGAGTTTGAGACCAGCTTGACTAACATGGTGAGACCCCATCTCTGCTAAAAATACAAAAATTAGCCAGGCGTGGAGGCATGCACCTATTAATTCCAGCTACTTTGGAGGCTGAGGTAGTAGAATCTCTTGAACCTCGGAGGTGGAGGTTGCAGTGAGCCGAGATCACACCACTGCACTCCACTCTGGGTGACACAGTGAGACTCCATCTCAAAAAAATAAAATAAAAAATAAAAATGAGGGAGAAGCCAGATGAGGTGATTCGTCCTATAATCCGAATACTTTGGGAGGCTGAGACAGGAGGATCACTTGAGCTCAAAAGTTTGAGACCAGTCTGAGTAACACAGTGAGACCCCTATCTCAAAAAAATTGTTTTAATTAAAAAGTAAAAATGGGCCGGGCATGGTGGCTCATGCCTGTAATCCCAGCACTTTGGGAGGCCAAGGCAGGTGGATCACCTGAGGTCAGGAGTTCATAACCAGCCTGGCCAACATGGTAAAACCCCGTCTCTATTAAAAATACAAAAATTAGCCTGGCATGGTGGCGTGCACCTGTAATCTCAGCTACTCAGGAGGCTGAGGCAGGAGAATTGCTTGAACCCAGGAGGAGGAGGTTGCAGTGAGCTGAGATCACACCATTGTACTCCAGTCTGGGTGACAAGAGCAAAACTGCATCTCAAAATAAAGAAATTTTTAAAAATTAAAATGAGGGTGAAATTAAGACATTCTCAGAATAAACAAAAGCAGAAGGAATTTATCACTAGCCCTTCACTGAAAGAAATGCTAAAAGGAATCCTGTAGGTTGAAATAAAAAGACATTAGACAGTCCAGGCGTGGTGGCTCATGCCTATAATCCCAGCACTTTGGGAGGCCAAGGCAGGCAGATGTTGGGAGTTCGAGACCAGCCTGACCAACATGGAGAAACCCCATCTCTACTAAAAATACAAAATTAGCCCAATGTGGTGGCACATGCCCGTAATCCCAGTACTCAGGAGACTGAGGCAGGAGAATCACTTGAACCTAGGAGGCAGAGGTTGCGGTGAGCTGAGATCACACCATTGCACTCCAGCCTGGGTGGGCAATAAGAGCGAAACAATGTCTCAAAAAAAAAAAAAAAAAAAAAAAAAAAAAAAAAAAAAGACATCAGACAGTAACTCAAAGATGTATGAAGAAATAAAAATCCCTTGGCTAGGCACGGTGGCTTACACCTGTAATCCCAGTACCTCAGCTGGCTGAGGTGGGAGGATCTTTTGAGGCCAGGAGTTTGAGGTTATAGTGAGCTATGATCACACCACTGCATTTCAGCCTGGGCAACAGAGCAAGACTCTGCCTAAATAAATAAATAAATAAATCCCAAGCAAGGGTCAATAAATGGGCAGTTATAAATGTTATGATTTGTAACTCCGCCTTTTTGTACATGATTGAAGAGACTAATGCAAAAAAAAAAATCATTAGCCTATGATTTTGGATACATAATGCCTAAAATACAAAAGTTTTGAGACACAGTCTCGCTCTATTGCCGAAGCTGGAGTACAGTGAAACAATCTCAGCTCACTGCAACCTCTACCTCCTAGATTCAAGCAATTCTCATGTCTCAGCCTCCCAAGTAGCTGGGTTTACAGTCATGTGCCACCATGCCTGGCTCATTTTTATATTTTTAGTAGAGACGGAGTTTTGTCATGTTGGCTAGGCTGATCTCGAACTCCTGGCCTCAGGTGATCCAACCACCTCACAAAGTGCTGGGATTACAGCCGTGAGCCACTGTATCCAGCTGAAAAATATAATTTTTTGAGACAAGGTCTCTCTCTCTTGCTCAGGCTGGTGTGCAGTGGCATGATCATAAGTGACTGCATCCTTGAATTCCTGGACTCAAGCAAGCCTCCCACATAGCTGGGACTACAGGCATGTGCTACCATGCCCAGCTAAATTTTAAAGATTTTCTAGAGATGGAATCTCACTGTGTTGGCCAGGCTGGTCTCAAATTCCAGGCCTCAAGCAATCCTTTTGCCTCCACCTCCCAAAGCATTGGGATTACAGGCATGAGCCACCATGGCTAGCCCAAGATACAATTTTGTGACATCAATAACTGAAAGGGGGATAAGATGGAGTTGTTATAGGAGCAGAGTTTTTGTATGCTATGGAAAGAAAGTTGGCATAAATTTAGAGTGTTATAACTTCAGTACATTTAATGTAATCCTCATGGTAATCACAAATAAAATTAGCTGTAGACTATGCACAAAAGGAAATGAAAGGAAAATGTAAAATTTCACTAGTAGCAACCAACTAAGTACAAAAGAAGTCAGTAATGCAGGAAATGAGAAACAAAAAAGCTACAAGGCATATAGAAAACAAATAGCAAAATGACAGAAGTAAAGCCCTCCTCATCAGTAATTACTCTAAATGTAAATGGATTAAACTCTCCAATCAAAAGAGAGTAGTAGAGTCAGGCATGGTGGCTCACGCCTGTAATCCTAGCACTTTGGGAGGCTGAGGTGGGTGGATTACTCAAAGACAGGAGTTCGAGACCAGCCTGGCCAACATGGTGAAACCCCGTCTCTACAAAAAATACAAAACAAGTAGCCAGGCTTGGTGGTGTGCACCTGTAATCCCAGCTACTCAGGAGGCTGAAGCAGGAGAATCGCTTGAATCTGGGAGATGTAAGTTGCAGTAGCCGAGATCGCTTTACTGCACTCCAGCCTAGGTGACAGACGGAGACTCCATCTCAAAAAAAAAAAAAAAAAAAAAAAAAAAAAAAAAAAGAGTGGTAGAATGGATTAAACACACGATCAAGACTGTGAGAGTTGGCATACTGTGCCCTAGGCAGCCCCCATCTGCTAAAAAACAGCAAAACGTGATCTAACTATATGCTCTCTCCAAGAAACTCACTTTAGATCCAAAAACACAAATAGGTCAAAAGTGAAAAAAAGTGAAAAAAAAGTAAATAGGAACCAAAAGAGAATAGGGATAGCTATACTAATATCAGACAAAATAGACTTATTTTTATTTATTTATTTTTTTTGAGACGAATCCTTACTCTGTTGCCTAGGCTGGAGTGCAATGGCATGATCTCAGCTCACCGCAACATCCGCCTCCCAGGTTCAAGCGATTCTCCTACCTCAGCCTCCCAAGTAGCTGGGATTACAGGCATGTGTCACCATGCCCAGTTAATTTTATATTTTTAGTAGAGACAGGGTTTCTCAATGCTGGTCAGGCTGGTCTCAAACTCCTGACCTCAGGTGATCCATCCGCCTCAGCCTCCCAAAGTGCTGGGATTACAGGAGTGAGCCACCACTTCCAGCCAAAAAAATAAATATTGTTTGAGTTCACTTATGTGAGGTGCCTAGAGTGGTCAAACTCATAGAACAGAAAGTACATGGGCCAGACACAGTGGTTCATGCCTGTAATCCCAGCACTTTAGGAGGCCAAGGCGGGCTGATCACAAGGTCAGGAGTTCGAGACCAGCCTGGCCAACATGGCAAAACCCTATCTCTACTAAAAATACAAAAATTAGCTGGGTGTGGTGGCACACGCCTATAGTCCCAGTAACTCAGGAGGCTGAGGCAGGAGAATCGCTTGAACCTGGGAGGCAGAGGCTGCGGTAAGCCGAGTTCGTACCATTGCACTCCAGCCTGGGCGACAGAGCAAGACTCCATTTCAAAACAAAAAAGAAAAAGTAGAGGCCAGGTGCGGTGGCTCATACCTGTAATCCCAGCACTTTGGGAGGCCGAGGCAGGTGGATCACCTGAGGTCAGGAATTCAAGACCAGCCAGGCTAACATGGTGAAACCTCGTCTCTACTAAAAATACAAAAATTAGCTGGGTGTGGTGGTAGCCACCTGTAATCCCAGCTACTTGGGAGGCTGAGGCAGAAGAATCACCTGAACCCGGGAGGTGGAGATTGCGGTGAGCCGAGATTGTGCCATTGCACTCCAGCCTGGACAACAAGAGCAAAACTCCATCTCAAAAAAAAAAAGTAAATGGTGGTTGTGCCAGGAGCTGAGGGGAGGGGAGAATGGGGAGTCACTGTTTATTGGGTAAAGTTTCAATTTTGCAAAAAGGAAAGAGTTTTGGAGATGGATGGTGGTGATAGTTGAATAGTTTGAGTGTACTTAATATCACTGAACTGTACACTTAAAAATGGTTACAATGGTAATTTTCTATTATGTGTATTTTACCACAATAAAAAACTGGAAAAAAATGATAAAAATTTTAAAAGCAGTAAGAAACAAACGTCCCCAACGAAAAATAAACAAAAGACGTCAACATAAAACCTCAGCAGTGTCTAGTGGCCCATCACATCCTTCCTTCTTGCTCTTGGGGCACTAAAGACCCTCTTCACCTCAGCCCCATGACATAGCCCCCAGGGCTTCTGCAGGTGGCAGGTTCATTCTGGGACCTCCCCACCTGCTCTCCCTCCATAGGGTCACCCAAAGTATAGTCCTGAGCTGTCTGCTCTTGTCCTCCCTCACCTGGCTTCCAAGCCAGTACTGCCTAACACATCTACCCCAGCCACACCCCACTCAGCCCTGCTGTGGGCTTGGGCCTCGCTGCTTCTGCTGGGGCTCCTGCCAGTGTCCAGACTCTTGCCCCAATCTCCATCACAGTTCTCCAGATGGGTCCTAGACATCAAGTCCCCTTGATGCCCTCCCTCTCCCCAGAGCTTGCTCATGCAGTCTGACCATGTGTCTCAGACTTTGTTGTCTGTGGCTGCTTCCTCTTGGCCACCAGTCCATGGCCACCACTGGTGCATATCCAGATGAGCCAGGTCTCCAGCCTTGGCTGACGCATTGTGCCTGTTGGCCCACACACTTACTGATCCAGGCTGGGCAATCAGCACTCTCCCCAACCATGCCCTTGGCCTCCAGCTCGTCCCACCCCCACAGTCGCTGCCACACCCAGGAAACACACCTGGGCTCGCCCCAGCCTCCCATTGGCCAGTCTGTCATCACTTTCCTCTGCAAATCCTATGCGAGCTTGGAGGTCCCCTCCAACCATGGGGCTTTCCTTCCCCTGAACCCCTGCCCTCCCTGGGCTTCAGGGCCAGATGATTCACAGGGCTGGACACTGGGCAGGCACTCAGCAAAATGACAGTCATTCTTTGTGGCCTGCCGTCTCACATGGACAGCCCTCCGGTGCCTGGGCCATCTCTCTTACTGTGGCCTGGGGCTGGCACCTGGCTGTTGTGCTGTTCATACACGAATGTGGCTTCACTCTGCAGGACTGCTGGAGATGCCTCCAAAGCAGTGAGTAGTTCTGCACCTCTGGTCAAGCCCCTGGCTAGAGACCCCCAACCCATCCCTGCTGGTTGCTACTGCCCCTCCCCAAATCCCAAGGGCCAAGGGTTGAGAAGAGCCTGAGCTCACCTTGGGCAGGGCCAGCTCCTGGTCCAGTCCAACACTGATGTGGCACATGTAGTAGAGGCTCACTCCAAACAGGGCGAGAAACAGCAGCAGCTGAGAAGAGACCTGCTGCATGAGACCACCCTGCCCAATAGCCACCCCCCAATCTCCCCACAAATTTAAGTCAGTCAGGGTGTCATGGGCAACATTCTGGAGTTGAGCAGACTTGCATGCCAGCCCCAGGTATCAGCACCTGGGCCTAGGCAACCTCCCCACCTCCAACCCTGCTCTTCCTGAGGCGAGGTCCCCACCTAGTCCCCCTGCCCTCGTGTGCTTCCAGGCCCACTCACCACAACCCCTCGAGTGATCCAGTGCAGCAGGAAGGGGACATAGGCCTTTCGGAAGAAGCCAAGCAAGAACCCCTCTCCCTGGCCAGGCAGGGGCAGCTCCCGGGGCTTGACGCAGCAGCAGACATCCAATCGGGAGGCCTGGAGTGGGAGGCAGCCCCTCGAGGTAGTCCCAGAGCAGACCAGATCCCAGGGACCACCTTCCTGCCCCCAGGGAGTGTCACCTTCTGTGGGTGGCCTGTGCCAGTGCCGCTCATGGAGACATACCAGTGTGCTGTTTTCTTTGCCTTTTTTTTAAAAAATCTTGATAAAATATCTCTAAATTGTATGCCATCATTTGGACCAACAGATCAACTCCTGTCTATCCCTCATTTATACAGCTGACCCTTGAGCAACACGAGTTTGAACAGCCTGGGCTCACTTATCCCTGGATTTTCTTCCACCTCTGCTGCCCCCGAAACAGCAAGACCAAGCCCTCCTCTTCCTCCTCTTCCTCAGCCTACTCAACCTGAAGACAATGAGGATAAAGACCTTCATGATGATCCACTTTCACTTCGTGAATAATAGATTTTCTCTTCCTTATGACTTTCTTACTAACATTTTCTTTTTTCTAGCTTCCTTTATTGTAAAAATACAGTTTATAATACATATAACATTCAAAAGACGTGTTATCGACTACTTATGTTATCATTAAGGCTTCCAGATAATAGTAGGCTAGTAGGAATTAAGTTTGCAGGGGTCAAATGTTACATGCAGACCAGGCATGGTAGCTCACGCCTGTAATCCCAGCATTGGGGATTTGTAATCCCAGCATTTGGGAGGCCAAAGTGGGTGGACCACTTGAGGTCAGGAGTTCGAGACCAGCCTGACCAACATGGTGAAACCCCATCTCTACTAAAAATACAAAAATTAGCCAGGAGTGCTAGTGGGGGCCTGTAATCCCAGTACTCGGGAGGCTGAGGCAGGAGAATCGCTTGAACCCAGGAGGCAGAGGTTGCAGTGAGCTGAGATCACGCCATTACACTCTAGCCTAGGTGACAGAGCGAAACTCCATCTCGGAAAAAAAAAAAAGTTACATGCAGATTTTCAACTTCTCAGACAGTCGGTCCCCTAATCTCCACATTGTTCAAGGGTCAACTGTATTTTATTTCTGAACCTCAGGCACTTAAGGAGGTTTGATTATATTGCAAAATTTGTCAAAACAAATTTATTTTTCTATAGGAAATTGGAGAATACATGGCCTAAATATTACCTTCCCGGCACAATGCCCCTGTCCCCCACCCCATTCTCTGGGCCATCTCTGTGGTGGTAAAGCCACCCCATCTCCCTGCCATGGTGGGAACCCAGAGGCAGGTCCCTCGGTACTGGCCCAGCTGCCCCTACCTCCTGCCTCTTGCTGTCCAGGGAGAGCAGGGCCACAAAGGCTGACATCTGCAGGAGGAAGTCAAGGACCACTGCAAGGCCAGAGGTCAGGGCAAAGGTCCGCACAGCTGGCATGGGGGTCAGGGCCCCTGTGAGAGAGCAGAGGGCTGTCAGGGCACCCTGGCTTCAAGGGCAGAGTGGGAGCCGACATTGACAGGGTACAGGGGGAAGGGGGTCTGCACTATACCCACTGCCCTCTGGGAACTCCTAGGCCCCAGCACTAACCCAGCAGGCCTAATGCCGAGTGGGGAGGGTCTGCCCCAGGCTCACCTAGGAAGAAGCAGATGGCCTCAGAGAGGCTGCACAACAGCATGCTGGGGGCCACCTTGCCCAGGGCTCGGCCAATGTGGACCTCTCGCGGCTCCCCAGGCCTCCGGGGCAGCCTCTGTGTGGGAACAGCAGGGATAAGAGCCAGGGCCCTCCAAGGGCACCATCCCTCAAAGGCCAGCAGGGAGCTGGCAAGTGCCCAGAGCTGCAGCCAGGCCTGAGGAGCTGCTCTGACCTTCCTGAATCATCAAAGACCCTCACACTCTCCACGGCCAATGTTCTTCTTCCAGGGTCTGGCTGGGAGAAATGCTTGGTGCATTCGAGATGTCTATAGCATCCCTGTTCCAAGCATTGTTGGAACCCTGTTCACCAACAGGAAGAGGTGAAATCGACTCTGATTTATCCTTACCATGGAATGCTATGTAGCAGCATAAAGACAGGAGGAGGCTGTAATGTACTAACATGGAGAGATTTTTACTAGACATTGCAAGGGGTTAACAGAAAGCTAATCCCGGATGGTAGAGGCAGGATGAAGTCATTTATGTCAACACATTCTAGTTTCTACAGATATTGTAAACATGAGTGTCGATGAACAGAAAGAGTCTGCAGGGAGACCCAGCAAATTCATGCCAGAGTCCCATCTGGCCAGGAGGTGAGGTTGGGAGAATAGTGGGCAGTTGGGGGTATGGAGAGTTCCTCCCTTCTTACCTGGTACTCGAGAACAAAGATGAAGATGTTATCAGCCCCCACAGACAGCACCAGGAAAGGCACCACTTGCAGGATGATCAGGGAGGAGCGGATACCCAGGTAGGAGAAGAAGCCCATGGCAGCCATGACTGCTCCCAGGACCACGGCCACCCCGCCAAGGCCCAGCGTGGCCTTGGAGTCCACCTGCAATGCAAACAGGCTCAGCCCCCGGCCACCTAGCACCTACCCAGTATGCCCACCAGCCTCAGCTAGGTGAGACACTACAGCGGGCAGGCACCCTCCGTGCCTGCAGGTCCCCGATATGCCCCTGATGGTGAGGAGCTCACATCTCACATTAAAGCCCCTCTGCAGAGCCATCCTCCCAAGGGCAGGTCCATGAAACCCAAAGGCATAGGTGAGCCTACTCCATCTCCCTTGAGCACGCATTGCAAGAGATTGTAAGTATTAGCTTTGCATTTGGGCAAGTGAGGGTATGGCATGTAACAGAAAGAAAACTGCTCTTAGGTCAGGTGTAGTGGCTCACACCTGTAATCTCAACACTTTGGGAGGCTGACGAGGAAGAATTGCTTGAGCCCAGGAGTTTCAGACCAGCCTAGGCAACAAAGCGAGACTCCATCTCTATAAAATTTTTTTTTTTTAAATTGGCCAGGAGCAGTAGCTCATGCCTGTAATCCCAGCACTTTGGGTGGGCAGATCACCTGAGGCCAAGAGTTCGAGACCAGCCTGACCAATATGGAGAAACACTGTCTCTACTAAAAACACAAAATTAGTCAGGTGTGGTGGCACATGCCTGTAGTCCCAGCTACTCGGGAGGCTGAGGCAGGAGAATTGCTTGAACCTGGGAGGCAGAGGTTGCAGTGAGCCAAGATCACGCCATTGCATTCCAGCCTGGGCAACAAGAGCAAAACTCTGTCTCAAAAAAAAAAAAAAAATGCTGGGCGCAATGGCATGTGCCTATAGTCCCAACTACTTGGGAGGCTGAAGCAGGAGAATCACTTGTGCCCAGGATTTTTGAGGTTGCAGCAAGCTAAGATCATGCCGCTGCACTCCAGCCTGGGCAGCAGAGCAAGACCCTGTCTCAAAAGAAAGAAAGAGAGACAGAGAGAGAAAGAGAGAGAGAGAAAGAAAAGAAAGAGAAAGAGAGAGGGAAGGAGGGAAAAGAGAAAAGAAGAGAAAGAAAAGAAAAGAAAAAGAAAAGAAAACTGCTCTTGGCCTTTCACTTTCAGCACAGAATACCCTCGAGAGGTATTACCCTTTGGGACAGCCCAAAGGGTAATAGCCCAAAGGGTAACAGCCCAAAGGTGTGTCCATTCTGCTGTTCTGAGATGCTCTGGTTAGGAAAGTTGTAGAAGGCCTGCTGAAGATGCCTGGGGTCCTGGGCTAGCCCACCTAGCTGTGTCCCTCCCGCTTCTCACCATCACACGGCTCCAGCTGGAATAGCTGCCCAGGGCTAGGGAGATGTACAGGAAGATGACAATGTAGCTGGTGGCAAAGATGGGCAGGTCTTCGGCTGTGGTGCGATTGATCTCATCTTCCAGAGAGCGCTGTGGACACACACCCGACCAGCCCCCACTGACCATGCCTGCTCCAGCCAGGCCAGCTCTCAATAGCTCAGTCACTGGGCACTAACTGTGTGTTGTGTCACAGGGTCTGATGGCCCCCCATAATCCCTGGTGAGGCTACAAGAACAGCCATCACAATCACCCTGTTCCGAGCAGGCAGCCACTGCCCAGGCTGGGGACACAGGAACTGACCCAAGACCACCTGGGTTGCAGCCCCAGAGCCAGGGACCCTGCAGCCCCTACCTCAGCCATGAACGTGACCTGGAATTTGCCAGCCGTCCGACGCTGGAAGGCTCGCATTTCCTCCAAGAAGGCCTCCTCCCACAGCTTGGCCTGGGCCAGCCGGGGGTCCCCGGCAGGGTAATTGTTGAGGGAGAACGTCATGATCAGGGCCTCCGCCTCAGAATAGTCCTCCCCTGGGATAAGAAATGCTCGGTCCCTTCCTGCTGCACCCGTGCCTCCCTCCCCCTCCAGCTGCACCCCTATGTTCCCTCCCCCTATCTAGCTTCACCCCTCCCATCACCCCTTGCTCCTTCTCCCCCACTCCTTCTTCATCTGATTCATGGCCTTACCTCCTACACCCCACTTCTCTCAGGCAAAGGTAAGACCTTTGGGCCCAGGCAAAAAACCAGAGTGCCTGAGTTAACACTATGAGAAGATAAAGGAGATGGCAGAAAGAGGAGACAAGACAGGGTCGGCCTATAGCTTCCAGAAACCAGGTCACCCCCAGGCTGTGAGAACCCCCAGCACCACCCCCACCCTCCCGTCTATGGTTCCTGCCCCAATACTGCATCTTCCTTGGCCTCCTCTCAGGGCCCACTTAGCTTACCTTTGTACCCACCAACGGCAAGGAAGGGGAAGACAGGGGCCCCGTAGTCAGCCATGCAGCTCAGGGCCAGGGCTGTGCCATCCTTGAAGGTGAGTGGGGCACTGGAGGGAGATGACCACAAAGGGAAAGGGCCTTTCCTGGCCCTGCCCAGTCCCTATGGCCCCTCCCTTCCCCTCCCACCCCAGACTCACAGCACTATGGAGGGTGAGCTGGTGGGGTGGGGGACACTGGCTGCAGATAACTGCAGATAGCCCAGCCTAGTGGGTCCTAAATGGCTCCCATCCAGCAAGATCTCCTGCAGGCCCCCACCCACAGAGTGAGTTGGAGCTGCCGAGTGCCTCCTCTGTGCCAGGCAGGGGCTGCTCCGGGCCATGTCCCTCTGTGCCTCTCACGTCTCCACACACTAGCCTGACCTTCCTGGCTCTGACAGTATCTGATTCTGGATTGAGCATCACACCTGAAGTCCCATGAGGGTGGAAGAGCTGGGATTTGAGCCGTGGGGTCTGGCATGGGCTGTCTCAAATGTTGCCCTCTCAGCCTCCTTCTCCTGCCTAGGGCCCCCCAAAACCCTCTAGGTATTGAGGTCAAATTTGGAATCCTGGAGCCCAGGAGCCAATGTTTTCAGAGTTTACTAGCCTAGTGCCCTCAGGCAAGTCTGTAGTTCCTTCAGCTTAGCCCTTTCTGCAAAGCCCATCATTGTGAAGATGCGGTGGGACACCAGAGCGAAGCTCTCTACGCCCCTCTCTCAGCTCTCAGCAAGCAAGTGCTGGTTGCTGTGTGACCTTGAGCAGCTTACCACACCCCTGCGAGCCTCCGTTTTCATGTCTGTAAAGTGGGGATAATTGGACCACCCAAGAGTTGTTGTGAGCATCCAAAGTCAAAATAAAGGTAATGCCCTATAATGGACTATAAAGCTAGCATCAGACATGAGTCTGAGGTCAGACCACGATGCCTCCCCAGAGCAAACAATAGCTCCTCTCGTTCCCGCTGTTTCCAAAAGACAGCCCTTGGGTTCCTGGCACAGACACTCTGAGAAGCAGCCCAAACTTGGGGCCCAGCCGAGGGATGCAAAGCCAGATAGCGGCGGACAGAAAGTGTCAGCACTCTCTTCCAATCCAGGGGTTCTCAAAGTGTGGCCTGGGGCCCATAGGTGTCCTGGAGATCCTTTCAAGGGTCTGTAAGGTCAGAACTGTTTTCATAATAACACTAAGATGCTATTTGCCCCTTTTAACTCCCATTTGCTCTGGAGTATGGAGTACTAAACGTTCATTTTGAGGACCTCTGCTCTACTCCAACCTCAAGGAGCCTCCACTGCCACCGCCCCGCTACTGCCCTTGGCTCTCGGGCCCCTTGGCCCAGCAGCCTTGTTGGCAGCACACCAGAGTGGACAGAACCAGGACCGAACCCCAATCAATAGGAGTGTGTGTGGCTGTGGCCTGCCCCAGGACACCCGGCCCAGGTGCCTGAGACCAGCCATGACCCCTGGCCTGAGGGCACTTTTTCCGGTGCATACCATGGTACCTCATGGGCTACCGACGGCCCTACAGCACCTAGCACAGAAACAAGAAGCAAAACAAGGCAAATATAAACATGTGCTGTGCCAATCAGACTCCTCTGTCAGACTTAAAACAAGAGTGTGGCAGGGAGCTCCCACATGTCAGGAGCTCTGCAGAAAGACAGAGTGGACCCGGGGTTGAAGGGCCAGTGATGGCCATGCACAAACCTGCAGCCATGAGCAGGAACTCTGGCCAAAGGAAATGGTGGCTGGACAAGAGGCAGAGATAAGCATCTGGGCAGCCCCAGGACAGAGTCATAGGAATAGCTACCACTGGTCCTTCAGGACCAGCTGTATGCCCAGCCAGGTTCCCGGGAGGCTGTGGCAGCCCAGCCCCAGCCTGCTCCTCGTTGGGCCCCACCACGGACTCACTTGGCACAGTACAGAAAATGGTCCTTCCAGTCTACTTGGGAGGTCTGCCCCATCAGTGTCTGGTTGGCCGTAAGCAACAGGAGCGTGCGGTTGCTCTGGAAATACTGCAGGAGGCTGTTGATGCAGCAGTCAGAGAGACTGGTATTGTCCGGATTGAGGGGGGCGTAGCAGATGTGCTGCAGGGAGATGTTGCGCTGTGCTTCGGGCGACCACACCTGGAGATGCCGCAGCCTCTCCTGCAGCTCCAGCAGCTCCAGCAGCAAGTCCAGGTCCAGGATCCCGCTGAAGTTCTTGGGCCCCAGCAGCAGGGAGTCATACCTGTAGCTGGACCGGTTAGGAGCTGTCAGGATCACCTGGTTGGTTCGGAAGAAGGGGCCGAAATGCTGGTCATGAAAAGCCTTCTCACTCCGGGCTTGGCTGTTGGGGGCCGACCACAGCTCCACAGGGTCCGTAGTGAGTTCTGTAAAGACCAGGCCTGCTGCCAAGACCACTACCGGGATGACAGACAGCACCAGGATGGTCAGAGGCCACGAAGCCACCCAGGTGCCCCAGCCCTGGAAGAACTGGCCAAGGAGGGTGTGGGTGGAGAAGCTGAGCTTGTCAGAGAGGTTGATGCCCTTCTTGGGGTCCACCGTCTTGCTTTTGTCCCTGGTGGGGGCCACACGGAGTCTCACGAGCAGGATGGTGACCACAGTGAAGACAGAACAGAGGATGATGATGAGGACCAGCCCACCCGGCATCCGGCCCAGGCGGAAGGTGGAGTCCAGGGCCTGGGGGCGGGCGATGGCAGGACAGGATGCAGCACAGTCCTGGCAGGAGCAGGCCACTGTGTTGTCACCTTGGGACTCATTGCAACGTGCAACCCTCTCATTCAGAGGCTGAATCCCACTCCCCACAGCCTGGCCGGGCTCCAAGAGGTGGAAGGTGATATCCAGTGGGGCCAGACCATTGCTTGTGTCTCCCTGGAAGTTGAGCCAGCGCTGGGCATTGCAAAGGGCAGAGCCATACACGCCACACATGGTGCCCACAGCCAGCGTGGCGGCCGCAGGGACGCGCACACGGCTGCAGGAGTCATAGCTCTGCTCGGCAAAGCTGCGCTGGTAGAAGGCCTCATAGGCCACCACAGCTGGGAGTTGTCCAGCCCCTAGCTGAGCCACACGGGTCACATTGATGAAGAGGCTCTGGTTGGGGCTGCATGTGTTGTGGCAGTACAGGTTCACAAAATTGTCAGAGCAGGCTGGGCAGCGGGTGAGGAGGGCCTTGGTGACCGACAGACTCGTTTCCAGTGATACCAGCTGCTTGGCGGAGCAGCAGGCTTGGGTGTTGGGGCCGGTGTAGAGGTGGGGGCAGATCCTCTGTAATAGGATCAGGTGATCACCTGTGATGTTGCGGGCTGGCGTGTTGGACAGACAGGACACGTTGGAGAGTGTCATGAGGCCTCCAGACAGCTCTGGGTTCTTCCCACATTCGTCATAGAAGGCACAGTAGCCAGGCTGGTGGATGGGTGTGTAAGGCTCGCTCTGGGCCTGCAGAGCACAGCAACATCACTCATGGGCCCTGACACAGCTGGGTGCCATCCAGGCAGCAGGCAGCCAGGGAGGGCGTGGCGGTAAGAAGGACATGGAGCAGGGGCAGGGAAGGGGAGTGTGGGGAGTGGGAAACCTCCCGGAGGCATGTGCCAGCCAGCCAGTGTTGGAGTGACAAGTGGGCAGGGCAGCCAGGCCTTTCTTCCTAGGTGTGGCCTGATAGACCTGCAGTTTAGGAAGGTCCTGCTGGAGAGGCCAGGTATGGGTAAGGAGGCAAAGCTGACTCCAAGGTGCCGGGCCCTGCCCACATCAAAGTCAGCCTGAGTCCCCACACTGCACACCACATCCAGAGGCCAGGGTCTCTCATGGAGAGTCTGTGCAGGAGGCCCCCCGGCTCCCAACACCACCACCACCACCACCACCTGCTTGAGGCCGAAAGCCATCACCCACCTCCCAGACACAAAGGGAGCGAGGAACTTAAGAGGCACCAGTCCTGGATCTTCTCCCAGCCTCCAGAGTGCTCAGCCCTCCCTAGGTGATGCTCACTAGGTAACCCCATCCCAGTACCTCCTTGCCTCAGACCTCCCTCAACTGCAGGCCTGGACCCCAGTAGGGCCAGTAACAGGAGGGACTTGGAGCACCCCAGTCCAGCGACCTCTTTCACCCCTGCGTACATTCAACCCTGTGACCTGGAAACCCTCCACCTGCACCCCTCCTCTGTGGACCCCTCCCTCATGTGTCCGGAGACTGGCCCAGCCTGCAGGCCCTGAGGCTCCCTTGCTGTTACCCAGTAACACTCGCCTGGTACACGGCTGGCCCCAGGGTCCCTAACTGGAGGCTGTAGGGGAGGTGGAGCCAAGCCCTGGGACTCACCAAGCGCAGGAGCAGGGCCCACAGCAGCCAGCCCCTCAGGCCAGCCTCCGCCATCCTGGGTCCGAGAAGGGGTCAGCGGGTAGCCAGGCCGGGCTTCAGGGATAGCCAAGGGCTGAACACACATTAAGGCAGCCTCCTCCCCTTCGATGACAACCCTGGCCTGACTGGGTTAGGGACCAATGAGGCTGAGCCCTGCTAGTTAATGATCCACCACTCCCACTGTTTGGCCCCAGTCCACAGGCCCCCGCTTTAGATGAGCCTCATCATGCAGGTGCTAGGGTCTCCACTCACTTCCCAAAACGACCGAAGCCAGAGGGCTGAGCCAGTTAGGGGAAGAGACCACGCTATCAGCCCCTAATTCAGCCTCTGCTGGAGTTGGTGCCAGGGCCTGGAGGCAAAGGTGAAACCAGGCACTGGCTGGGCTCGGGCCTCAGGAACTCAGCATGGCCGAGGAATCTCCGCACCCTCCCTGGCTCAGCCTTAGACCCCCGATCTGCCCTACCCCTTCTTGGGACCAGGGCCAGCTATGGGCTCAGAGGCACCCTCTGCACTGTCATCCCTAGCAACTGTTGTTAATTAATATTAACAGCCTGATAACAGAGGGGCAGTCAGGGTGGAGTGACGCAGTGACAAAAGTCCCCTCCTCCAGGAAGCAAAGGGAAAGAACAGCTCACTCCCGGGCCTGAAAGTTGACAGAGACCCCAGATATCGGAAGACTCTCCTTCGCTCATTTTGCTCTTCATCCCCACTTCCCCCTGACCTTCTCCCTCTTGTCCCTTGCCCAGGCCTGTCCCACCAGTCACCCCTAGCAAGGGACAGAGCATGGCCGGGAGCCTTGAGCAGCAGCCCTGCTCCACCTGGGCCCAGGGGCGTGGTACACACTTTCTGCTCCCTCCTGATAGGAATCTTCAAGGCCTACCTTGGGCTCTCACTATCACCAGGATGGGCCATGACCTTGGCCCCCATTACCAAAGCTGAGCTGCAGATAAGGGCAGCTTGTTGGGAACATCACCTGCGTGCCATCTACTGGAGACAGCTGCAGGGAGGGACCTGTCTCTAGTGTTCTGTGGACCCCAGCCTCATGCAGGGGAAGACAGAGGCTGAAAGGAAGTGGGCCAAGGCAGGGTCAGGCTGACCCCTAAGTCCTCAAGACAGCCATAGTGGAGAGGAAAGACAGTCAGCAGCCAAGGGCCTGCCCCTGGGAGTGACAGCTCCATCCAGCACCTTCCCAGAACTGCTTCCAAGTCCCTGGCCGGCAGAGGTAGAGACCCCACCACCCATGAAGCTGCCCCTCTAGGTCGTCTGTTCCTGGTGTTGTCATCTAGTTCCTCCAGAAACAGGTCCTGAAACAAGGATCCAGTGCAAAAAGTGTATTGGGGAGGTGATCCCAGATGACAGCAGTTGGTGAGTGGGGAATGAGCCAGGGGATGGAAGGAAGCTGACCAGAGTGCATCCAAGAGCTTTCTCCTGCCCCCAGGGACCTCCAGGAGCTGGTGGGGACATGTCCAAGAGGGTCGCCTCCAAGGAATAAGGACACAGACACCTTTCCACCACGTTCTTCTGTCACTGGTAGAGGACACTCCTGGAAGCTTTAGCCCCAGCATGTAGCGGGCACACTCACTGTTAAAGGGCCTTAGGCAGGGCTGTGGGCACTTGCAGCAAGAAGTCACTGTTGGTATGCACGGGGCTGAGTGTCAGAACAAGCATATGAAAGGCCCACCCCAGCTGGGCGCGGTGGCTCAAGCCTGTAATCCCAGCACTTTGGGAGGCCGAGATGGGCGGATCACGAGGTCAGGAGATCGAGACCATCCTGGCTAACACGGTGAAACCCCGTCTCTACTAAAAAAATACAAAATCTAGCCGGGCGAGGTGGCGGGCGCCTGTAGTCCCAGCTACTTGGGAGACTGAGGCAGGAGAATGGCGTAAACCCGGGAGGCGGAGCTTGCAGTGAGCTGAGATCCGGCCACTGCACTCCAGCCCAGGCGACAGAGCGAGACTCCGTCTCAAAAAAAAAAAAAAAAAAAAAGAAAGGCCCACCCTGTCTTTCATATATTTGTTTCCACAGGGGCTGCCTAGGCTAAGCCCCTGGAGCCCAGTTGTGCCCAGCCTAGCACCACAGAGAGATAGAGTCCAGCTATGTGATCTCCTGGGGTCGTCTGTGAAACACAAGCAGTGTTAACAGCAGCACAATCCGGCTGGGAATGACAGTGAAAATTTCACACCCGATCTCCCAACCCAACTGCCAGTGCCTCTGGACACATGTGCCGAGTTGTGACCATATGCTATGTACACATGCATCCTGCTTTTTCTCTTGACTTTTACAGAAATCCTCCCTGTTGCCTTCAATCTCTGATCAGCATGTCTGTGACTAGGTTATGGTCCACAGAACTCATGGATCTCCTCTTCTGGTGCTGACTGTCGGGCTGGTTCCCAATAGATCATTTTTGATAAATATGTTTCTGGTTGACTTCTTTGTGCCTAACAATGTTTCCTATTATTTTTTAAATTTATTTCCTTAAAACAAGTTCCCCTAGATGAGATTTGTGAGTCAGAGTACAATGTTTACCATTCTTTTTTTTTTTTTTTTTTTGGGACAGAGTCTTGCTTTGTTGCCAGGCTGGAGTACAGTGGCGCGATCTTGGCTCACTGCAACTTCTGCCTCCTGGGTTCAAACGATTCTCCTGCCTCAGCCTCCCAAGTAGCTGGGACTACAGGCATGTGCCATCATGCCCAGTTAATTATTGTATTTTTAGTAGAGACAAGGTTTCATCATGTTGGCCAGGATAGTCTTGATTGATCTCTTGATCTTGTGATCCGCCCTCCTTGGACTCCCAAAGTGCTGGGATTATAGGCGTGAGCCAGCAGCCCCAGCCCAATGTTTACGACTCTTATGTGGACAGCTCATTTCTTTCCTCAGGCTAATCTAGGATTTATCGGGTAATTATCAGATCCTTAGTTATTGGAATTTGGTGAAGGGTTGATGCCAGTCTTGGGTAATGAAGACTTGGTGATTTCCCGAGGGCCGTGACTCTTACCGCTGACACGGGCAACTCACAAAGGCACCATCTCCCCACAGTCTCACCTTCATCATGTATTATGTTTGTCATTAGACCTTACTAATTTAATGACTGCCAGATAATACCTCATTTTCCACTTTTTCTTGGTATTAGTAAGATTGATATTATAAGCTTGATGTTAGAATCATAAGACACGCCTGAAATGTGGCTACTCTGAGCAGGTCCAGAGAGGGGTGCAGAGCTGTGCCAGTTCACTAAGGGAGCAGCTGGGGGTGAGGCAGCCATGAGCAGAGCAGCCCTCTGTGGTTGGCTCTGGGGTGACACCTGGCAGAGGTTTCCCCTGCTGAGTCATGTGGAGACAAGCCCTGGAGACATGAGGATCACTCACTGAAATAAGCCAGGCACAGAAAGACAAACTTCACGTGTTTTCACTCATTTGTGGGAGCTGAAAATTAAAACAAACACATGGCAATAGAAAGTAGGTACGATGGTTACCAGAGGCTGGGAAGAGTAGTGGGAAGGTAGGGAGAAGCGGAGATGGTTGACGGATACAAAAAAAAATTAGATAGAATAAATAAAAGTTGGTATTTGATAGCACAACAGGGTAATTACAATCAGCAGTACATTTTAGAATAACTGAAAGGGTGTAATTAAACACCCTTTTACAGAGAGGTAACACAAAGAAGTGACAAATGCTTGAGGTGATGGTCACCCCATTTACAACCTGATGTGATTAGGACACATCGTATATCTGTATCAAAATATCTCATGTACCCCATAAATATATAATCTACTGTGTACCCATAAAAATTGTTCTCACTCATAGGTGGGAACTGAACAATGAGGAAACTTGGACTCGGGAAGGGGAACATCACACACTGGGGCCTATCATGGGGAGGGGGGAGGTGGGAGGAATTGCATTGGGGAGTTATACATGATATAAATGATGACTTGATGGGTGCTGACGAGTTGATGGGTGCAGCACACCAACATGGCACAAGTATACATATGTAACAAACCTGCACGTTATGCACATGTACCCTAGAACTTAAAGTATAATAAAAACTAAAAAAAAATTTAAAAAAAAAATCAATGCCAAAAAAAAATTAAAAATTAAAAATTTTTTTAAAAAAATCACTCGCTGACTTGCTGTTCTGCATCCCAACAGCATTCAAAGAGTTTGGGGATCTGGGTTGAGAGGAAGGTAGGTGACATTGCTAAGCTGGTCACCTGACCTGGGTCACAGGTACCTTGGCTGGATATGTGTACAACACTCTGACCGGTACAGATGTGAGTAATCACATCCCCTACTTCTGGCTCTTTGGGGTATCCAGCCTGCTGGTGGCCTCTTTGTCTTTCTTGCCATCAGAACCTGCACTCGGGTGAAGGACTGTGTCTACTGCTTAGGTGAGAGAGGCTCTCCCTGCTCTCCCAGGCCCCTTTGCAGCTAGCAGGGGCCCTGGGATCCCCATGGGAAGGCTTTTACTTTCCTCATGAAAGGAGAGGTAAGCAGCTGGCATGATATTCTAGCCTTCCCCGCTTTTCGCTGTGCTAGAAAGATGGAAGGTCTGTAGCTGTAGCAACCATCTTGCGGTCCTGAAGCACTGAACACGAGGAAAAAGTCGAGATGCAAAAAATGCCATTGGCAATGACATCTGCAAAATGGTGGCCTAGGAAGCTCCAAGCTCTCATTTCCAAACTGAAACACTGAATAAACAAGCCCAACTGTCAGAATCAACTTTGTTGGCACTCTAGAAAACAAAGGCCTATAGCAACCAGGCAAACACTCAATTTAAAAAAGGCCATCGTCAAAACAGTAGGAAAGTTTTGCGGTGTTTTCACTTAGTCTTGCCCACACCACCCCCACTTCCCCAGCATGGCAGCAGTCTTGGTCTTTTTTTTTTTTTTTTTTTTTAAGCGATTTAATTCTGTAGCCCAGGCTGAAGTGTACTGGTACAATCATGGCTTACTGCAGCCTCAAACTCCTGGGCTCAAGCAACCCTCCAACCTCAGCCTCCTGAGAAGCTGGAATTACAGATACGTACCACCACACCCAGCTAGTGTTTTAAATTGTTTGTAGAGATAGGGTCTCACTATGTTGTCTGGGCTGGTCTCAAACTCCTGGTCTCAAGTGATCTCCTGCCTTGGCCTCCCAAAATGTTGGGATTACAGGCATGAGCCACTGTACCCAGCCAACAGTTTTGGAATTGAGACAATAGTAGCACAGTTCTCAGTTCCCTCCCTCCAAAGCGAGCAGGCCTTATTTGCAAACTATTATGTGCATCTGTTCTTATCTGGTGGATCCTGGAAGAACTGATGCAAGATGCTGTGTCTCTTGCCTAAAATCAGGACATTGTTCAGAAAAGATGCCTGGGGCAAGAGGTTATAGGTAGAGACATGCCATATACCATTTTAAACCCAGAGGAGAAGCTTGGACAATTTGGATATTCAACAGCAATTTGCGGGCGCGGTGGCTTATGTCTGTAACCCCAACACTTTGGGATGCTGAGGCAGGCAGATTGCTTGAGCCCAGGAGTTTGAGACCAGTCTGGACAACACAGCAAGACCCTGTCTCTACAACAAATTTAAAAATTAGCTGGGGGTGGTGGCATGCACCTGTAGTCCCAGTTACTTGGGAGGCTGAGGCGGGAGGATTGCTTGAGCCCAGAAGTTTGAGTTGTGAGCCATGATTGTGCCACTGCACTCCAGCCAGTGCAGTAGAGCAAGTCCCTGTCTTAAAATATATATGTGTATATAAATTTTTAAAGCAGCTATGAGCCAAGCACAGTGGCTCATGCCTGTAATGCCAATACTTTTGGAGGCCAAGGTGGGAGGATCACTTGAGGCCAGGAGTTTGAGACCAGCCTGGGCAATATAGCAAGACCCCATCTCTACAAAAAATAAAATTTAAAAAAAGTTAGCTGGCATGGTGGCATGTACCTGTAGTACCAGCTATTTGGGAGGCTGAGGTGGGAGGATCATCTGAGTTTAGGGGTTTGAGGCTGCAGTGAGCCATATTGCACCACTGCACTCCAGGCTGGACGTTGACTCAAAAAAAGAAGAAGAGGCTGACAGGTGCAGTGGCTCATGCCTGTAATCACAGCAGTTTGGAAGACCAAGGCAAGAGGACTGCTTGAGGCCAGGAGTTTGAGACAAGCCTGGCCAACATAGTGAGAGCCTGTCTCTACAACAAAATAGAAAAGCAGGCTGGGCATGGTGGCTCACACCTGTAATCTTCAGCAATTTGAGAGGTTGAGGTGGGAGGATCCTGCCCTGATCCCAAGAGTTTTAAACCAGCCTGGAGAACATGATGAGATCCTGTCTCTACAAAAAAATAAATAATTGGAAGGGGCCAAGATGGCCAAATAGGAACAGCTCCGGTCTGCAGCTCCCAGTGAGACCAGGGCAGAAGGCAGGTGATTTCTGCATTTCCAACTAAGGTACCCGCTTCATCTCATTGGGACTGGTTAGGCAGTGGGTCCAACCCACAGAGGACGAGCAGAAAAAAATAAATAATTAGACGGGGGTTAGGCACCTGCTGTCCCAGCTACTTGGGAGGGACACAGGAAGATCACTTGAGCCCTCAAGGTTGAGGCTGCTGTGAGCTATATTCACACAGGACAGGACAGGATGGGACGGGATGGGACGGAACGGAACAAGAGAGGAGAGGAGAGGAGAGGGGAGGAGAGGAGAGGGGAGGAGAGGAGAGGGAGGGAGGAGAGGGGAGGAAGAGGAGCGGGGAGAGAGGACGGGGAAGGGGAGAAGGAGAGGAGAAGGGGGAGAGGAGAGGGAGGAGAGGAGATGGGAGAGAGGGAGGGGAGGGGAAGGGGAAGGAAAGGGAGGGGAAGAAAAAAGAAAGGAAAGGGAAAGGGAAAGGAAGGAAGGAGGAAAGAAAGGGAGGGATGGAGAGGGGGAAGGGAAGGAGGGAGGGAGGATGGAAAGAGAGAAAGAAAAAAAGGAAGAAAAGGAAGGAAGGAAAAGAAAAAAGAAGGAAAGAGAAAGAAAGCAAATAAAGAAAGAAAAAGCAAAAGAAAAAAGAAGGAAGGAAGGAAGAGAAGAAGAAGAAGGAAGGAAGAAAGAAGGAAGAAGGAAGGAAGGAGAAGGAAGGGAAGGGAAAGGAAAGGAAAGGAAAGGAAAGAAAGGAAGGAAGGAAGGAAGGAAGGAAGGAAGGAAGGAAGGAAGGAAGGAAAGAAAGAAAGAAAGAAAGAAAGAAAGAAAGAAAGAAAGAAAGAAAGAAAGAAAGAAAGAAAGAAAGAAAGAAAGAAAGAAAGAAAGAAAGAAAAAGGGAAAGAAAGAAAAGAGAGAGAGAAAAGAAGGAGAAAGGGAAAGGAAGGGGAGGGGAGAAAAGGGAAGGGAAGGGAAAGCTTAGTTGGGCATGGTGGTGCATTCCTATAGTCCCAGCCACTTGGGAAACAGAAACAAGGAGATCACCTGAGCCCAGGAGTGCCAGGCTGCAGTGAGCCATGATCATGTCCCTGCACACTCGCCTAGATGACAGAGCGAGATCCAACTCAAACAAAAATAAAACAGCTATGTATACAGGAAATTGAGAATGCTACATGCATGTCCAGGGCAAAACACATGTTCAGAAAAGCCCTGAAACTTTTGTCACAGGCTGATCCTAGGCTCAGAACAAGCCTAGATTAAGTGTTAAAGAGTCCCAACCCAATATGCAAAAGATGGGAGAGGCATGCTTGTGTGTGTGTGTGTGTGTGTGTGTGTGTGTGTGTGGTGGTGGTGTAGTTTTTAGCTCCTGGCATTCAGGGAATTCTCTGTCAAAACACTGGCTAAACACAAGCTGAAGAAACGGACACTTTGGTGACCACAAAAAGACAATGAATGGTCTTTGCAAAAATAGCTTGGGAAAGTATACAAACAAACATTACTACAGCCTTCAGCAATTAAAAAAAAAGTTGAGGAAGAGAGAGAATCTGATTTCCAGACTTATCACATTATAGTAGTCAAAAGTCCAGTTTGCAACAGCAACAGCAAAATCACAAGGCAGACAAAGAAATGGGAAAAGATGGCCTATTCAAAGGGGGAAAAAAACAAGTTGACAAAAACTGTGTCCAAGGCAGCCCAACATAAGACATTAGACAGAAACACTTTAAAATAGCTATCTTAAAGAGCTAAGAGCAAAAATAGATGAGGACTAAAGTAAATTAGGAAAGCCATGCATGAACAAAATGAGGTTATCAATTAAGAGAAATTATTAAAAAAGAACCACACAGAAATTCTGGACCTGAAAAGGATAATAACTGAAATAAAAAACTTCACTAGAGGGGCTCAAGAGCAGATGTGAGAAAGCAGAAGAATCTGTGAACTTGAAGGTAGGACAATTGAAATCATCAGTTCTGAGGAACAGATGTGAAAAAGAGTGAGGAAAAGTGAACAGAGATTAAGTTACTTATGGTACACCATGAAACAAAATAACATGGGTGTTATGGAAGTTCAATAAGAGAAGAGAGAATGAGACAGTTATTTGAAGAAATAATGGCCTAAAACTGTCCAAATTTGATGAAAGACATGAATATTAAATATCTAAAAAGTCCAATAAACTCCAAGGAGTATAAATACAAAGAGACTTATATTGAGACATAATATAATCAAACAGTTGAAAGGCAAATACTAAGAGAGAATATTGAAAACAAGAGAAAAGTGACTCATCACATACAAGGTGTCCTCAATAAGATTATCAGCTGATTACTCACAAGATATGCTGAAGGTCAAAAGGCAGTGAGCATGATATATTTACAGTGCTGAAACAAAGTATCAACCAAAAATCCTTTTTCAGCAAAACGATCCTAGACATTTTCAGATACATAATAGCTGAGAAAGTTCATTACCACTAGACCCTGCCTTACAAGAAATGCTAAGGGGACTCTTTCAGTTGAAATTAAAGGATGCCAGACAGTAACTCAAAGATGTTTAAAGAAATAAAAATCCCCAATAAAGGTATTTACATGGGTAAATACAAAAGCCAGAATTATTATAACTTTGGGGTTTTTTGGGAGAAGGTTGTTTTTTGTTTGTTTTGAGACAGACTGGAGTGCATTAGTGCAATCACAGCTGTGTACCACCATGCTCAGCTAATTTTTTGTATTTTTAGTAGAGACAGGGTTTTGCCATGTTGGACAGATCGGTCTTGAACTCCTGACCTCAAGTGATCTGCCCACCTTGGCTTCCCAAAGTGCTGGGATTACAGGCATGAGCCACTGCACCTGACCACAAAATAGAATTTAAATAAAGAATTGTTACAAGAGACAAATGTGACATTATACATTACTAAAAGGGTCAATTCATCAAGAATATGTAATAATAATATATATGCACCAAACAATGTGACCTTAAAATATGTAAAGCAAACATTACATAATTGAAAGGAGAAACAGACAATGCAACAATAAGTAGTTGGAGACTTTAATACTCCATTTTCAATAACTGATGGAACAACTAGACAGAAGACCAGTAAGGAAATAGAAGTCTTGAACATTTATAAAACACACGGACACTTGTATATATACAACATTCCACTCCACAACAGCAGGATACACATTTCTTTCAAGTGCACATGGAATATTCCTCAGGATAGACTGTATGTTAGGTGACAAAACAAGCCTTGTTATATTTTAAATAATTAAAATCATAGAAAGTATATTTTCCAGTCACAATGGAATGAAACTAGAACTCGGTAACAGAAGGGGCTGAGCACGGTGGCTCACATCTGTAATCACAGCACTTTGGGAGGACAAGTTGGGAGGATCTCCTGGGCCCAGGAGTTCAAGATCAGCCTGGGCAACATAGAGAAACTCCATCTCTAAAAATAAAAAGAAGCTGGGTGTGGTGGTTCACACCTGTAATCCCAATACTTTGGGAGGCTGAGGGAAATGAATTGCCCGAATCCAAGAGTTCAGAACTTCCTGGGCAACATGGTGAAATCCCATCCCTACTAAAAACACAAAAAATTAGCCGGTGTATTGGTGTGCACCTGTAGTCCCGGCTTCCCAGGAGGCTGAGGTGGGAGGATCACCTGAACCTAGGAGATCAAGGCTGCAGTGAGCCATGATCGCACCACTGCACTCCACCCTGGGCAACAGAGTGAGACCCTGTTTCAAAAAAAAAAAAATAAAATCAGCCAGGCATGGTGGCACACACCTGTGGTACCAGCTACTCAGAAGGCTGAGGTGAGATAACTGCTTGAACCCAGGAGATCAATGCTACAATGAGCCGTGATCACACAACTGCACTCCATCCTGGCTCAAAAAAAAAAAAAAAAAAGTAAATAAATTACAGGAAAAAAAATCCCCGAAAATTCATGATATTGGGAAATTAAACAACACGTGCTTAACAACCAATGGATCAAAGCATAAATCACAAAGGAAATATAAACATACCTTGAGACAAATGAAAATGAAAACACAACATACCAAAACTTATGGGATGCAGCAAAGCTGTGCTAAGAGGAAAATTGTTAGCCATAAGCGCAATCAAAAAAGAAGAAAGCACCCTGGCGCGGTGCCTGTAGTACCAGCACTTTGAGAGGTCAAGGGGGGCAGGATTGAGGGAGACTAGCCTGGGCAACATGGCTAAACCCTGTCTCTACAAGAAAGATACAAAAAATTAGCCAGGCATGGTGGCACGTGCCTGTAGTCCCAGTTACTCGGGAGGCTGAGGGATGAGAATCACTTGAGCCCAGGAGGTCAAGGCTACGGTGAGCTGAGATCACACCACTGCACTCCAGCTTGAGCAACAGAGAAAGACCTTGTCTCAAAAAAATTTTTTAATTTTTAATTATTATTATTTTTTTTTTTAAAGAAAGGGCCAGGCGTGGTGGCTCATGCCTGTAATCTCAACACTTTGGGAGGCCATGGCAGGGGAACTATATTAGGCCAGGAGTTCAAGACCAACCTGGAAAACATAGCAAAACCCCATCTCTACAAAAAAGGAGAAAAGAGAAAGAGGAAGAGAAAGAAGAAAAGAAGAAGGAGGAGGAGGATGTTGGGAAAAAGTTGAGTGTTGGGAGGGAAACTGAGGCAGGGCTTGCATAATGTCCTCTGGAATGTGTCTAGACTTGTTGGTTCCTTGCTTCTAGCCCTACTAGGCTCCTATTTCCATTATCTCAAGTAGCAGAACATGTTCCATATACATGCTAAACCATCACAGCTGTAGATCATGCACCTGCCCTTTTGACCTCCACATTCTCACCACCTGTTTCTTTGTTGGATTAGCAATAAATACCGTGGGCTCCCAGAGCTCAGAGCCTTGGCAGCCTTCACGATTGATTGTCCCATCTTTATCTCTCAAACTGTCTTTTTCTCAATCCTTTGACTCCACCCAGACTTTGTCACCCCCACGACCTGGTGTTGGGTATGATCACCCCAACAGGAGGAGGGAGAGGAGGAGGAAGGGGGAGGGGGAAGAAGGAGGAGGGGTAGAAGAAGAGAAGAAGAAAGATTTGAAATTTTCTAACTGCACACCTCAAGGAGCTGGAACAAGAAAAAAGTAACTCAAAGCTAGAATTTTTAAAAATGTAAAGACTAGAATTGAGATAAATGAAATAGGGAATAGAAAACTATAGAGAATAGCTATGAAACAAAAGTTGATTTCTTAAAATCTTCTGAAGGAGCAATCTCTAATACAAATAAAATAATACAGAAAACCAAATTTTAAAAGAAAAAAATCAACAAAATTAACAAACATTTAGGTAAGGTGACTAAGAAAAAGAAGACTGATATTACCGAAATCACAAATGACAGTGGGAGCTTTACAATTTTACAGAAATAAAAAATACAAGATAATATAAATGAACATATAATAAACTGGATAATCTAGAAGAAATGGACAAATTGCTAAACATTCAACTACCAAAACTAATTCATGAAGAAGCAGAAAATCTAATCTATATAGACATATAACTAAGGAAATTGAATCAGTAATTTTTAAACTCCCCCAAAAGAAAAGCCCAGGACCAGATGGCTTCACTGGCGAATTCTAGCAAACGTTTAAAGCAGAATTAACATCAGTTGGGCATGGTGGCGCACACCTGTAATCCCAGCACTTTAGGAGGCCGAGGCGGGCAGATCACCTGAGGTCGGAGTTCGAGTCCAGCCTGACCAACATGGAGAAACCCCGTCTCTACTAAAAAATACAAAATTAGCTGGGCGTGATGGCACATGCCTGTAATCCCGGCTACTCGGGAAGCTGGGGCAGGAGAATCGCTTGAACCCAGGAGGCAGAGGTTGTGGTGAGCCAAGATCACATCATTGCACTCCAGCCTGGGCAACAATAGCAAAACTCCATCTCAGAAAAAAACAAAACCCTAATTAATATCAATCCCTCTCAAACTCTTTCCTAAATTGAAGAGGAAAGAACACTTCCTAACTTACTCTATGAGGGCATGTTCATAGTATCCTGATCCTATGGTATACTGACACCAAAACCAAAGACACTACAAGAAAACTACAGACCTCATAAATATTGCATAAAATATTCAATATCCTTCATGAATACTGAGTAAAAATACTAGTGAACCAAGCTGAACGTCGTATTAAAAAGCTTATACACATTGGCTGGGCGCAGTGGCTCAAGCCTGTAATCCCCATACTTTGGGAGGTTGAGGCAGGCAGATCACTTGAGGTTAGGAGTTCGAGACCAGCCTGGCCAACATGGTGAAACCCCTTCTCTACTAAAAATACAAAAGCTAGCCGGGTGTGGTGGTGCATGCCTATAGTCCCAGCTACTTAGGAGGCTGAGGCAGGAGAATCGCTTGGACCTGGGAGGCAGAGGTTGCAATGAACCGAGATCATGCCACTGCACTCCAGCCTGGGCCATAGAGCAAGACTCCATCTCCCCCCCCCCCAAAAAAAAGAGTATACACCATGACCAGGTAGACTTTATTCCTGGAATATAAGGATGGTTCAACATATGGAAATCAATTAATGAACTGATGAACTATACCAGATTAATAGAATGAAGGGGAAAAAAATCACATGATTCTCTCAACTGATGCAGAAAAGACATCTGACAATATCCGACATCCTTTCATAATAAAACCACTCAGAAAACAAGGAATGCAGGTAACTTTCTCAACATGATAAAGGCCATATATTGAAAAAATAAGTCCAGGTGCGGTGGCTCACACCTGTAATCTCAGCACTTTGGGAGGCTGAGGCGGATGGATCACTGGAGGTCAGGAGTTAGAAAACAGCCTGGCCAACATGGTGATACCCCATCTCTACTAAAAATACAAAAAATTAGCTAGGTGTGGTTGCGCACGCCTGTAATCCCATCTACTTGGGAAGCTGAGACAGGAGAATTGCTTGAACCCAGGAGGCAGAGGTTGCAGTCAGCCGAGATTGTGCCATTGCACTCCAGCCTGGGCGACAGAGTGAGATTTCGTCTCAAAAACAAAAACAACAACAAAAAAACCCACAGCTCACATCATACTCAGTGACAAAAGGCTGGCCAGGCTCAATGATTCATGCTCATAATCCCACTGCTTTGGGAGGCCAACGTGGTAGAATCACTGGAGTCCAGGAGTTCAAGAGAAGATGGGGCAACATTGCAAGACCCTGTCAAAGCAAGGTCAAACCAAAGGTCAAAGCAAGGTCAAAGCAAGACCCTACCAAAAAAAATTTTTGGTGCGGTGGCACATACCTTGAGTCTTAGTTACTCAGGAGGCTGAGACAGGAGGATCACTTAAGCCTAGGAGTTTGAGGCTGCTGTGAGCCACGATTGCATCACTGCACTCCAGCCTGGAAAACAAAGGAAGACTCTGTCTCGAAAAATATATACTTTTTTATGATGAACTGAAAGTTTTTCCTCTACAATCAGGAACAAGAGGGCCGGGGGTGGTGGCTCACGCCTGTAATTGCAGCACTTTGGGAGGCCGAGGCAGGTGGATCACAAGGTCAGAAGTTCAACATGGCAAAACCCCATCTCTACTAAAAATGCAAAAATTAGCCAGGCGTGGAAATTATCCAGGCACCATGCCCAGCAAATTTTTGTATTTTTAGTAGAGACAGGGTTTTGCCATGTTGGCCAGGCTGGTCTTGAACTCCTGACCTCAGTTGATCTGCCCACTTCTGCCTCTCAAAGTGCTGGGATTACAGGCACGAGCCAGCCAACATGCCCAGCAGAGATACTTTCTTTTTTATATTTTGAACTAAGAAAAGCTCTATTTAAAGTCAACTGGCAAGGAAGGAGGCAATACTCAATCTCTTTTCCTGAGCTAGGGGTTGGGTTGGGTTTTATAAGCAAAGGGTAATGAGGCATGATCTAATTGGATCTCACAATGAGGTGATGCTGGGAGGTAATATCTGACTGGATCCCGCCATGGGGTGATGCCAGAGCTTGATCTGATTGGATCCTGGATCCTGCCATGTGGTGTCTGATGTTTCGCTTTTTTTTTTTTTGAGACGGAGTCTCACTCTGTCACCCAAGTGGGAGTGCAGTGGAGCGATCTCAGCTCACTGCAACCTCCGCCTCCCAAGTTCAAGCAATTCTCCTGCCTCAGCCTCCCGAGTAGCTGGGATTACAGGCGTGGGCCACCACACCTGGCTTTTTTTGTTGTTGTTGGTAAAGACAGGGTTTCACCATGTTGGGCAGGCTGGTCTCGAACTCCTGACCTCAGGTGATCTGCCCATCTTGGCCTCCCAAAGCGCTGGGATTACAGGCATGAGCCACCATGCCTGGCCTTGTTTTTAACTTTTATTTTATGTTAAGTGGTACATATGCAGGTTTGTTGTATAGGTAAACTTGTGTCATGGGGGTTTGTTGCACAGATTATTTTGTCACCCAGGTACTAAGCCCAGTACCCAATAGTTATTTTTCCTGCTCCTCTCCCTCCTCCCATCTTCCACTGGGCTCCAGTATCTGTCATTCCCTTCTTAGTCCCCATGTGTTCTCATCATTTGGTGAGAGAATATAAGTGAGAATATGTGGTATTTGGTTTCCTGTTCCTGCGTTAGTTTGCTAAAGATAATGGCCTCCAGCTCCATCCTTGTTCCTGCAAAGGACATAATCTCACGTCTTTATGTATGAATAGTATTCCATGGTGTATATGTACCATGTTTTCTTTTTCCAATCTGTCATTGATGGGCATATAGGTTGATTCCATGTCTTTACTATTGTGAATAGTTCTGCAATGAACATACATGTGCATGTGTCTTTATGGTAGAATGACTTACATTTCTTTGGGTACATACCAAGTAATGGGATTGCTGGGTCGGATGGTAGTTCTGCTTTTAGGTCCTTGAGGAATTGCCATGCTGCTTTCCACAATGGTTTAACTAATTTACACTCCCACCAACACTGTACAAGTGTTCCCTTTTCTCTGCAACTTTGCCAGCATGTTTTTTTTTTTTTTTTTTTTTTTAACTTTTAATAATAGACATTCTGGCTGGTGTGAGATGGCATCTCATTGTGGTTTTGTGTTTCTTTAATGATCAGTGATATTGAGCTTTTTTTAAAATGTTTGTTGGTTGCATGTATGTCTTCTTTTGAAAAGTGTCTAGGAATGAGATACTTTCATCACTTTCTCAAGGAAGCCAGCATTCTCTCCAACTGGGTGAGGGCCCCTTATAGCCCTCCAGTACCCTGAACTCCCAACATGACTATCGAGCAGTCTGCATTGGTTGACCATCTCTGCTCCTTGCCTCATAGACTGTGCTTTGTCCATCGGATTTCACACCCTAGCACAGTCCAGACACTCAGGCACCCATTCAGGTGTAGGTGTGGGCAAAACTGTGCCAGCCCAGAGTGGAGATGCCACTGCACTCTCCTGACCTTCATGCTTGAGCCCAGGGCGTCACCAGCCTGAAAGCCATCCAAGCTTCTCTGCTGTTTAGTGAAGGCTTAGGCTTCCAGGCAGCACATGCCACACCCCCTTCTTCCCTTCCAGGCCCGCACATCCTCTGTGCTGTCTGGACCTGGACAGCCCTAGGTTCATTTGCCCATAGCACACATACCCTCATCCTACACCCGCCCCAGTCCTGATTTGCATGTTTGTGCAAAGGGCACAGGCTTTGGCCAGAGAGACTTAAGTCCAAGAAGCCAACCCTGAGTGCCTGTTTGCTCACATGTAAATGGGCACATGGTAACTGCCTCCCGCTCCAGGTGGGGTACTGAACGAGCGAGCCCTGTATACTTTCTCTCTGTAGTCTCGGGACACGAAGACGGACTTTCCTGTTCTTTATTCATTTTTTTTTACACGGAGTCTCGCTCTGTCGCCCAGGCTGGAGTGCAGTGGCACAATCTCAGCTCACTGCAAGCTCCGCCTCCCGGGTTCACGCCATTCTCCTGCCTCAGCCTCCTGAGTAGCTGGGACTACAGGTGCCCACCGCCACGCCTGGCTAATTTTTTGTATTTTCAGTAGAGATGGGGTTTCACCGTGTTAGCGAGGATGGTCTCCATCTCCTGACCTCATGATCCGCCCACCTTGGCCTCCCAAAGTGCTGGGATTACAGATGTGAACCACCACACCCAGTCCCTGTCCTTTATTTTTTAAAGACGGGGGTCTCACGGCCAGGCATGGTGGCTCACACCTATAATCCCAGCACTTTGAGAGGCCAAGGTGGATCACCTGAGGTCAGGAGTTCAAGATCGGCCTGACCAACATAGTGAAAGCCTATCTCTACTAAAAATACAAAACAGCCAGGCGTGGTGGCAGCCGCCTGTAATCCCAGCTACTCAGGAGGCTGAGGCAGTGAGAACTGTCTAAACCCAGGAGGCAGAGGTTGCAGTGAGCTGAGATTGCACCAACGCACTTAGCCTGGTCAACAAAGCGAGACTCTGTCTCAAAAAAAAAAACCAAAAAAAAAAAACCAGAGAGAGTGTCTCAGTGTGTTGCCCAGGATGGAGGGCAGCTGCGTGATCATACAGCCTCAAACTTCTGGGCTCAAGCAATCCTCCCATTCTATCCAATGCCCTGGCCCCAGAGCACCCACATGGTGCCTAACCCCATAGCAAAAGCCCCCGTGGTACCAGCTGTTCCACCAGGGTGGACAGGCCAGAGTCCAAACCCTGCACAGAACCTCATACACCAGGCAACTTGAGTCGCATCTTCCCCACCTAAAACATAGAAATAGCTTCCCCCAGGGATGCCATTAGGAGGAAGGTAGGTATACTTTTTGTCTTTTTGAGACGGAGTCTCGCTTTGTTGCCAAGGCTGGAGTGCAGTGGCGCAATCTCAGCTCACTGCAACCTCCGCCTCCCAGGTTCTAGTGATTCTCCTGCCTCAGCCTCCCGAGTAGCTGGGATTACAGGTGCTCACCACCCTGCCCAGCTAATTTTTGTATTTTTACTAGAGATGGGGTTTCATCATGTTGGTCAAGCTGGCCTCGATCTCCTGACCTCGTGATCCACCTGCCTCAGCCTCCCAAAGTGCTGGGATTACGGGTGTGAGCCACCAGGCCTGGCCCTGAATGTACTTTTTTTTTTTTTTTTTGAGACGGGAGTCTCGCTCTGTTGCCAGGTTGGAGTGCAGTGGTGCGATCTTGGCTCACCACAACCTCTGACTCCCGAGTTCAAGCGATTCTCCTGCCTCAGCCTCCCGGGTAACTGGGATTACAGGCGCGTGCCACCACGCCCAGCTAATTTTTGTATTTTTCGTAGAGACAGGGTTTCACCATGTTGGCCGGGATGGCCTTGATCTCCTGACCTCGTGATCCACCTGCCTCAGCCTCCCAAAGTGCTGGGATTACAAGCGCGAGCCACCACTCCCAGCCTGAATGTGCACTTTGAACAAACAGCCACCATACCTTTACCCAAGCTCCTCTGCTCCGGGACCAGACCCTGCTGTCCCCAGGCAGAAATACAGCATAAGGCTAGCTCCATGTTCCTCTACCCCATCCCCTCAAGAAGGAAATCACCAGGGAAACCCATCTCCTCTCCATCCAGGGTGGCTCTGGGATACAAGCTCTCTTGGTAGGGTGTGACTGGTAGTGACAGGGTCAGAGAGCTAAACACAGTGGAGACAGGCTGTGCATCACTTTAGAACACAGCTTGGCTGCAACATCCAGAGCACTCACTGTCCCCAGGACCAGCCTCAGCACTTCATGAAGCCAGGTGGGAAGGCCAACCTAGGGCAAGGACCAGGCCTCAGCAGTGCAGGCACTCTCTGCCCTGTCTCATCTTCCAAGAGGTGGGAGTGATGCCCACTGAGAGGGTCTGTGCAGTTGACACGTGTCTCCCAGTAGATGCTCAAATGGTTGCTCTTTATCTCCAGTTCCATTAACTCTTTTCCCTTCTGAATACTCCTAACCACCAGACTGCAAGAATACTATCTGCAGCTCCCTGGCAGCTCTAGTTCACACCTGCCCAGAAAATACCACCTTCCTGCCCCCATCATACATGCTGGCTTCATGGAAATCCTTGGGCATTAACCGAAGAGGAGCAGGGATCATGGAGGCACCAAATCTCGGGTCCTGCTAGCTTCAGTCCCACCGTGACCAAAGGCCCAGCCTCACTTGTCTCTGAACAAGTTTTTGCCAAGAAAAAACTTGGTTCTTTCTAAAATATGCAGGCACTCCCCTAGTTTCTCCCCACTCTCCCGCTGCCCCAACCTCCTCATGCCCCCAGCCTGGCCTTGTAACGCCTAGTAAGCAGGTGACATGCAATCTAGGGCCTCAAACCAGCAGAGAAGCCCAGCCTTCAGGCTGAGAAGGCAGCTGGAGAGCTGAAGCCAGGGAACAAGGAACAGTACGTGTGTGCATGTTACACCACCGCTTATGCACATAACACACAGACACAGCTCACACATCAACAGTTGTTCAGAAAGGGACCAGCAGATTAACTGCTGGAAGCAGGCAGCTTCCCCCCGAATCTACATGTGCGTGTGCTTGGGGAGAGGAAGGCTGGTGGTCAGGAAGGCCCATCTCCCAGCCTGATCCCAGGCAGCAGGGCTGTAGCAGCTGTGCAGGAAGGCTCTGGGCCGGCCATAGCCACCTGCCGGCAAGGACAAGCTTCTCTTCTCATGGCTGGGGCAGCTCAGCACAGCTGACCTCTGCTGGCCAAGTGAAGCACTGCATGCAGCTGCAGAGCCAGGCGCTGCTGTCTTCCGGAAGTTTCCCGACTCCTGATGTTTTGGGGATTCAAACAGTCCTTTTCATATGCCGGAGGCACAAACTGGGGCAGCTAAAATTTTTATTCTGCTGTCAAGGGGCAAGATGCCAGCTTGGAAGTGCCAAGGAGCTAAAGGGCCCAGCACTGCCAGCCCCAGAATTGTCTGTTCAGGCTGTGCAGTAAGCACGAGAGCCTCGCCTGTCCATGAAGTGCTCCACAATGTGCTCAGCTCCAGAGAGGCCCAACAACCTCAGGAGGGCTTGGCTGTGGGTCTGAATTTCTTTCCTTTGTGCTTGAAGCTGCGCAGTGGGTTCTGGGACTTCGCTCTCTAAGGAGGCAAAGTCACAGGTTAGTTGGGGGAATCAGGCTGACAAACTATCCACCCACGCACCCAACTGAGAAAGACACAAAGGGAGCCATGCCCGCACCTGGCCAACACGACCAGAAGGTGCTGCAGACAAGGAAATAGGGAAAGGCAGCTGGGGAAAGAAAAGCAGGGCCTGCAGGCGGCTGCAAAAGTATCCCTATCCTACACCAGATTGTGTCCCTGCCACCAGATTTTGGGGGCCCGGTTCTAGGGTGCCCTCTCTCCCCCTCCCTAGGGCAAGGCGCCTACACATTCTGGTGATGACAAAGAGCCAGGTGGGGAGGAGTCCTGCAGCTGTCCCCAAGTCCCCAGGAGCCATACCCTGGCCTTCCTACAAGAAGACGACAGCTTCTTCCGCTTCTTGTGAGGGCGCACCAGGCCACGAAGAGCAGGAGGAACTGGAAGAGATGCTTGCCTGAGCAGTGGGCTCACCACTACTGCTCCCACCCCTGCCCTCCCACTGATTCTGCAGCAAATTCTCCAATTCTGACCCAACTGGCAGCCTATGACATATATCTGTTCACTATCACACCTGCACAGGGCTAGGAGAATGTGAGCACCTTAGACTTCCACTATCTAAATCACTCTCCTGTATTTAGATTTGTTCCAACATGTAACAAGAAAGAAAAAGACATCCTTAAAGAAAGAAAATGTAGCTGAAATAAAAGTCAACAGGTCATTTCTTCACCTGTGGCCCATTACTACAGATACGGGGGCCCACATCCCAGCTGCACCTGATCTTGGCTCTGTCGTCAACTCGCCCACCCCATGGACTCCCCTAAGCCAACCACACCTGGGCCTTCCCCTTCAAGTGTCAAACATCCCACATCCTGACACCTTTCCACCTTCTCCTGGTCCTTCTAAACCTCCTGGCCACACCTTGGCAAGTGACTCCGCTATAGGAGCAGACTGGGTTCCTCAGGCCAAAGCTCTGGCCTTATCCTCTTCCTCCCCACCCCCCCTCCCAACTCCCCTCCTCACATCTCAGGCCAGGACCTGGACTGGGGTCTCTTCCAGCTCACTATCCTGTGAGAACCTGGTCCCCACCACTCTCTCTGGCATTTTCATGTTCCCATCTCTTCTGGATCTTTCCTTTCCAGTGTCCAGGCTTTTCCTGCCCTGGAACATTCCATCTCCACCCTTTGTAACCTCCACAGCAGCAACACCACACCCGCTGGGTGGCTGCAGGTCCAGGCTGAGCCGAGCCTGTGGCACTGGGAAGGGTCCTGCACTTGCTGCCCACAGCCTCATCTCCACCACTCTTCTCCTTCAATCCATTTTAGGCATAAAAGTCACACATACTCATTACCAAAAACATCTATGAGACACTGAAAGAAGTCATTACCCAGAGCCTGCCTAAGATGAGGAGAGGTGCCCAGCTTTAAAGGTCACATAAAGCTCTAGCCTGGGCTGCACCACAGAAACCAATCCCAGGGTCCTGACCCCATGCCTACACTACCCCTGCATTCCTCCCATCGCCACTGGCTCTTCTTTTGCCACCTTTTCTGTTTAGGCCTTATAGCGTTTTTCTCCCTGCTGACTGCTCTTACCCAGAGACTCCACAGATGCCTCTTCAGTGGCTGCTAATCTTGAGTCTTTTGCAGCTCAGGTGGCTTTCTCTGCCTCCTGCCCGTGACTCTCTCCCAAACCTGTTCACTCCCTTTGACCCATGGATAGCAATTTGGCCCAGCTCTGGAGACCACCTGGCCTGAAATCCTGGGTCTGCCACCCACTCTGCACTACCTCAATTTTCTCATCTCTAAAATGGAGACAGCGACAGCTAACCCGTGGGACCAAGCAAACAAGTTTAGAAACATAGGGGTGTGCCTGTTTACACGCCCACGTGCTGCCAGCGTTTCCAGCACCAAGCACAGAGGCTGATCCAGCAGCAGAGAAATTAATGCCACTTCCCCAGCCTGCTACTTCCTGCCCCGTCAGGACACACTCACCCAGGTAGTCAGGAACATGGCCCAGGTGGGGCTTCACCACTGCGGGGTGCAATGGTAGGTCATGCCGCAGCAGCTGGAGGTCCCTAGGGTTGTCTTCAAAGTATGTCTGCCAGGGGAAAAGGGAGAGCCACAGAGTGAGCATCTTTCTTGTGTGACTTCACAGACTGAGCTTTTCAAAGGATAACATAGTCATGTGTTTCAAAAGGCATGAGGCACCTGCTTCTGCACATTTCTCACACCTCCCGGGAGTGGATGTTTCTATCTTCTCTTCTCCATGACACACACGACAGTACCCTGCACCACTTTTTGCTGGGCATCACCTCACAGACTGTTCCATATGGACACACAACCAACCTTATTCCTTCCCATGTAACTTTCGGCTCTGGATGCACCTGAGCTTACCTAGCAAGCCCCCTATGGTGGCCCCGGGCTGTTTCCATCTTTTGGTTCCATGATAATGCCATGATGAATGCAGACACATGCTTGACCGTGCACATTCACAAGTGTGACCAAGATTAAGTTCCAGAAGTGGAATTTCGGATGAAAGGACACATGAGCTTGTAATTCTGCTGGACAGTGTCCACCATAAGGTTGTGCCAATTTACCACCAAGCAGAACAGACTGGCTTCCTCCCATTTCCTCCCTTTCTGTGCCAAAGGCCAGAAAACTGCCCAGTTCTCTGCTTCTCACCACTCGGAGCTCAGTGAGTCTCCAAAAAGGGCAGCCGTCTAAGATTTGTCCCCTCCTCACTTCCCATCCCCTCACCTTAAGCTTCTCAGAGTGCAGAAGCTCCTCCTTGATCTCCTTCAATCTCGCCTCCCGAATGGCCTGCTTAGTCACTGAGCGCATGGCATCCTGGGGGTGGACACTGAAGGTCAAGACAGTGAGGCTGCCCCAAATCCTCCCTCACGCCTGGATGCTCAGCAACAGGGTGCAATCCCTGGGCCACAGTCCCTCCCCTCTCATTCCCCTCCCCACCACAGCAGCTCACCCTGCAGCGATAGCGGAAGCCCTCGATCTCCTCCATCCGGAACTGGTAGGGGAGCAGAATGGGGCCGCTGTTCTCTGCGGAGAAGAAAGCAGTGAGGGTCCCAAAGGCTGAGGCCTTAGGACAGGGTCTTCGTTGGAGGCCTCCTGCACCTCCTCCTTGGGGCAAAGCTGCAGAGGACCCACCGCCTTCCTGGGATGCCAAACATGTAGCTTAGCTGTACCTGGGCCTCTTACAGTGATGACCCATCTGTCCCTGTGTGTGGATGGGGGTGGCCTGTGTGGCCCTGAGCCCAAGAACCTGTCACCCACTCTCTTCTCCTCTCCCAAGGAGTACCCCATAGTATTCCTTGGGAGTCAAGGTACCCCGTGACGATGGCCACAGAGAGCAGTCTAGGATCACCCAGCACCCTGGGGTCAGGTGCTATCCTGAGCTGTCACAGCAGCATGTCAGGTCACTCAACGCTCATGAGGCAGACAGTAAACATGACTTTGGACAAATTACCTCAATTTATCTCTCAAGGGGAACAGTGCCTGCCACTCAGGGCAAAACAAGGATGGATAGTGGAAGTGGCCTGTCACACTATGTTGTAACCTCTGTCGTCATCATCACGGAGTTTTAAAGCATCATGCAAGGAGCCCGACCCTGGCCCAGGCCCACAAGAGCCAGGCTCTTACCTCCACTGAGAAGCTCCTCAATCTTGCCTAAGTGGGACTGCTCCGTGGGCAGCACAAAGGTTAAGACTATGCCTGGGTTGTTAGCGCGTGCTGTCCTGCAAGGGGAGACAGTGCAGCTTGCATCTCCAACCCGCAGGCTCTGTCCAGTACACCCCAAGTCCCTCAGCGTGTCCACCACACAGGTGCCTGGGCCATCACACTCCTAGTCCTCCTACCTGCCGGCTCGATGGATGTAGGCCTCAGGGGTTGGGGGAAGATCAAAGTTGAGCACAGCAGACACATGGTGGAAGTCTATGCCCCGGGCCACACCTGCCTCCGGATCAGAGGCCCTGCAGAGATAACTCAATGTCAGTCGGACCCTTCCTCTCCTCTGGGCAGGTATTCACAAGCTGAATCAACAAAACTTCCTCTAAACAATGCCTGTAGATCATAAGACCCTGACATACAGAGGACTCTTCAACAATGGAACCGTTCCAGGAGTCAGGGTTTCCTGGGGCAGCCTGGAGCTTTGACATGGAGCCAAATCCTGGCCTGACCTCCATTCTGGGACAACAGCAGAACTCAATGCCCTACATGGTGATCTGAGAACCAACCCTGAGCTAGTCAAGCCTTCAGGTGGAGAGAGACTGGAGAGTTGGGGGGTTCCTTTTCCCTTCAGAAACATGCTCCCTGCAAGTCACAGCCACATGGAGGACAGGCCATCTCTCCTGCAGGGCTCTGCATGTTCCTTTTCCCTTCAGAAACATGCTCCCTGCAAGTCACAGCCACATGGAGGACAGGCCATCTCTCCTGCAGGGCTCTGCATGCCAACAACCCCACCAGTCTTGCCCTTCATGCTGCATATGCAGTGTGCACCATCCACTCCCTTCTTTATATCCAGGCAGCTGAGCAAGAACCTGCGGGGCTCTCTGGGCTACACTACCAGCCAGGCCTGGAAGGTTTGGCTCCCTGCTCTGTGCACTCCAGTTTTAGTCTTCCAAAAAGCTGAAAGAAATCGGTCTTTCTGGGGAGGGATGGAAAAAGAGGCATGGACTCACTTGTCCCCTTTGGGCCCTCGGCCCCGACGCTTGCCCTTGACTGGGGCCCCCAGGACTTCGGCATCAGTTGCTATGACACAGTCATAGAAGCCTTGGTTGAACTGTGAGATGATGTGGCACCTGCAGCCAAGAGTGGACAGAGAATCAGCTCGGCAGAGCAAGTTTGAGGCTCCTCTGCCATCCCTACTATCATAGTAACCATCACTCTTTCCTACTTTTTCCTCTTCTTAATCTCTTTCCCTACGTAATCATTGTGCCTCAGTTTCCTCAGCTGGAAATAAAAATAATGACAGGGTTTTGTTTTTTTTTGAGACAAGAGTTTCACTCTTGTTCCCCAGGCTGGAGTGCAATGGCACAATCTCAGCTCACTGCAACCTCCACCTCCCGGGTTTAAGCAATTCTCCTGTCTCAGCTTCCCGAGTAGCTGGGATTACAGGCGCCTGCCACCACGCCCGGCTAATTTTTGTATTTTAAGTAGAGATGGGGTTTCACCATGCTGGCCAGGCTGGTCTTGAACTCCCAACCTCAGGCGATCCGCCCACCTTGGCCTCCCAAAATGCTGGGATTACAGGCATGAGCCACGGCGCCCAGCCATGATAGGGATTTTGGAGTTGGGAGAAGTCAGTCAGTATCAGTTACATCTAGAACCTGGCCCCTACTAAGTGCTTAAGAAATAGAACATTAACTGGGTCCCCTTTCCATCTCTATCTTCAACTTATCTCAACCAAGATGTTGGCTGTAGCAAACCTGGAGCGCAGTGGAAGTTCTCCATTGAGCACACAGGTGGGAATGCTGAACTGCTCCAGGAACAGGCGTAGCCGGTAACTCCGCTCTAGAGTGTTGACAAAGAGCAAAGACTTGCCCCGAATCAATGACAGCTTGAGCAGGGCATACAGCAGCAGGAATTTGTCTTCCTCAGTCTCACAGACCACCTGAAACTGCTGTAACTGGTCTGGCCCAGGCAGCTGGGACTCCTGTAACTTAAGGGTAACCTGGGGAGAAAACAGGCCTGTGGTCAGAAAGGAAAAGAACACAGAGATGGTATGGCCACTTACTCATCAATCAAAACATCAACATTTTAGTGCAGGGCAGAGATGCATTTAAGGATTCCTGGCACCCTAAGTCTCCTCCAGTTTTGTAACCTAAAACCCCAAAATGCCCTAATTGTTGTGGTATATAGAATATACCACCAAAACCATATATAAAATACTTCCAAGCACAGATCCAAGAGAAACACATCAATAAAGGACTACATCGAGGAAGGAAGGCCTACAGCAACACGCCTTCTGAAAGGTAAAGTTTACTTAAGATGAGAACCTTGGCCTTAGAATTTTCGCTCTGCTTCTCAAAGCTGCCCCTGAGGGGAGGTCCTTGCTCAGGATTTTAGGCAAAGTATGGCCTGAAATGGGAGACATCCCCTGTGGACACTTGGAAATATATAGTGATTTAAGACCACTGACTTTTAGTGCCTCAGGACTAGGGACTAGTGACAACTGTCCCACCCAAAACACCAAAGGCTCCCCTAAGGAGGAGCATCAAGATCTTTGGGTGCCCCCATGCCTGCAGCTCCAGACGCTTCCATGGTGCCTCTTACCGGGTTATGTAATACTAGCTCCTTGAGTGCTTGTACGTCCTCATTAAAAGTAGCCGACATGAGAAACGCCTGGTAAATCCGGGGCAAGTGACTGAAATGAAAGAGTCCAGTGAGATTCCAGCTCCAAGGGCCGCTAATTGTAACTGGCTTCCAGCCACCCCACTCTCATACCAATTCCTACTCACAGATGTTTCCACTAGGAATCACACCCACTTCTGCCTTACCAGAGGAGACTCTTGAGCTCTTCTTCAAAGCCAAAGGAAAAAAGAAGATCAGCTTCGTCCACCACCAAAAGCTCCAGGGAGTCACGAAGTTTCAGGCTGTCTTGCTGCAAGTGGCTTAATATGCGAGATGGGGTCCCCACTACTACATCTGGCTTCTCCATCAGCACAGCTCTGCAGGTGGGCAAGACATCAATATCAGGGATAATGTAGCAGCTGGCATCTCACCCTGGACTTGCTCTTTTTTGCCACACACAAACCCAACCCCACAACTCTGTGTGGCTTCATTCAGGTACCGCTTTGCTGCTTTTACCCACCTCTGAGAGGCTGAGTCTTCGGCAGCTGAGACATTGGCCACTCGGACATCCCGAGCACAGTAGGTAGCCAGCTGCTGAATCATGGACTGTGCCTGCCGTGCCAGTTCCTTGGTAGGAACAAGAACAAGGCTTCTCACTGCCTGTTCCACCACCGGACCTGTCTGTAAGAATATGAACTAAAGACTTTAGCCAGCAGTGCACATCACTGTGTCCACCTGATGCTTTTCTCTACCCCTTCCAGCCTAACTGACCCATCGCTGCAACCCTACTCAGCAGTATTTTGATTATCTATCACTCTGCCGGCCTCAGAATGCAGAGTGGAGAGTTGTTTCCTCAGGCACTGACCCTCAAAAAGAATAACGTACTCTATGTTTATGAAGCTACTTTAAACGTACTAGTTATGAAGCTAAATTCTCACAATAATTCTATAAGTAGAAAAAAGAGATGTGCTCCCTTTCTATGTAAGAAAGAAAAGAAAGTGCTTTGTCGAAGATTACGCAAAGGTTGGTGGTAGCAGGGCCTGGACAAGGATCCAGGTAACCTGAACTACAGCCCAGAGTGTTTGCCACAACAGCACCAGGTTCTCAGGCCGGCCTGCACGGATACGGGTACAGGACCAAGAGACAGCCCTTCCCAGGCTTTTGGAGTTCGCCTCATTCCTCCCCTCAGCTTTCTCGTTACCCACCGCCTTCCTGTGGAGCAACAGCTGCAGCATCGGAATAGCATAAGCTGCCGTCTTGCCGGAGCCCGTGCGGGCCCGAGCCAGGAGGTCCTTCCCTTCTAGGGCCAGTGGGATGGCCTTTTCCTGGATCAGCGTAGGTCGCGACCAGCCCATATCGGTGACAGCCTAGGAGAGACCAGGAGTGCGGCTCAAGGGGGGCGAAGAGTGATGGCGCGCCCCGCGGAACCCAAAAGCCGGCTCCCCAGCCCTCGCGTGTACCTGCAGGAGCCGGGGATCGAGGCCCATGTGTTCGAAGCCCAGTGCTTCTGAGTCTTCCATGGCGCTGCTCAGTAGCGACAGCACGCACGCACTTCAGGAAAAAAGCCACGGACGCGGCGGGGGGGGTGGGGGGGCGCGCGCAAAGCAACAACCAATCAGCTTCGGAGACGCCGTCACTTCCCGGAAGTGCTGGCGCCTAGGCTTCCGGTGTTCGGGCGGAGCTCTGCGACTGCGCAGCGCCAGCGACTGGGTCTAGGAGGAGGCGGTGGAGGGGCCGTGCTGGGGTCGAAGGGGTACTTTGGACTGCAGAGCCGCCCCACTGACTCCTCCGGCGTTCCCGGACGCCGCTGACGCATCTGATTCTCGCGACCTGCAGGAGAAACCTCGACGAGGGCCGAGGTCCTGACGGGCACGACCGTCTCCCTGCTTGGTTAGGGTTAGGGTCCCGCCGGGTACACCACCCTATGGTGGAGCCACTGAGATCGACTGGGCTGAAGGAACCGGTTGGAGTAATGAGCCATGGCAGCAACTTTGCCTGAGAGGAAGGGCGGGTTGCTGTAGGGCTCCCTAACCGGGCTGCCGTGTCAGACTTCTGGCCTACAGACTTGCGTCGTTTTAAGCCACTAAATTTGTGATAATTTGTTACAGTAGCAATAGGAAACTAATACAGGTGAGGACTAAGAATCCTAATCGCAAATTTTTTTTTTTTTTTTTTTTGAGACATGGTCTCACTGTCATCCAGGCTGGCGCGATCCTCCCACCTCAGCCTCCTGGAAAGCTAAGACTACGGGCACGCACCACCACGTCGTTAGTGTGTATGTATGTATGTACGTACATATATGTGTGTATATATGTATGTCCCCCTCCCCCCTTTCTCTTTTCTTTCTAGATGGGGTTTCGCCATGTTGCCCAGGACGGTTTTGAACTCCTGGGGCCAAGTGATCTGCATTCCTCTGCCTACCAAAGTGCTGGGATTACAGATGCGAGCCACCCCTCCTGGCCCACAAGTCTTTCAGTGTAGAAGAGGGAAGCAGAAGAGGTCAAAGTGGTGCCATGTGAAGGCTCAACCCACCCTTGCTGGAGGAAGGGAGCCAGAGCCAAGCTGGAAGAGGCAAGGAAATACACCGTTGTGATTACATTAGGCCCGTCCAGATGATCCAGGATCATCTCTTTTACAGTCATCTGATTAGCAATTTAATTCTCTTTTGTCATGTTAGGTAACACATTCACGTGTTTCAGAGTGGTAGGCCATTATTCTGCCTACTATACCACCCAACACAAATCTACATTAAGACTGTATCTGAGTGTTGCACAGGAATCTATGTCAACAAGCTTCCAGGGTGATCCTGTATATCCTGTATGATGCAGCCCAGCATCTGAGTACCAGAGACTAGCATCTGGCTGTTAGGTTAACAGATCAGCTCATGCACCAACGAGTAGTCATGCTGGGACCAAATGATGAAGATAGGTACAACTAGTCCCAGTGAGAGGTGGGGAACTGGGCTGGGATATAGAGGATGTTAAGAATGGAGTGTCCTCCCAACCCCAGAACTTTTTTTTCTTTTTTTGTGGTAAGGAGGGAGAAGGCTGCTTGGCAAGGATGTTGTAAACTCTGAGAAAGCAGGAATTTCAAAATAAGAGTCAAGGGTGGTATTCAGGGGAAAATAACCAAAACTTTTGTGTACCCTAACTGCTGTTTTTTGTTTTGTTTGTTTTTTTTTTTTTTTTTT
>NW_016805193.1:493150-514784 GCF_001698545.2 Rhinopithecus bieti | reverse complement strand
GATCTCGGCTCACTGCAAGCTCCGTCTCCCGGGTTCACGCCATTCTCCTGCCTCAGCCTCCTGAGTAGCTGGGACTACAGGCTCCCACCACCACGCCTGGCTGATTTTTTGTATTTTTAGTAGAGACAGGGTTTCACCGTGTTAGCCAGGATGGTCTCAATTTCCTGACCTTGTGATCCGCCTGCCTCAGCCTCCCAAAGTGCTGGGATTACAGGCGTGAGCCACTGCGCCCTGCCTCTAACTGCTGTTTTTTAAAAAACTTTTTAGGTCACAACCTATCTGCAAATATGACACACCAGTATGGAAATCCTCATTCTCCTCACAGCCAACAGCTATTGGCCCATCCACTGACTATCCCAATTCCACCTGCCTCATCAGTGGAAAGGTGAAATATATGCCCACTTTTTCCTCACACCATTCCCCTTTCTATCAAAAACTACCAAGAGAAACCCAGGACCTACCAGAATAGTTAAGATGTGCTCCATTGTGTCTACTGCCAGCCAAACCTGTTGAAGGCTGGCTCAACCCTAATCTGTGCCTTCCTGTCTTCTCACAAGCTGAGTCTGATTTGCCAACTAGATTTCTAGTAACAGCCACAGAGCAGAAATGTGTCCCTTCCCAGTATGTCACATAATCCCCAAGAGCTGCAGGCCAGAAGTCCACAACATGTAACTAGTTCAAAGGACATGATTTTTCTCTGCATTAATTCTAACATGAGGAATACTGAAAACTCTTTAAAACATCTGAAGAATTTCAGCAATTCACAATTCACCTTACTGGACTGTAACACTGTCATCCAGATTTAGAAATATGGGGATATAAAAATATTAAATGGAAAAGCCTCGAGAACTAAATTGTTTTTTGTTTTGTTTTGTTTTGTTTTTTGAGACAGAGTCTCACTCTGCCCCCCAGGCTGCAGTGCAGTGGCTCGATTTCTAATCACTGCAACCTCCTCCTGGGTTCAAGCGATTCTCCTGCCTCAGCCTCCTGAATAGCTGGGATTACAGGCACACACTACCAAGCCTGGCTAATTTTTATACTTTTAGTACAGACAGGGTTTCACCATGTTGGCTAGCCTGGTCTCAAACTCCTGACCTCAGGTGATCCACCTGCCTTGGCCTCCCAAAGTGCTGGGATTATAGGTGTGAGCCACCCCACCTGGTCCTAAAATTACGTTTTGTTTGTTTTTTCAGATAGGATCACTCTGTTGCCCAGCCTGGAGTGCAGTGGCACGATCATGGCTCACTGCAGCCTTGACCTCCTGGGCTCAAGTGATCTTTCCATCCCAGCCTCTCAAGTAGCTGGGACTACAGGCATGTTCCACCAGCTACATTTTTTGTATTTTTTGCAGAGACAAGATTTCGCCATGTTGCCCAGGCTGGTCTCAAACTCCTGGGCTATAGGATCCACCCACCTTGGCTTCCCAAAGTGTTAGGATTACAGGCGTGAGCCACCGTGTCCAGGCCACATGTATTTTTAAGAGTAAAAATAGCCAGGCACAGTGGGGTATATCTGTAGTACCAGCTACTTTGGAGGGTAAGGTAGGAGGATCACTTGAACCTGGGAGCTCAAGGTTGCTTTGAGCTATGATGGCACCACTACACTCCAGCCTTGGGGACAGAGCAAGACCCCATCACCCGTGCCCAGCCAGCTCACACCTGTAATCCCAGCACTTTGGGAGGCGAGGCGGGCAGATTACCTGAGGTCAGGAGTTCAAGACCAGCCTGGTCAACATGGCGAAACCCCGTCTCTACTAAAACTACAAAAATTAGCTGGGTATGGTGGCGGGCACCTGTAATCTCAGCTACTCAGGAGTCTGAGGCAGGAGAATCTCTTGAATTCAGGAGGTGGAGGTTGCAGCGAGCCAAGATTACACCACTGCACTCCAGCCTGGGCGACAGAGTGAGACTCCATCTCAAATAAATAAATAAAATAAAATAAAAATACGAAATTAGCCGGGTGTGGTGGTGGGTGCCTGTAATCCCAGCTACTCAGGAGGCTGAGGCAGAATTGCTTGAACCAGGGAGGCAGAGGTTGCAGTAAGCCAAGATCATGCCACTGCACTCCAGTCTGGGTGACAGAGCAAGACTGTCTCAAATAAATGAACATAAAAATTATATATATGTACATATATGGTACAGGACATAAGAAATAACAAAAGAAGAATTTAGTTCTGTAGGTCAGATAATTTAATAAATATTTCAAATAAATATATAATAACTGAAAATGTCAAGAATGGGGAACTAATGGTATTAAGTTTTATATAGAAGGGCATGAGGGAAGTATATTAAAATTTGTTCAAATTTATGATTCAGACGGCTAAGAAGGTACTTAATTTCCTCAGATGATACCTTGCAAATGTGTGTTCTAGTTGGTTGACCTTTGCAAATGATTGAGCAACCACCCTGTGTATTCCCATGCCCCCTAGACTGCCTGTTCAAGCCAAGCCTTAGTACCACGAGTCCATAGTGAAGTCCACTCCAGGTTATCTGCATAGGCAGTCCAGGCACCTTTCCTCTTTTCCTTTAGGTGCCTCCCGTCTGCCCACAACCTCTTATTTCATCTCAAACGCAGCTAGTACAACATGTTTTATTTCACTGGAAAATTCTGCTAAGAACCAAATCCGGTTCCCTCAAAGAAAACATTTAGCACAGCTTAAATAAAAGTTGAGGAGGGTAAGAGTGCATTAACCCATGCTAGCTCTGTTGCTACTTTACCTCTGACTCTGAGGCCCTGTGGGATGAAAAGCAGGTATCCAAAAGAACTCTGCTTGGCCCTCTGATACAGCCTTGAGATCAGACCCAATGCCTTTCTGGCCCACAGACCACTGAAATCCTAGGAGCTGCCATGGGAGTTACCAAAAATGTGTGAATAAACTGAATGCAGAGGCTGAGGCAGGTGGATCAACTGAGATCAGGAGTCCAAGACCAGCCTGGCCAACATGGTGAAATCCTGTCTCTACTAAAACTACAAAAATTAGCTGGGCGTGTTGGCGGGCACCTGTAATCCCAGCTACTCAGGAGACTGAGGCAGGAGAATCATTTGAACCTGGGAGGCAGAGGTTGCCAGTGAGCTGAGATCATGCCATTGCACTCCAGCCTGGGCAACTAAGAGCAAAACTCAAAAAAAATAAATTTAAAAAACCCAGAATGCAGAAACTGCATGGGTGTTCGGAGCTAGTCACAGGCAGTAACACTTCTACTAGGAAGGAAAATATATAATTTATCCAAAAATAGTTCTAAGATATAGAAAAACATTTCAATCCTCTAGGGCCAAGACCTGCCCCTTATTTACATTCACAAAGCCATTGAGTGAACCCAGAACTGACTAGCAGACAGTGAGACAGGGCCTGCTCTGTGGCACATGCCAGTCACCTACTGCATAAGTGGACAAAGAGCAGAAGGTAATGGAGAGAGTTTTCATTTGCTTATTTAGTGAAAAACAGAGGAAAATCACTTGAGGCAAAAGAAGCAGGACTGAGTCCTGGGTTCTGATTCCTCACAAGCCCCAAGACAGATTTTGAAAGATTGGACTAATGTCCTGTGTCCTTAAGAACCAGGGTTGGCAAGTGGCTGATCTGAATGGTTTGTGGCCATGGAACCAATGTGACTTATTATTTTCATTTTTTTCCCTAAAAATCCAGGTGGATAAAGGACTGTATGGGGAAAGTACCAAATAAATGAGGTAAAAAGGAAGGGTCATACAAAGAGGGCACTACACCAGCTTCTTGGCCTCAAAGAAGCTCTTGAGGTGACGCATCTGCCAGATGCCAGTGAGGATGAGGATGACAGTCTGAGCAATGGACCACCATAGGACCCTCTGGTTGGTGCTCTCGCTTGTCAGTCGGAAGCGCTCTTCACGATACTGTGTGGGGCAACACAGGGTTAAATGAGCAGGAGAAACAGTCCCTGGCTGTTGTGAGGTCCCTCCCTGCATGTAACTACTCAACTCCAGGGCCAAACTCTTTTTGGAATACTACCTGTGACTCCATTAGGAGTGCTATGGTCTCCCCACTGAGGCTGCCCCAAGAAAGGGATGGGCTGTTCCACAAGCATCTCTGTTGGGACTGAAATCATGATTCTATCATTTCCAACAAGATTCCAAGAGAAACAGGCAATGGCTATTACTAGATTGTGAACTATCCTTTCTTCACTTTATTTTATAGAGCTTAAAAATGACTACTGAAAGCGAAATGTGGCACATGCATACAATGGAATATTAAAGAAAGAAATTCTGACACATGCTATAACATGGATGAACTGTGAGAACATTATACTCAGTGAAATAAGCCAATCACAAAAGGAGAAATACTGAATGATTCTGCTTATATGAAGTAGCATAGTTGGGATCATAAAGACAGAAAGTAGAATGGTGGGTGTCAGGAGAAAAGGAAACGGGAAGTTATTGCTTATAATAAGTACAGATTTGCTGGGTGCAGTGGGTCAGGCCTGTAATCCCAACACTTTGGAAGGCTGAGGCAGTGGATCGCCTGAGGTCAGGAGTTCAAGACCAGCCTGGCCAACATGGTGAAACCCAGTCTCTACTAAAAACACAAAAATGAGCCAGGCATGGTGGCACTCGCCTGTAATCCCAGCTACTTGGGAGGCTGAGGCAGAAGAATCACTTGAACCTAGGAGGCGGAGGTTGCAGTGAGCCGAGATCATGCCACCACGCTCCAGCCTGGGCAATAGAGTGAGACTCCATCTCAAAAACAAGACAAAATAAGTACAGATTTTTAGTTTGAGAAGACGAAAAACTTCTGGAGCTGGATGATGGTGTTGGTATCTCAACATTATGAATGCACTTAATACCACTGAACTAAAATGGCATATTTGGCCGGGCGCGGTGGCTCAAGCCTGTAATCCCAGCACTTTGGGAGGCCGAGACGGGTGGATCACGAGGTCAGGAGATCGAGACCATCCTGGCTAACACCGTGAAACCCCGTCTCTACTAAAAAATACAAAAAACTAGCTGGGCGAGGTGGCGGGCGCCTATAGTTCCAGCTACTTGGGAGGCTGAGGCAGGAGAATGGCGTAAACCCGGGAGGCAGAGCTTGCAGTGAGCTGAGATCTGGCCACTGCACTCCAGCCTGGGCGATAGAGCGAGACTCCATCTCAAAAAAAAAAAAAAAAAAAAAAAAATGGCATATTTGGTGTTATGTGTATTTTACCACAACAAAAAGTTTTGATAAAAAAGCAAAACAGGCAGGACACGGTGGCTCACACCTGTAATCCCAGCACTTTGGGAGGCTGAGGCGGGCGGATCACCTGACGTCAGGAGTTCGAGACCAGCCTGACCAACATGGAGAAAGCCTGTCTCTACTAAAAGTACAAAATTAACCAGGCGTAGTGGCGCACGCCTATAATCCCAGCTACTCAGGAGGCTGAGGCAGGAGAATCGGTTGAACCCGGGGAGGGGGAGGTTGCAGTGAGCCAAGACTGTGCCATTGCACTCCAGTCTGGGCAACAAGAGTGAAACTCCATCTCAAAAACAAACAAAAAATCTATATAAATCAATACCTTTCATTCCGTTCTCTGCAGAGCTGATCTCCCAAGCAGAAACTTGAGTAGGTATAGTGGGTATAAAGATCAACTGACCTCTCCAATTACAAGGAGATATGCACTTACCCTTTGGTAATCCTGCTCCTTCTGAATCTGTTCCACTTGATCAAGCAACTGGCGGGCGCGGAGCTGTAGCTCCGTCAGCTTATCTTTTGCAGCAATCTCAGGGTAGTTGTTGGCATGCTCCCCAACCTGGATGTCGAGATGCACACGCTACAAGGAAACATGGAATGTATGAGTGGTGGGGCCTCCAGTTGTCTGTTCCAGGGTATGGAACCCACTATTGTCCCTGGCTGTGGAGCACAGGGCAACATCTGTCTCCCCGATTCTGACTGTGCTACAAAGTGTCAAAATGATGATAAATCAAAATTTGGAAACAAGTGAGAGATTCTAAGCTGACGCCAAAGAGAATCCTCTTACCAGTTTGCCACCAGCGAAGAGAGCCATCCTGGTAGAGTTTGAGTGCAGACAGATTTGATGGTCACCGGGCGTGTGGGAGGTGAACGTGAAGCGGCCCTCCGAGCCGTACTGCCGGGACAGCACCACCTGCAACATGTGTGAATGAAAGCCCCACCTTTATACCGCAGCCTCTCCAGGTGCAAGCTCCTGTCCCTTGAGGGCTCGACCAGGCAGTGCTTTACACCCCACGGGAGCTCCACTGAAGAACGGCTGCGTGGGCCAGCGCCAGCCTTACTTTGCCATCGGGGTCCTTCACTTCCACATGCATGCCCAGGCCAGGGGTCGAGGGCAGGAAGACCTCCTTCTGCTTATCCCACATCTGGGTACGATAGTTGCCTGCGGGGCACACACACAGTCACGACCCGGCCCTAGTGGGCCGCCTCTCCGCCCGGCCCCCTCAGACGTGCGGTCCGGGGCTCTAGGCAGGGGACTTTGCGTCCTCGGGGCACCCCTCAGGCTAGGTATGGGGCGGGGGCAGCGACCCGGCTGGGCTCGGGAGGAGGGAGAGCCGCCGAGGGCTGAGCGGGGTACCAAGGGCCTCCCCACCCTCAGCCCGCCTGACCGATGACCATGGTCTCGTCGGGGATTTCCTCGATGAAACAGCGCTTCTCGGTCTCGCCGATGTGGAAGTAGAGCCCCCGGGCGCCTGTGGCGCACAGCGCGAGAAGCAGCAGTGCTTGCCGCCCCATCGCCCGCAGAGGCCCAAGCCCTACACCTGCCATCGCGCCTCAATCCCTAGGCGCCTGCGTACATCTGCGCACCGCTCTGCGCCTGCGCGCCACCCTAGTGACCCTAAGAGTTAGGGGAAGAGGACGCCTGCGCACTGACCTCTTCCCTACTGAACACTGCCGCGCTCCGCGCCACAGCCCGGCGCCCACCCACAGCCGCAACGAGGGTAGAGGGCGCATGCGCAATGACGTCCGCTCGCAATTTCTCACCCCTTACGCCACAGCTTACCTCCGGCATCTTGCTGGGGAGACGCGCCTGCGCAGTCACGCCTGCCCTCGGCCCCAGTTAGCGATTTGGGTCTCAGAATCTGGCCAAGCTTGGTGGCTACGATAGCCTGAAACGTGCCTTTTGGAATCTCAGCGCGGGCTCTCGAGTGTTTTCTGTGCTAAAAACAATGAGGAAGCCCTGTGATGTTTTTCTTTGCGTGTTCACCTATCTGACTCGTAAGAACCAAGGCTGAATTCAGACCCACACCCTGTGACGTCGGGAGAGCCTGCCTCGGCGAGCCTCTGCGAGCGGGCATTTCTTGGGTGGGGACTAAAAGCCCAGTGCTGCCATAGTTTCGGATCATTCTTTTTTTTTTTTTTTTTTTGAGACGGAGTCTCGTTCTGTCGCCCGGGCTAGAGTGCAGTGGTCGGATCTCAGCTCACTGCAAGCTCCGCCTCCCGGGTTCACGCCATTCTCCTGCCCCAGCCTCCGGAGTAGCTGGGACTACAGGCGCCCGCCACCTCGCCCGGCTAGTTTTTTTGTATTTTAGTAGAGACGGGGTTTCACCGTGTTAGCCAGGATGGTCTCGATCTTCTGACCTCGTGATCCGCCCGTCTCGGCCTCCCAAAGTGCTGGGATTACAGGCTTGAGCCACCGCGCCCGGCCTCGGATCATTCTTTTAAGAAGCTGGGGCCGGGCTTCGTGGCTGACACCTGTAATCTCAGCACTCTGGGAGGCTGAGGCGGGCGGATCCCTTGAACCCACGAGTTCGAGACCAGCCTGGGCAACATGGTGAAACCCCCATCTCTAAAAAAAAAAAAAAAAATTAACCGGTATGGTAGTGTGCGCCTGCAGTCCCAGCTACTTGGGAGGCTGAGGCAGGAGGATCGCTTGGACCCAGGAGGTCGAGTATACATTAAGCAGTGATCGCGCTCCAGCCTGGGCGACCGAGCGTGATACCCTGTCTTAAAAAAAAGGTGGAGGGTGGAACGAAAACTTGGAATAAGTAGGGTCATGGAGCTTGTTTATATCCCCTAGTTACAGCACACCCTTTTGAAAGTGAAAAACAAACTAGAATGTTCCTTAGTAGGCATGGAATCAGAGCAAAGGAAGATTAAAACTTTATTTTTATCAAGGCCCGGAGGGCACGATGGCTTAAGCCTGTAATGCTAGCACTTTGGGCGGCCAAGGCTGGTGGATCACCTTAGGTTAGGAGTTCGAGACCAGTTGGGCCAACAAGGTGAAACCTCCGTCTCTACTAAAAATATATTTTATCAACAATTTCCAAACATATAAAAGTAGAATAGTTACAATGAACTGTCATAAAAGACTTGGGCATACCTGGATTTTGGTATCTGTGGGAGTCCAGGAATTATCCCCCTCGGATCATAAGGGAGGACTGTACTCATCATCCAACTTCAACAACAGTCAGTTTGCTGTCTTTCTCATTTCATCTATCCCTTTCTGCATTTTTTTTTTTTTGAAGTGCTGTATATTAAAGCAAATCCTGTACATCATGTCATTTCACCTATAAATGTGTGTCTCTAACAGATAAGGACTTTATACTATTATCACACCCACCAAAATTTTAAAAATTATTTAACATCACTTAATACCTAGTATGTGTTTAATTTCCCCATTGCCTTAAAAACAACTTTGTACATTAGATTGTTTAATTAGGGTCCAAACAAGGTTTACTTACTGCATTTCATAGAAATATATGTCTCTTAATATATAACAATTCCAGCTGGGCACAGTGGCTCATGCCTGTAATCCCAACACTTTGGGAGGCTGAGGTGGAAGGATCACTTGAGGTCAGGAGTTCGAGACCAGCCTGGCCAACATGGTGAAACCCTGTCTCTACTAAAAATACAAAAATTAGCCAGGTATGGTGGTGCACATTTGTAATCCCAGCTACTTGGGAGGCTGAGGCAGGAGAATTGCTAGAATCAGGGAGGTGGAGATTGCAGTGAGCTGAGATGGTGTTGCCACTGTACTCCAGCCTGGGCAACAGAGTGAGATTCTATCTCAAAAACAAAAAAACAAAAACAGGGCTGGGCGCAGTGGCTCACACCTGTAATCTCAGCACTTTGGGAGACCAAGTTGGGCAGATCATGAGGTCAGGAGTTCAAGACCAGCCTGGCCAATATGGTGAAACCCTATGTCTACTAAAAATACAAAAATTAGCCGGGTGTGGTGGTGCTCACCTGTAGTCCCAGCTACTTGGGAGGATGAGGCAGAAGAATCACTTGAACTCAGGAGGCGGAGGTTGCAGTGAGCTGAGATCGTGGAGTGGCACTCCAGCCTGGGTGAGAGCGAGACTCCGTGTCCAAAAATATATATATATAAAAGTTTCTTCTTATTGAAGAAACTGGATCATTTGACCAACAGAATTTTCCACTTTCTGGGTTTTGCTGATTGTATCTTCAGGTGTCATTTAATGTTTTTTGTCCCTGGTGTGTCCTGTAATCACTGTTAATTGTACAGTCAGGGGAGGTTTACAGTGAAACTAATGAAGCTTAATATTCAGGCCCTCCCTTGCATAGACCTCTGTACCTGATTTCACATAATTTTGTGTCTTCTTCTTAAAGAGGACCATGAAATTTGTATAGTTTAAGACCCCACAAAGCTTGGATTTACCCCTGGCTAGAGGCTTCGTTAGGTTTAGGTGTAATGTTGAGGTTTGGGTTTTTTGGGGTTTTGTTTTGTTTGCAATAACACTTCATGGCTGGCACTGTGTACTTCTATTGAGGCACAAGGTGTGGTTTTCTCTTAGTAATATTGTAATTCATCTCTCAACTTGGGGGTTGTCATCCTGATTATCCATGAAGTTTACTATCAGCCTTTCTTCTAATAGTCTAGCAAACATCAATGATCATTAGACCACTGGTTCTCAACGAGGGTTGATTTTGCCCTGTCCTACTAAAGGAAAATTTGGCAATGTCTGGAGATATTTTGGATTGTTGCAACTGGGTTGGTAAACATTGTATAATTCACAGAGCACACCTCTCCCACCCCATAGCAAAGAATTATCCAGCTTAAAATGTCCGTAGTACCCAGGTTGAGAAACCCTAGTGTAGATTTATGTTCCTTAGGGGTGCAAAGTGGTGATTTCAAATGCTCTCATTCCTCCTGCATTTGTAAGATGAGATTCTTCTACAAAGGTGAGCATTCCCTCATCTCTCTGGTTACTTTGAAATACAATCCATTCAGGATAGCCAGGATGTATGCTTGATTCTTTCCAGGACGCAGTGTCTCTGCCCATAATCCCAGCACTTTGGGAGGCCAAGACGGGAGGACTGCTTGAGCCCAGGAAATGGCAAGATCCCCATCTTTACAAAATATTTAAAAATTAGACGGGCATGGTGGTGCATGCCTGTAATTCCAGCTACTTAAGAGGCTGAGGCAGGGAAATGGCTGGAGCCCAGAAAGTTGAGAATATAGTGAGCCGTGATGGGGCCACAGCACTCTAGCATGGGTGACCTTGCTCAAATAATAATAATGATGGATGGATGCCCCAGCAACCTCTAACTGGGACAAATTCAGGTTCTTTGGGGAGAAGGGGCAGTGCCATCATGAATTGATGGATGTTTAGATATTTGATGTGCATTAATCCATGACAGTCATTGTCCTTTTTTAAATGTTCGGATTGTCTCATCAAATATTTAGTTGCTCCTGTGTCTTTATGGCACAATCCTAGTAGGCCACAATCCTAGTAGTCTTTAGGTCAAGTTTGTCCAACCCGTGGCCCATGCAGCCCAAAACAGATTCATAAACTTTCTAAAAATTATGCGACTTTTGTGTGTGATTTTTTTTTTTTTAGCTCATCGTCTATCGTTAGTGTATTTTATGTGTGGCCCAAGACAATTCTTCCAGTGTGGCCCAGGAAAGCCAAAAGATTGGACACCCTGGACTTCCTTGCTTTCTGTTTTATACATTTACTGCCCTAGAAACAAAATCAACTATTTTTCCAAGGAACCCTAATTCACATTAGTGAGAAATGGTATTTGTATTGGCAAACTTATTTCCTTTCTTTTTTTTTTTTTTAAGGAGGATGCTGAAATTTGTCTCAACTGAGAGGTAATATTAAAGAGATTGTATTCTCCACTGTAGAAAATTTAACTTAGGCAGTCAGGCACAGTGGCTCATGCCAGTAATCCCAGCATTTGGGAGGCCGAGGCAAGAAGATCGCTTGAGTCCAGAAGTTCAAGATCAGTCTGGGCTACATGGTGACACCTCGTCTCTACCAAAAAAAAAAAAAATTAGCCGGGCGTGGTGGCATGGGTCTGTAGTCCCAGCTACTCGGGAGGCTGAGGTGGGAGGATTGCTTGACCCCCCAGGAGGTTGGGGCTGCAGTGAGCTGTGATGGTGCTACTGCACTCCAGCCTGGGCAACAGAGTGAGACCTCATCTCCAAAAAAGAAAGAAAATTTAACTTAGGGAGTCTAATTCCCCAGATGAGAGATTTTTCTGCTCAGAAGCCATGAGGCAATGTTTTGTCTAGACCAGCCACCCCTTCCTTCATTTGTTCAACCAGTATGTGCTGTGCAACCATTTGTGCCAGCCACTGTTCTAATGGGAAAACAAAGGTGACCAAAGCAAAAATCCTTGTCTAGGCCAGGCTCAGTGGCTCATGCCTGTAATCCCAGCACTTTGGGTGGATCATCTGAACTCAGAAGTTTGAGACCAGCCTGGACAATATGGTGAAACCCCATCTCTACCAAAAATACAAAAAATTAGCCAGGTGTGGTGGCAATCACCTGTAGTTCCAGCTTCTCTGGAGGCTGAGGTGGGAGGATCACTTGACTACTCTGGAGGCTGAGGTGGGAGGATCACTTGAGCTGAGGAGGCAGAGGTTGCAGTGAACGAGATTGTGCCACTGCACTCTAGGCCTGGGTGACAGAGTGAGGCCCTGTCTCAAAACAACAACAACAACAAAAATCTTTGTTTTCATGGCTTTATCTTGGTTGTCATCTGCCAAACAAGATAAATAAAGAAATATAGAGCATGTCAGATGGAGGTAAGTATCAAGAAGAAAAATAAGGTAGGGAAGAAGAAAGTATAGTGGACTTAGGCCAGGCGCGGTGGCTCACACCTGTAATCCCAGCACTTTGGGAGGCCGAGGTGGGCAGATCACGAGGTCAGGAGATGGAGACCATCCTGGCTAACACTGTGAAACCCCGTCTCTACTAAAAAAATACAAAAAAAATTAGCTGGGTGTGGTGGCAGGTACCTGTAGTCCCAGCTACTCGGGAGGCCAAGGCAGGAGAATGGTGTGAACCCGGGAGGTGGAGCTTGCAGTGAGCCGCTCCAGCCTGGGTGACACAGCGAGACTCCATCACAAAAAAAAAAGTATAGTGGACTTAATGGTGGACCAGAAGATATGTTCATGTTTGAATCACTGGAACCTGTGAATGTGACTTTAGGTGGAAAGAGTCTGCAGATGTAATTCAGGATTTTGAGACTTGATAATCCTGGATTAACCAGGTGGGCCCTAAATCCAATGACAGGTGTCCTTATAAGAGACATAGAAATACCTCACCTAATAATGGCTATTATTGGAACAACAAAAGCAGAAAATAAATTGTAAAAGAGTGTTAAATAATTAAAAGTAGAACAATCATATAATCCAGCAGTCCCACCTGTAAGTATTTATCAAAAGGAAGTAAAGTCAGGATCTGGAAAAGATACCTACACTCCTATTTTCATAGCAGCATTATTCAAAATAGCCAAGAGGTGGAAGCAATGTAAATATACATTGGATCTACCACAAAATGTGGTATATACATACAACGGAGTATTATCAAGCCATAAAAAGGGATGAAATTCTGATCCATGTTACAACATGGATGAAACAACATTATGCTAAGTAGTATAAGTCAATCACAGAAAGACAACTGCCATACGATTCCATTTAGATGAAGTGTCTAAAGTAGTCAAAATCATAGAAGCAAAAAGCAGAATGGTTACCTGCGGGGGGGAGCTGTTGTCTAATGGGTACAGAGTTTCAGATTAGCAAAATGAAAAAGTTCTGGAGATCTGTTTCATAACAATGTGAATATATTTAACATACTGAACTGCACACCTAAAAATGGTTAACATGGCCAGGCGTGGTGGCTCACACCTATAATCCCAGCACTTTGGGAGGCCAAGGCAGGAGGATTGCTTGAGCTGAGGAGTTTGAGACCAGCCTAGGCAACACAGAGAAACCCTGTCTCTACAAAAAATTTTAAAATTAGCCAAGTGTGGTGGCACATGCCAGTGGTCCCCAGTTACTTGGGAGACTAAGATGGGAGGATGTCATGAGCCCAGGAGGTTGAGGCTGCAGTAAGCTGTGATCATAACACTGCACTCCAGCCTGGGCAACAGAATCTCAAAAAAAAGAAAAAAAAATGTAAAAGAAAAAAGACAGAAAAGAAGGAGGCACTGTGATCACAGAGGCAGACATTGGAATAATAATGCTGCCATAAGCCAAGGCATGCCTGGAGCCACCAGAAACTGGAAGAGACAGGAAAAAAATCTCCCCCAGGGCCTAGGAAGTACAGCCCTGCCCACTCTTGACTTCAGACTTCTGCCCTCCGTGACTGAGAGAGAATACAGGTGCGTTTTGTTTGTTTGTTTGTTTGTTTGTTTGTTTGTTTTTGAGATGGGAGTTTCACTCTTGTTGCCCAGTCTGGAGTACAATGGCACGATCTCGGCTCACTGTAACCTCTGCCTCCCGGGTTTAAATGGTTCTCCTGCCTCAGCCTCCCAAGTAGCTAGGATTACAGGCACCTGCCACATCGCCCAGCTAATTTTTGTATTTTTAGTAGAGACGGCGTTTCACCATATCAGCCAGGCTGGTCTCGAACTCCTAACCTTGTGATCTGCCCACCTCAGCCTCCCAGAGTGCTGGGATTACTGGCGTGAGCCACTGCACCTGGCCTTGTTGTTTTAATCTATCATGTTTCTGGAAATTTGCTATGGCAGTCACAGGAAACTAAAATGTAAGGAGTGTTTAGTTGGAGGTGGGGGTGGGTACAATTTTAGATGGAGTGGTAATAAGGCTCCTGGAGAAGGTGCCAGATGAAAAGCCCCACAGGAGGCGCAGTCGTGTGTATGCCTGGGGAGAGTAAAGGCTGGAGGCTAATGCATGTCTGGTGAGTCAGGAGGGCAAGGAAGCCAGCAGGGCAGGGGGACAGCATGGGAGAACCTCAGAGGAAAACAGTCACAGATGGGCTGGCCTTTTAGAACATTTGAAGGACTTTGGCTTTTACCCTGAGCGAGAACTCTTTAGGGGGGTTTTGAGTGAAGAATGACAATCTGAAGTAGATTTCAGAATTATCCTGTCCAGGCAAGAGATGGATCATCCTAACGTAAGGATCATAAGCGGGTACAGATAATTTTTGCAAATAGCATTTAATCTTTTTGTTTGGTTAGTTTTGTTTTGTTTTGTTTTTTGAGACAGAGTCTCGCTGTGTTGCCCAGGCTGAAGTGCAATGGCACAATCTCAGTTCACTGAAACCTCTGCCTCCGAGGTTCAAGCAATTCTCCTGCTTCAGCCTCCAGAATCGGCGTGCACCACCATGCCCCATTAAATTTTGTATTTTTAGTAGTGACGGAGTTTCAACATGTTGGCCAGGTTGGTCTCAAACTCCTGACCTCAAGTGATCTGTCCGCCTTGGCTTCCCAAACTGCTGGGATTACAGGCGTGAGCCACCGCACCCGCCCGATTTGGGTTTTTTTTTTTTTTGAGGCGGAGTCTCGCTCAGTTGCCCAGGCTGCAATGCAGTAGTGTGATCTCCACTCACTGCAGACTCGGCCTCTCAAGCGATCCTCCCACCTTAGCCTCCAGAGTAGCTGGAGCTACAGGCGCGTGCCACCATGCCCAGCTAATTTTTGTATTTTTTTGTAAAGATGTGATTTTGCTATGTTGCCCAGAGTGGTCTCAAACTCCTGGGCTCAAGTGATCCGCCCACCTTGGGCTCCCAAAATGCTAGGATTACAGGCGCAAGCACCTGTCCTTAATAACATTTAACCTGATCTAAACAGGTCTTTTATCCCAATTTGCAGTTTACAGGAAATTTAGGAGACAAAGGGCAAAGTTAGAGGAAACAATAAAGCAAATCCAGAGTATGGGAAAGTTTGCCTCAGCCTTTCAAAAACTAAAGTCAAGAAGAGAGAGAAGATAAAGAAAGTGGAGGAAATGTCTAGTTTAAGAGACCAAGGCTGGGCGCAGTGGCTCACACCTGTAATCCCAGCACTTTGGGAGGCTGAAGCGGCGAATTGCCTGAGCTCAGGAGTTTGAGACCAACCTGGGCAACATGGCTAAACCCCATCTCTACAAAAAATACAAAAGTTGGCCGGGCGCGGTGGCTCAAGCCTGTAATCCCAGCACTTTGGGAGGCCGAGACGGGCGGATCACAAGGTCAGGAGATCGAGACCATCCTGGCTAACACGGTGAAACTCCGTCTCTACTAAAAATACAAAAACTAGCCGGGCAAGGTGGCGGGCGCCTGTAGTCCCAGCTACTCGGGAGGCTGAGGCAGGAGAATGGCGTAAACCCGGGAGGCGGAGCTTGCAGTGAGCTGAGATCCGGCCACTGCACTCCAGTCCGGGTGACAGAGCGAGACTCCGCCTCAAAAAAAAAAAAAAAAAAAAAAAAAAAAAAAAAAAACAAAAGTTAAGCCAGGAGTGGTGTTGTGTGACTATAGTCCCAGCTACTCAAGGGGCTGAGGTGGGAGGACTGCTTGAGTCCAAGAGGTAGAGGTTGCAGTAAGCCAAAATTGTGCCATTGCACCCAGCCAGGGTGAAAGAGTGAGACCCTATCTCAAAATAAATAAATAAATAAAAAGATGCATAATACCTAAAAAGATGTGAACCTTGATTGGGCTTCAGTGTGTTAGACTGTCTGCGAAGACCACTGCTGACAACTCCTCCAATCCCTATAAACACATACTGCTCCTCCCATTGAGGGGTGGAGTCTATTTTCCCTCAACTTGAATTTGGACTGGCCCTGTGGTTTGTTCCGACCAATTCAGTGCAGCGGAAGAGAAGCTATATGACTTCTGGGGCTTAGGCCACAAGAGACCTTGCAGCTTCCATTTTCATTCCCTTGGAACCCAGCTGACAGGAGGTCCAGCCCACCCAATTGGACCAGTCATTGGAATGAAGCCATCTTGGATCCTGCAGTCCCAGTGGAGCTGCTCCAGCCAATACCAAATGGAACGCTGATGAGCTATCCCTACTGAAACCACACAATGCAGTTATGCAACTGGAAAAAGTCAGGAAGCTCTCTATGAACTGAAAAGCTTTATACGAATAGAAAGATTTCCAGGATATACTGTTCAATTTGTTTTTCTTTCTTTCTTTTTTCTTTTTTTTTTTTTTTTTTTGAGACGGAGTCTTGCTCTGTAGCCCAGGCCCGAGTGCTGTGGCACCATCTCGGCTTACTGCAACTTCTGCCTTCTGGGTTCAAGTGATTCTCATGCCTCAACCTCCCAAGTAGCTGGGATTACAGGTGTACACCACCGCGCCTGGCTAATTTTTGTAGTTTTAGTAGACGGAGGTTTCACCATGTTGGCCAGGCTGGTCTTGAACTCCCAACCTCTGGTGATCCACCCACCTTGGCCTCCCAAAGTGCTGGGATTACAAGTGTGAGCCACTGTACCTGGCCATCAATTTGAAAAGTAGATGCGAAAGAGAATACATAGTAAACTCTCTTTGGTATTTCTACCTTCATGAGAAACCACTGGAGGAATATTTAAGAAACTAATTTAAGTGGTTATAGGAAACCTAAGATTTAGCTCATATACACCAGTAGAGTTATACTGGTTAAAATATAGAAATATTCTTGTCCTGGTCAATAAATGGCCACTACCAAACCCCTGAATTCCCTCCACCTCTGCTCTCACCCTGGGATAAATGATTGCCCCATAATCTAACAAGAGTTAACTCCAGCAGGGAAGGGGTCTGGCAAGCCAACAAAGAATAATATGGATGGTCATGGGGTAGGAGACTTTACAAACAAAACTTTTAAATACACTTTTTATTTCTGAGCCATATGAACATGTCACTTGGTAAAAAGGAATCTGAGGCGAAGTGTGGTGACCCATGCCTATAACCCCAGCACTTTGGGAGGCTGAGGCAGAAGGACTGCTTGAAGTCAGGAGTTTGAGGCTGTAATGAACTATGATCATGCCACTGCACTCCAACTTGGATAACCAAGTGAGACCCTGTCTCTAAAAAAATACAAATAATTTAGATAAAAAATTAAAAATCAAAGCCAAAATGAATTTGAGAGTAAAAAAGAGAAAATAATGTGTTGCTTATTTAATAAAATAAAAATCAAAAATTAAGTACTAGAGACCAGGTGCAGTGCCTCATGCCTGTAATCCCAGCACTTTGGGAGGCTGAGGTGGATCGCCTGAGCTCAGAAGTTTGAGACCAGCCTGGGCAACATGGTGAAACCCTGTCTCTACCAAAAATACAAAACTTACCCGTGTATGGTAGCATATGCCTGTGGTCTCAGCTACTCGGGAGGCTGAAATGGGAGGGTGGTTTGAGCCTGGGAGGCCGAGGTTGCAGTTAGCCGAGATCACACCGCTGTACTCCAGACTGGATGACAGAATGAGACCCTGTCTCAAAAAGAAAGAAAGGCTGGGCACGGTCTCACACCTGTAATCCCAGTACTTTGGGAGGCCGAGGTGGGCGGATCGCCTGAGGTCAGGAGTTCAAGACCAGTCTGCCCAACATGGCAAAACCTCGTCTCTACTAAAAATGCAAAAAATTAGCCAGGCGTGGTGGCAGGCGCCTATAATCCCAGCAACTTGGGAGATTGAGGCAGGAGAATTGCTTGAACCCAGGAGGTGGAGGTTGCAGTGAGCAGAGATCATGCCACTGTACTCCAGCCTGGGCAACAAGAGCGAAATGCAGTCAAAAAACAGAAAAAAGAAAGAGAGAGAGAAGAAAGAGAGAAAGAAAGAAGGAAAGAAGTGCTATCACCGCTCTGAGTGCAACTTAGTCAAAAAACAAAAAAAAAGAAAGAAAAAGAGAAGAAAGAGACAGAAAGAGAAAAGGAGGAAGGAAGGAAGGAAGGAGGAAAGAAGTGCTATTGCCACTCTCTATCACTCTATCACAGTACGATTTTACTTATGGATTTCAAACCATCAATTACTACCTTGTTTGTACATCCTGAAAATGTCAGCTCCGTAATAACATAGATCCGGCCTGTCTGTTGTGTTCACCTCTGTATCCCTAGCACCTAGAACCAAACCAGTATAAATATTTGTTGAATGAGGCTGGGCGTGGTGGCTCATGCCTGTAATCCTAGCACTTTGGGAGGCTGAAGCGGCGAATTGCCTGAGCTCAGGAGTTTGAGACCAGCCTGGGCAACATGGCGAAACCCCATCTCTACTAAAAATGCAAAAAATTAGCTGGGCATGGTGGCGGGCTCCTGTAATCCCAGCTACTTGGGAGGCTGAGGTGCAAGAATTGCTTGAACCTAGGAGGCAGAGGTTGCAGTGAGCCAAGATTGTGCCACTTCACTCCAGCCTGAGCAATGGAGTGAAACTCTGTCTCTAAAAGCAAATGAAGAAACAAACATATTTGTTGAATAAATATGGAATGTATACTTTAATGAAAAATCATACTGAGCAAAAGTGATGGGATGTAGTAAAGGCAGTGTTCAAAGGGAAATTTACAGTTGTAAATGTCTACATTTAAAGATCATGTGTAAAATTTGTGATAGTGGAAATGAAGAAAGATATCAAATCAATAACCTAAATTTATACCTTGAAGAACTTGAAAAAGAGCCAACTAAACCCCAAACTAGCAAAAAGAAGGACATAATAAAGATTAAAGTGCGGATAAATAAAATAGAGGATAGAAAAACAATAGAGTCAATGAAAGCAAAAGTTGGTTCTTTGAAAAGATCAACAAAATGAACAAACCTCTCCCTACACTAACACAGAAAAAAGAAGACACAAATAACTAAAATCAGAAATGAAAGTGGGGGCATTATTGACCTTACAGAAATAAAAAAAATAAGAGAATATTATACAAAATTACATACCGGGGGGTGTGATGGCTCACGCCTATAATCCCAGCACTTTGGGAGGCCAAGGCGGGCAGATCACCAGAGGTCAGGAGTTGGAGACCAGCCTGGCCAATGTGGTGAAACCACATCTCTACTAAAAATACAAAAACTAGCCAGGCGTGGTAGCAGGCGCCTGTAATCCCAGGTACTTGGGAGGCTGAGGCAAGAGAATCGCTTGAACCTGGGAGGCGGAGGTGGCAGTGAGATGAGATCATGCGAGACTCTGTCTCCAAAATAAAAATATAAATAAATAAATAAATAAAAATACAAAAATCAGCTAAGTGTGGTGGCGCGTACTTGTAATCCCAGCTACTCAGGAGGGTGAGGCAGGAAGATAGCTTGAACCCAGGAAGTAGAGGTTGCAGTGAGCCAAGATCACGCCATTGCACTCTAGCCTGGGCAGCAGAGTGAGACTCCATCTCAAAATAAATAAATAAATAAAAATTTAAAAATTAGCTGGGTGTGGTGGCAGGCACCCGCAATCCCAGCTACTCGGGAGGCTGAGCCAGAAGAATCCCTTGAACCTGGGAGGCGGAGGTTGCAGTGAGCCAAGATCATGCCACTGCACTGCAGCCTGGGTAACAGAGAAAGACTCCATCTCAAAAAAAAAAAAAATTACATACCAACAAGTTCGATTAATTTAGAAGAACTGGACAAATTCCTAGAAACATACAAATTACCTAAAGTGACAAAGTCCAGGAATAGTTTCCCTAGTAAATTCTACCAAACACTTAAAGAATAATTAACACCAATCCTTCTTCTTTTTTTTTTTTGAGACGGTGTCTCGCTCTGTCACCTAGGCTGGAGTACAGTGGCACGATCTCAGCTCACTGCAACCTCTGCCTCCTGGGTTCAAGCAATTCTCCTGTCTCGGCCTCCCAAGTAGCTGGGATTATAGACGCCTGCCACCACACCTGGCTATTTTTGTATTTTTAGTAGAGATGGGGTTTCACCATATTTTCAGGCTGGTCTCGAACTCCTGACCTCAGGTGATCCACCCTCCTCAGCCTCCCAAAGTGCAGGGATTACTGAACCACTTTGCCCGGCCAACACCAATCCTTCTTAAACTCCTCCAGCAAACTGAGGAGCAGGAACATTTCCTAACTCATTCTATGAAGCCAGTATTAACCTAATACTAAAGCCATTTAAAGATATCACAAGAAAACAAACCAATATCTCTTATAATTCTAGATGTAAAGGTCCTTAACAAAATAGCAGCAAACCAAATCCAACAGCATAGTAAGAGGATTATATGTAGCTGGGGGCATGGTGGCTCATGCCTGCATTCCTAGAACTTTGGGATGCCAAAATAGGCAGATCACTTTGAGATCAGGAGTTCAAAACCGGCCTGGGCAACATGGCAAAACCGCATCTCTACAGAAAACACAAAAATGAGCCAGGCATGCTAGCTTGTGCCTGTGGTCTCAGCTGCTTGGGAAGCTGAGACTGGAGGATTGCTTGAGCTGGAAAGCACAGGTTGCAGTCAGCCAGGATTGTGCCACTGCACTCCAGCCTGGGTGACAGAGCAAGGCCCTGTCTCAAGAAAAAAAAAAAAAAAAAAAAACAAGAGGATTATACACCATGACCCAGTGGATTTTAGCCATGAATGCAAGATAGAACCCAGGAAGTAGAGGTTACAGTGAGCCAACCTCACAGTGAGCTCTGTGAAGCAGGTCCGCTGTGCACTGGTTACCACTTCAGCCTACTGCCTCTTGAGCTGCACTTTTACTACTTTCCTGAATCCAGTAAGGCAGAACACTCTGCCTCACATACACAATCAGTCACATGAAACAGGTTTACTGTTTATAGATAGACAGCAAGGGACAACAGCAGCCTAGATTCAGGTTGAGCCAGTACCCCAAGGTTCAGGAAGGCTGCTTGAGGCAGTTAAGTCTCATCTGTACCTGCGCCACTTGCACCACAGTTGAGAGACCCCAGAAAGTAGTCGGCCAAGGGTTTTATATCCCAGGGACCACATGACACACTGGGCTAAAGCACTAAAGGACATCCTGTTTCAAGGGGAAACTGGAATACAGCCCAGGCTGTTCCAGCCAATTCCCCCCATCTCAGGATGTTGCAGTACCAGCCCATTCTATAGTTACTCTTGAAAACTGTAAGTGAGAAAGTGGGGAGAACTGGATCAGTTCAAGCCCACCCAGAGACCTGTCCTGCAGGTTCAATGTAAGAAAATCAATTCATGGCCAGGCATGGTGGCTCATGCCTGTAAATGTAACTTTGGGAGGCCAAGGCGGGCAGATCATTTGAGCTCAGGAGTTTGAGACCAGCCTGGGCAACATGGTGAGACCCCATCTCTACAAAAAATATTTTAAAAATCAGCCGGGTGTCGTGGGGTGTGCCTGTAGTCTCAGCTACTCAGGAGGCTGAGATGGGAGAATCACCTGAGCCTGGGAGGGGGAGGCTCCAGTGAGCCATGATCATGCCACTGCACTCCAGCCTGGAGGACACAGTGAGACCCTGTCCAAAAAGAAAGAAGGAGGGAAGGAAGGGAGGGAAGGAGGTAGGTGAGAAAAAGACAAAGAGAAAGAAAAGAGGGGAGGGAGGGAAAGGGGGGGGAAGGGGAGCAGAGGGGAGGGGGAAGGGAG
>NW_016805193.1:465689-492893 GCF_001698545.2 Rhinopithecus bieti | reverse complement strand
GAGGGGGAAGGAAGGGGGGAGGGGAGGCAGGTGGATCACCTGAAGTCAGGAGTTCGAGGCCAGCCTGACCAACATGGTGAACCCTGTCTCTAATAAAAATACAAAAATTAGCTGGGCGTGGCGGCACACGCCTGTAATCCCAGCTACGGAGGTTGAGGCAGAAGAAACGCTTGAACCTAGGAGGCAGAGGTTGCAGTGAGCCGACATCATGCCATTGCACTCCAGCCTGGGCAACAGAGCAAGACTCTGTCTCAGAAAGAAAAAAAAAAAAAATCAATTCATGCTGGCCAGGTGCGGTGGTGCACGCCAGTGATTCCAGCACTTTGGGAGGCCAAGGCAGGGAGTAGGGGGATCACTTGAAGTCAGGAGTTCAAAACCAGCCTGGGCAACGTAGCAAGATACTGTGTCTACTAAAAAAAAAAAGAAAAAATAAGCCAGGCACAGTGGCTCACGCCTGTAATCCCAGCACTTTGGGAGGCCGAGACAGGCAGATTACCTGAGGTCAGGGGTTCAAGACCAGCCTGGCCAAGACGGTAAAACCCTGTCTCTACTAAAAATACAAAAATCGGCTGGGCGTGGTGGCAGGTGCCTGTGATCCCAGCTACTCGGGAGGCTGAGGCAGAGAATTGCTTGAACCCGGGAGGCAGTGGTTGCAGTGAGCCGAGATCATGCCACTGCACTCCAGCCTGGGCGACAGAGCTAGACTCTGTCTCAAAAAAGAAAAAAAAAATTTTGAGACAGTGTCTCACTGTGTCACCCAGGATTGAGTGTAGTGGCATGGTCATGGCTCATTGCAGCCTCGACCCCCAGCCTCTGGTGATCCTCCCATTTCAGCATCCCAAACAGCCGGTACTACAGGTGTGTGCTACCAGGCCTGGCTAATTTTTGTAATTTTTTATAAAGATGGGGTTTCACCATATTGCCTAAGCTGGTCTCAAACTCCTGAGCTCAAGAGATCTATCTACCTCAGTCTTCCAGAGTGTCAGAATTATAGGCATCCGCCACTGTACCCAGCCTAAATTTTTTTTTTTTTTAATTAAAAAAAAGAGGCCAGGCCCAGTGGCTCACGACTGTAGTCCCAGCACTTTGGGAGGCCGAGGCAGGTGGATCACCTGAGGTCAGGAGTCCAAGACCAGTCTGGCCAACATGGTGAAACCCCTCTACTAAAAATGCAAAAGTTAGCCAGGTGTGGTATTGGGCGCCTGGGCAACACTCAGCAATTCAAGAGGCTGAGGCAGAAGAATCCCTTGAACCCAGGAGGCGAAGGTTGCAGTGAGCCGTGACTGTGCCACTGCACTCTAGCCTGGGTGACAAGAACAAAACTCCGTCTCAAAAAAAAAAAAAAAAAAAAATCCGGGAAGGGCACAGCATTAGGATAAACAGCTAATGCATGTGGGGCTTAATACCTAGGTGATGGGTTGATAGGTGGAGGAAACTACCATGGCACACGTCTAACTATGTAACAAATCTGCATGTCCTGCACATGTATCCCGGAACTTAAAATAAATTAAGGCTGGGCGCGGTGACTCACGCCTGTAATCTCAGCACTTTGGGAAGCCAAGACGGGTGGATCATCTTGAGGTCAGGAGTTCCAGACCAGCCTGGCCAACATGGTGAAACCCCATCTCTACTAAAAGTACAAAAAAATTTAACCAGGCATGGTGGCAGGTGCCCACAATCCCAGCTACTCAGGAAGCTGAAGTAGGAGAATCACTTGAACCTGGGAAGTGAAGATTGCAGTGAGCTGAGATTGTGCCACTGCACTCCAGCCTGGGTGACAGAGGGAGACTCCATCTCAAAAAAAAGAAAAATAAAATGTTTAAATTTTTTTTTAAAAAAGAAAATCAATTAATGTGATATATCACAGGAATAGAAGGGAGAAAAAACACGATTATCTCAAGTAATGAAGAAAAAGCATTTGATAAAATCCAATGCCCTTTCATGACAAAAAGAAAACATTCAGAAAACTAGGAATAGGAGGAAACTTGCTTAACATGTTAAAGGGCATCTACGAAAATCCCAGAGCAAACATCACACTCAACAGTGAAAGGCTGAAAGCTTTCCCGATTGTTCCACCAATTAGGAACAAGACAAGGACTCCCACTTTCACCACTGCTATTCAAATTGTACTGGCTGCTCTGCCCAGGGCAATTAGATGAGAAACAGAAACCAAAGGCATCCTAACAGGAAAGGAGGAAGGAAAACTATTTCTATTGACAGATGACTAAATCCTACATATAAAAAATCTCAAAGAATCCACAAGAAGGCTACAAGAGCTAATTAACAATATCAGAAAGTCACAGGACACAATATCAACACTCAAAAATCTATACGCCAGTAATGAACAACCAGAAAAGGAAATTAAGGCCAGGCACGGTGGCTCACACCTGTAATTCCAGCACTTGGGAGGCCAAGGCAGATGGACTGGTTGAACCCAGAAGTTCAAGAATAGTCTGGGCAACATGGAGAAACCCCATCTCCACTAAAAATAGAAAATATAGCTGGCCATGGTGGTATGCACCTATAGTCCCAGCTACTCAGGATGTTGAGGTGAGAGGATCACCTGATCCTGGGATACAGAGGTTGCAGTGAGCTGAGATTGCATCAGGCCACTGCATACTCCAGCCTGGGCCACAGAACAAGACACTGTCTCAAAAAAAAAAAAGAAAGAAAGAAAGAAAAAAGAAAAGGAAATTAAGAGAACAATTCCACTTACACATGTATTGGAAAATATAAAGTATCTAGGAATAAATTTAACCAAGGAGGTGAAAGACATACACAATGAAAACTATAAAACATTGCTGAAAGAAATTAAAGACAATCTAAATAAATGGAAAGACATCCTGTATTCATGGACTGGAAGATTTAGTATTGTTAAGATGTCAGTAGTACCCAGTGATCTACAGATTCAATACAATCCCAACCTATCAAGGTCTCAACAGCTGGCCAGGCATGGCAGCTCATGCCTGTAATCCCATCACTAGAAGGCTGAAGCAACAGGATTGCTTAACAGGAAGTTGAAATCAACCTAAGCAACATACTGAAACCTTGTCTCTACAGAAAGTTTTAAAAGTACGTGGGTGCGGTGGCACACACCTGTAGTCCCAGCTACTCAAGAGGCTGAGGCAAAAGAATCCCTTGAGCCCAGGAGTTCAAGGCTGCAATGAGCTATGATCCTATGATCATGCTAACGTACTCCAGCCTGGGTGACAGAGAGAAACCTGCTCTCTAAAAACAAACAAAAAACCCAACAGCCTCTTTTGCAGAAATGGAAAAGCAAATTCTTAAAATCATATGAAATTGTAAGGGGTCTCGAGTAGACAAAACGATCTTGGAAAAGAACAAAGCTGGAGAACTGACATTTCCTGATTCCAAAACTTACTACAAAGGTACAGTAATCAAAACAGTGTGGTACTTAGAATAAACAGATTTTCCTAAAAACAAACAGCATGGTACTGGCATAAGGATAGACATACAGACCAATGGAATCAAAGTGAGAGTTCAGAAACAAACCCAGGGCTTGCTTCAGCAGCACATATACTAAAAGTGGAACAATACAGAAATAAACCCAACATCTATGGTCAACTGATTTTCAAAAAGTGTGCCAACTCCATTCAATGGAAAAAGAATAGTCTTTTAAACAAATGGTGCTGAAACAATTGGAGTCCTATGTGTAAAAGAATGAAGTTGGTCTGGGTGTGGTGGTTCACACCTGTAATCCCAGTGCTTTGGGAGGCTAAGGCAGGAGGACTGCTTGAACCCAGAAGTTTGAGACCAGACTGGGCAACATAATGAGACCCTTGTCTCAAATAAAATAAAATAAAATAATAATATATAGAATAAAATAAAATAGCCACATGTGGTGGCATGCATCTGTATTACTAGCTACTTAGGAGGCTGAGGTAGGAGGATCACCTGAGCCCAGTTCAAGGCTGTAGTGAGTTATGATTATGCCACTGTACTCCAGCCTGGATGACAGGGAGAGACCCTGTCTCAGAAAAAAAAAAAAAAATGAAGTTGGATCCCTACTGCACAGTCACATAGAAAAATTAACTCAAAATAGGTAAACAATCTAAATATGAGCTAAAACCATAACCTCATAGAAGAAACATAAGGGTAAATCTTCACAACCTTAGATTTGGCAATGGATTCTTAGATATGACATAAGCAACATCAAAATTAAAAACTTTCAGCCAGGCGTGGTGGCTCACGCCTGTAATCCCAGCACTCTGAAAGGCCGAGGCGGGCGGATCATGAGGTCAGGAGATCGAGACCATTCTGGCTAACACGGTGAAACCCTGTCTCTACTAAAAATACAAAAAATTAGCCGGGCGTGGTGGCGGGCGCCTGTAGTCCCAGCTACTCGGAAGGCTGAGGCAGGAGAATGGTGTGAACCCAGGAGGCGGAGCTTACAGTGAACCTAGATCGCGCCACTGCACTCCAGCCTGGGCAACAGAGCCAGACTCTGTCTCAAAAAAAAAAATTTAAAACTTTCAACCTTTTGTGAGTGGTGGCTAGCACTAAGAGAAGCCAGGAAGGCCTGGGGCACATGTCAAGAACACAAGGTGGTGGGGTGTTGCCTGACCACCCCCAAAAGCTGCACACCAACCCTCTACCCTATGCGAATCTTTGAGCCTCTGGCACTCTGTATCTTAGCTGAAGAAGTCTTAGTGGAAACTGTCTCCAGTGGGTAGGTGATGGAGAACCCTCCCTCTTCAGGTGAAGAGTTTGGGCATCTGGCTGCACTATCCTCCAAGTGGCATCCAAAACCTGCACTGGGAACATGGGTCCTGACCTGGTGGACACCACCACCTGGTGACAAAGTACCGGGCGCATTCCATTCAGATGAGGAAGATGAAGGAGACTGCATCAGAAAGTGCCATCAGTCAGCGATCAATTCCACCACTTCACCCTCAAGTTCCTTCTGCCCCACTAGTCCTGCCATGGCAGCATGAGCCACACTTTGCTAACAAGAGACCCAATACCTTCTCTAGGTGCAGAGTCCTCTCCATCCCCAAGACAGTCCAGATAAACCCCTTAGGAACAACAACCAAAAAAAATTTAAAACTTTTGTTCATCAAAGGACATGGTCAAGAGATAAAGAGAGGCCCGGCACATTTGAGAGGCTGACGTGGGAGGATCTCTTGAGGCCAGGAGTACAAGACCAGCCAGGGCAACAAAGCAAAACCCTGTCTCTACAAAAAATAACAATATTGGCCGGGTGCAGTGGCTCATGCCTATAATCCCAATACTTTGGGAGGCTGAGGCGGGTGGGAGGTCAAGAGATCGAGACCAACCTGGCCAACATGGTGAAACACCGTCTCTACTAAAAACACAAAACGTAGCTGGGTGTGGTGGTGCATGCCTGCAGTCCCAGCTACTCAGGAAGCTGAGGCAGGAGAATCGCTTGAACCCAGGAGGCGGAGGTTGCAGTAAGCCAAGATCACACCACTGCACTCCAGCCTGGTGACAGAACGAGACTCTGTCTCAAAATAAATAAATAAATAAAATAACAATATTAGCTGGACGTGGTGGTGTGCACCTGTAGTATGGTCCCAGCTATTCAGGAGGCTGAGGCAAGAGGATCACTTGAGCCTAGGAGATCAAGGCTGCAGTGAGCCATGATCACACACCACTGCACTCCAGCCTAGGTAACAGAGTAAGACCCTGTCTCAAAACAAGCAAACAAACAAACAAAAAAGAAATGAAAACCTACAAAATGGGAGAAAATATCTGCAAATCATATATCTGATTAGATTTAATATCCAGAATATATAAAGTACTTCTATAACTCAATAACAAGAAAACCCAATTTAAAAATGGGCAAATGACTCAGATGGACAGCTCTCCAAAGAAAATATACAAATAGACAAGAAGCACATGAAAATACTCTCAACATCATTAGCCATTAGGGAAATGCAAATCAAAACCACAATGAGCCATGGATGGTGGCCCACACTTGCAGTCCCAGCCCAGGAGTTCAAGGCTGCAGTGACCTCTGATTTTGCTCATGCACTCCAGACTGGGTGGCAGAGTGGGACTCTACCTCTAAAAAATAATAATTTCTAAACCACAATGAGATACCAACTCATACCTATTTATTATAGTTGGCTGTAATAAGTTTTTTTTAGAGATGGGGCCTTGCTCTGTTGCCCAGCTGAGCTGAAACTCCTGGCCTCAAGCAATCCTCCTGACTTAGCCTCCCAAAGTGGTGGGATTATAGGCATGAGCCGTTACACCTCACCAAATGTTTTCTTTGGGGAGTGGGGAAGTGGGAGAACAGGGTCTTGCTCTGTGCCCAGGCTAGAGTTCTGTGGCATGATCATAGCTCACTGCAACCTCAAGCTCCTGGGCTCAAGCAATCCTACTGTCCCAGCATTCCAAATAGGCAGGACCACAGGCATGTGTCACCACTCCTAATTTTTTTTTTTTTTTCTTGTAGAGACAAAGTCTCGTTGTGTTGCTGAGGCTGATAATCCTCCTAATTTGGCCTCTTAAAGTGCTGGGATTACAGGAGTGAGGCACCATGACTGACCAATAATAATTTTTTTAAAAATAGAAACAGTAAAAAAAAATAGAGACACACCTGTAATCTCAACACTATGGGAGGCTGAGGCAGCAGGATCACTTGAGGCCAGGACTTCGGGACCAGCTTGGGCAACACAGCAAGACCCTGTCTCTACAAAACATAGAAAAAATTAGCCTAGCATGGTGGTGCGTGCCGGTTGTCCCAGCTACTCAGGAGCATGAGCTGAGAGGATTGCTTTAAGCCCCGGAGGTTGAGGGTGCAGTGAGCTGTGATTGCACCACTGCACTACAAACTGACAGCTTGTCTCAAAAACAAACAGAAAAGGTGTGGTCACTGTGGGAATTTATCACTTCCTGAAAAAGCTAGACGGAATTCCCATATAACCCAGCAATTACACTCCCAGGTATACAGGCAAAAGAATTATAAACAGGTGTAACCACAGAACCAGTTCAATCTGGTTCAGCATTTTTTTTTTTCCCCCGAGATGGAGTTTTGTTCTTGCCCAGATTGGAGTGCAAAGGCGCCGTTTTGGCTCACTGCAACCTCCAGCTCCTGAGTTCAAGCGATTTTCCTGCCTCAGCCTCCCAAGTAGCTGGGATTACAGGCACCCACCACCATGCCTGGCTAATTTTTTTGTGTTTTTAGTAGAGATGGGGTGTCACCCTGTTGGCCAGGCTTGTCTTGAACTCCTGACCTCGGGTGATCCACCCACCTCAGTCTCCCAAAGTGCTGGGATTACAAGTGTGAGCCACCGCACCCAGCCTGGTTCAACTTTTATCAGTAACAAAATGATGAGTTGTTTTTCAGTTATAGTAGATCCCCAGGCTGCAAGTCATGTAACCTGAGCATGCCCAGATGAACCCAGCGTGCCTGATAACTGACCCTGGTGTCAGTGGGAACACAAAAGTCAACCACAGGCAGGACTTAAGCACTCAAATGGAGAAATGGACACCAAATCAGGAAGCATGGGGCGCCCTGTTTTGCTGCAATATGAACTCAAAGATCCAGGATTGCCTCTTTGCATGACCCAAACAGATCACGCCTCGTTGTATTTTCCCATCTCCCTCATAGTTGCTCTCTGCCTATAAAACCTGCCCCCAGATTCCATCTCGGGGAGACAAATTTGAGTGTTGCTTCTGGTTTCCCTGCTGGTCGACTTTACAAAAAAGCCTTTTCTCAAAAGCTGATGACATAGTATTGGCTTCTATGTGTGTCTAGCAGTGAGCCCATTGCTTGGTAACACAATTGGCTCAAATATTTATAAGCCAATGTTCATTGCAACATTATCCAAAATAGCAACAAAGCAGAAATAACCCAAGTGTTCATAAACAGATGAATGAATAGACAAAATGTGGTATATACATACAATGGAATATTATTCAGCCATAAAAAGAAATGAAGTTCTGGCCAGGTGTGGTGGCTCACGCCTCTAATCCCAGCACTTTGGGAAGTCGAGGGGGGTGGATCACTTGAGGTCAGGAGTTCAAGACCAGCCTGGCCAACATGGTGAAACCCAATTGCTACTAAAAATACAAAAAATTAGCCGGGTGTGGTGGCAGGCGCCTATAATCCTAGTTACTCGGGAGGCTGAGGCAGGAGAATTGCTTGAACCTAGGAGGCAGAGGTTGCAGTGAGCTGAGATGGCACACTGCATTCCAGCCTGGGCAACAAGAACAAAACACCATCTCAAAATAAATAAATAAATAAAATAAAGAAAAAGAAAAAAATATTAGCCAGGCATGGTGGAGCGTGCCTGTAGTCCCAGCTACTTGGGAGGCCGAGGCATCAGAATTACTTGAACCTGGGTGGCGGAGGCTGCAGTGAGCTGAGATGGCGCCACTGTCCTCCAGCCTGAAACCGAGGGAGATCCTGTCTCAAAAATAAAAAATATAAAATAACATAAAATAAAATAAAATAAAAAGAAATGAAGTTCTGACCAATACTACAACTTGGATAAACCTTGACAACCCCATGCTCAATGAAATAAGGTGGACACAAAAAGACATATATGGTATGATTCCACTGACATAAGGTAACTGAGTAATCAAATGCATAGAGACCATATAATAGAGGTTACCAAAGGAGAGAAGGACAGGAGGAGAGGGGGAAATAGGAAGTTATTGCTTAATGGTTACAGAGTTTCTGTTTCAGGTGATGAAAAAGTTTTGGAAATAGAGTGATGATGGTTGCACAATATTGTGAATGTAATTAATGCCACTGAATTATACACCTAAAAATGGTTAAAATGGCATTAAAAAAGATACAGTATCTTGCTCTCTGGTCCAGGCTGGAGTGCAACGGTACAATCATAGCTCACTGCAGCCTCAATCTCTCAGGCTGAAGAGAGCCTCCTCCTGCCTCAGCCTCCCACAATTAGCTGAGACTACAGGTGAGTGCCACTACACCTGGCTAATTTTGTTGATTTTTTTTTTTTAGTAGAAATGAGATCTTGCTGTGTTCCCCAGGCTGATCTGGAACTCCTGAGCTCAAGTGATCATCCTGCCTCCACCTCCCAAAGTGCTGGGATTACAAGTGTTAGCCATTGCACCCAGCTGCAAATTTTTAGTACATACATTTTACCGTATTAAAAAAAAAAAGGAAAAAAGAATACTGAAGTTTTTACCCTGGTCTCTTCACCTTCTTCCAGTCTCTAGATCCTTGTCACATACATTAGCCTAACTTTGTTCTATCATAAGCACTTATACGCCCCCTTTTTGGGTGTGTTTGTTTTTTGAGACGGAGTTTCTCGCTCTTGTTGCCCAGGTTGGAGTACAATGGCATGATCTCGGCTCACTGCAATCTCCACCTCCCAGGTTCTAGCGACTCTCCTGCTTCAGCCTCCTGAGTAGCTGGGATTACCAGCTACTATGCCACCACGCCCAGCTAATTTTTGTATTTTTAGTAGAGATGGGGTTTCACCATGTTGGTCAGGCTGATCTCGAACTCCCGACCTTAGGTGATCCGCCCGTCTCCGCCTCCCAAAGTGCTGGGATTACAGGTATGAGCCACCATGCCCGGCCTATACTCCCCATTTAAAACACAAAAAAACACTTCTTTGACTTTTCCCTTTTATAAGTCACTTTAAGTCTATATCATACCCACCTGTGGGTGGCATAGCCTTGGTCTGAATACTGGCCCAATTGAGATATCTGTGTTCTCTATGGGACTGTCATGCTTGATGGATCGCTGTTCCTCGTCACCCCAATATCTGCTGCTGTGTGCCACATGACAAAATCCTTGTCTTTAAGTAGTTATCTTCTCGGGAAAATATATTCAGGAGAACATTCAAGACAGTCTGGAACAGCGTTTCCCTAATGTCAGTCATTTGGATGCTGCCTTCCCATACTAGTATCTACAATGGTTAACATATTCTTTAAATAGAACCATTTATTAGAAAAAATTTTTAATGTAAATAAGAAAACCAGTATTACTTGCCACAAATAACAAAAATAAACTGTCCAAAATCATGAATACAAAGCAGTTTAAGGTCTAGCTTTATATAATATTATTGCCCACTGAAAGTTTTGAGCCTAAAGTCTGATCTCTGTCTAAAAGGGGAAGAAGAAAAAGTGAGGTTAAAGATATGAATATGAAATGAGGTTTTCTCCTGACTGTAAGACTGAACAAGTGCAAGGGACTTTCTCAATATGTGAGTGAATATAATTTGCCATATTATTTAATCAATTCTGAGATACTTTTCCCCAAATTTTATTATTATTATTATTATTATTATTATTTTGAGACTGATTCGCACTCTGTCGCCCAGGCTGGAATACAGTGACGCGATCTCGGCTCACTGTAACTTCTCTCTCCCGGGTTCAAGCTATTCTCCTGCCTCAGCCTCCCGAGTTGCTAGGATTACAGGTGCCCGCCACCACGCCTGGCCTTTCAAAATTTTTGGTAGAGACTGGGTTTCGCCCTGTTGGCCAGGCTGGTCTCGAACTCCTGACCTCAAGTGATCCGCCCGCTTCGGCCTCCCAAAGTGCTGGGATTACAGGCTTAAGCCACCGCGCCCGGCCTTTCCCCAAATTTTAATACTTTAAAATAGAGAACATCTTACAATCAACAGGTTGTGACAGGTTAATTGGCCGCGTTTTATCTTTGATAGCTCTAAAGTCAAGATAACTCGGGCACGATCCCGAGCAAGATTCCAGCACTGCCTATTGTCATTTGTAGACCGGAGACAGGAATACCTATCTCACAGGCTGTTACACAATAGCGCCGGTGAAGCGCTTGTCACAAAGCCTGACCCAGGACAATCTCAAAAACGGAGATTCTGTTATTTAAATGGTTTATTTTTGTGCGCTAAGTTTCACATCAACCCAACTGTCTCTTGATAGGTTCCTACTAGGCACTAGAGATATGTTTTAGAAATTACTTATGATCGTAGAAGCCGCTGGAAGTCCACAGACTCAAGCTCATCGCTCTAGCGGAGCAAACAGCTGGGCGCCCGCCGGCCCAAGCTTCCGCAACTGCGTAGTCGGCGCTGTGACGTCCGGCGCGGCTCTGTGACGTCACGAATCGGTTCACTGTAAGAGGGGAGGGCCTTCTTCTCCAGGGGAGGGCTACGTGTTGACGCCATACGCCAGGGCGGGGCCGAGAGTTTAGAGCCCCGGAGTGGGGTGTCGGCGCCTCATTCGGGTGGAGCTGAGCCGGAGACAGGTAACCTTGCGCTGTCGCTGCCCCCGTCCCAGTGCCGGGTAGCGCGGTGCTTGGCGGCCCGGGGTTGGAGATAGCGGGAAAGGGCGAGGCCGCCGCGCCCTTGGTGCTGCGGGTGCCGCGGTGACAGGGGAGTGGAGCTGGATGGAGTGGGGCTGACGGAGGGTGGTAGGAGGGACGGGACCTGATGGATGGCCGTGGTAGCCAATGGCGCCGCGGGGCCCGCCCGGCGGGCGGAGATTGGCGGGTACGAGCGAGCTCCGAGGTCGCGCGGGGCGCGGAGCGACGCGCCATTGGCGATCGTAGAGTGAGGGGCGGGCGCGGCGGCGGATGTGAGGGAGAGGGCGGTGCGTCCGCAAGGGTGACCCCCAAGGTCGCTGCGGGCGTCACGTGGCAGGCAGCTCTCTGGCGGCGTCCTTCCCGACCGGGACGCACTCTCCTTCCCGCCTGTGAGGACCGCGTCGCTTTGTCCGAAAGACAGTGTGGCCTGCTCGAGTCGCGTCGGAGCATCTAGCCTTGGGGTGGCCCTGGGTGGGACTGCCTGTTTGGATTACGGCGCAGACCTTGGTCCCGCCCCCACACCTGCTGCCCAAAGTTGGGACGAACAGATTGACTGAGATGAAGCTTATTTTCCGTAGAAACATCTTTCAAGCACCATTTTCCCTCGAAAATGTATCAGACATTGGATATGAGTTTTAACCTATTGAGATTTAATAGAAAACTTGCTGTGCCCTCGCCCTGACCCGGGTGCGTCCCACCTGCCATCCCCATCCCTTTGCCCAGAATATAGGACTTCGTGTTAGGGTTTCCTTGTGCCTTGTCTTGCAGTCCGTACCCTGAGTCTGATTTCCGGATACACTGCTCTGAACAGCTGGGTTTAGGATGGGTAGCATAGGATAAAGCCTTTTTTTTTATAAGGCAGCATTAGTTGCAACAAACTGTGCTTTGCCGTGTAGACCTAGGAGAGTATATAACATTATTGTAGTTTCGTAAATTAGCTGAGGACTGGATCTTGGAAAGTTGAATAAAGGTCACTGTATGCTCATTTTTTGTTGTTGTTGTCTTGTTTTGTTTGAGATGGAGTCTTTGTCGCCCAGGCTGGAGTGCTGTAGCGCGATCTCGGCTCACTGCAACCTCTGCCTTCCTGGATTCAAGTGATTCTCCTGCCTCAGCCTGCCGAGTAGCTGGTATTACAGGCACGCGCCTGGCAATTTTTTGTATTTTTAGTAGAGATGGGTTTTCACCACCTTGGCTAGGTTGTTCTCGAACTCCTGACCTCAGGTGATCCACCTGCCTTGGCCTCCCAAAGTGCTGGGATTACAGGCGTGAGCCACTGCACCCGGCCCTTCATTATTTTTTTAAAGCACACTTTTCACATTTCAGTTACTTTTTCCGTTTAAATAACATCTTTATTGAGATAAAATTCACATACCATGCAATTCACCCATTTGACGTGCACAATTTCGGCCGGTCGTGGTGGGTCATGTTTGTAATCCCAGCACTTTGGGAGACTGTGAAAGGAATATCGATTGACCTCAAGAGTTCAAGGAGACCAGCCTTAGCAACCAAAGTGATACCCTGCGTCTACAAAAAATAAAATTCTCAGGGTATGGTGGCATATACCGCGTATACCTGTAGTCCCAACTACTCAGGAAGCTGAGGTTGGAGGATGGCATGAGCTGGGGGAGGTCCAAGCTTCAGTGAGCCATTATTGCACCACTACACTCCAGCCTGGGTGACACAGTGAGATCCTGTCTTAAAAAAAAAAAAAAAAAAACGGGTGCAGTGTCTCACACCTATAATCCTAGCACTTTGGGAGGCCAAGGCAGGTGGATCCCCTGAGGTCAGGAGTTTGAGACCAGCCTGGCCAACGTGGTGAAACCCCGTCTCTACTAAAAATACAAAAGTTAGCAGGGCGTGGTGGTGTGGGCCGGTAGTCTCAGCAGGAGGCTGAGGCAGGAGAATCGCTTGAACACAGAAGGCAGAGGTTGCAGTGAACCAAGATCACGCCACTGCACTACAGCCTGGGCGACAAAGGGAGACTCCAGCTCAAAAAAAAAAAAAAGGAAAGAGAAAACTACAGTATCATCTACTTTTAGATTTTAGGTAATTTTATTTTGAGGTGATTGTACAAATTATTGATAAATTTATTTTAACAGTAAAATTTTAAGAAATTGTACATAAAAATTTATTCTATACAGTCATAATAAATAGTACAGAGAGATCCTGTGTTCCTTTCCCACTTCTCTAACATTGTGCAAAACTGTAGTAAATGTCACAACCAGATGATGACATTAGTAAAATTCAAGATACAGAATATTCCCATCATCACAAGGATCCCTTCCATTGCTTTTTTATAGCTACACCCACATCCCTCCCATTCCCAGTCTTTCAACTCCTGACAACCATTAATCTGTTCTCCATTTCCCTAATTTTGGCATGTCAAGAATGCCAAATAAAGGGATTCATAGAGCCTTTTGGGATTGGTTTTTTCCACTCAGATTAATTCCCTGGAGAATCATCCAGGTTGTTGCGTGTACCAGTAGTTCATTCCTTGGCCAGGCACAGTGGCTCACGTCTGTAATCCCAGCAACTTTGGGGGGCTGAGGCAGGCAGATCGCTTGAGCCCAGGAGTTCAAGACCAGTCTGAGGAACATAGTGAGACCTCATCTCTACAAAAAAAAAAAAAATTAGCCAGATGCAGTGGTGCGTTCTTGTAATCCCAGCTACTCAGGAAGCTGAAGTGGGAGGATCGCTTGAGCCTGGGCTGTAGTGGCTGCAGTGAGCCAAGATCGCGTCACTGCACTCCAGCGTGAGTGACAGAGTGAGACCCTGTCTCAAAAAAAAAAAGTACTTCATTCCTTTTATTGAAGCCGGGCTATGGATGTACCACAGTTGGTTTATTCTTCCATTAAAAGACATCTTTACTGTTTCCATTCTTTGGCTATTACAAATAAAGCTGCTACAAACCTTCATGTACAGGTTTTTATGTGAACATGAATTAACATTTCTCCAAGATAAATGCCCAGGATTACAATCACTAAGTTGTAAGTCGTAGTGCATGCTTAGTTATTGAACAAACAGCCGAACTGTTTTCCAGAGAGATTGTACTATTTTACATTCACACTGGCACTGTATGATCTTGTTTCTCCACATACTTGCCAGCGTTTGGTGATGTTACTTTTTTTATTATAGCCATTCCAATAGATGTGTAGTAATGTCTCTTTGTGGTTGTAATGTGCATTTTTCTGATGGCTAATGATGTTGAAAATCTTTGCATATGCTTGTTTGCCATCTGTCTATTCTCTCTTTTCTTGGAAAAGATAGGATCTTGCTATGTTGCCCAGGCTGGTCTTGAACTCCTGGGATAAACTGATCCTCCTGTCTTGGCCTCCCAAAGTGCTAGGATTTCAGGCATGAGCCACCATGCCTGGCCCCTGTATACTCTTGGGTGAAATGTCTGTTCATATCTTTTGTCCATTTCGTAATTAGATTGTTCAGTTTTTGTTAACTGTTGAGTTTTGAGAATTTCTAATGTATCCTAGATACCAGTGCTTTGTTGGATATGTAGTTTGCAGATATTTTCATCTTTGTTTGTTTGAGACGGAGTCTTGCTCTGTTGCCCAGGCTGGAGTGCAGTGGTGTGATCTTGGCTCACTGCAACCTCCGCCTCCTGGGTTCAAGCGATTCTTCTTTTTCAGCCTCCCAAGTAGCTGGGACTACAGCCACTTGCCACCACCCCCAGCTAATTTAATTTGTATTTTTAGTAGAGACGGGCTTTTACGGTGTTAGCCAGGATGATCTGGGTCTCCTGACCTCGTGGTTGACACCCCCTTAGCCTCCCAAAGTGCTGGGATTACAGGTGTGAGCCACCACGCCCAGCCACCTTTCATTATTATATTTATTTATTATTTTTGAGACAAGGTCTCACTCTGTCACCCAGGCTAGAGTAGAGTGGCATAATCACAGCTTACTGCAGCTTCTACCTTCCAGGCTCAAGCAATCCTCCCATCTCAGCCTCCTGAGTAGCTGGGACTATAGGCATGTGCCACCATGCCTGGCTGTTTTTTTTCTTTTGTTTTGTTTTTTTGAGAGGGAGTCTCACTCTGTCGCCCAGGCTGGAGTGCAGTGGCGCGTTCTCAGCTCACTGTAACCTCCGCCTCCCAGATTCAAGCGATTCTCCTGCCTCAGCCTCCTGAGTAGCTGGGACTGTAGGTGCGTGCCACCACGCCCAGCTAATTTTTTTGTATTTTTAGTAGAGACAGGGTTTCACCATGTTAGCCAGGATGGTCTCGATCTCCTGACCTTGTGATCCACTCACCTCGGCCTCCCAAAGTGCTGGGATTACAGGCTTGAGCCACTGCGCCTGGCTTGTTTTGTTTTGTTTTGTTTTGTTTTGTTTTTGTTTTCTGAGACAGTCTCACTTTGTCGCCCAGGCTGGAATGAAGTGTTGTGATCTCAGCTCACTGCAACCTCCACCTCCCAGATTCATGTTATTCTTGCAACTCAGCCTCCTGAGTAACTGGTACTATAGGTGCCTGCCACCACACCTGGCGAATTTTTATTTTTTTAGTTGAGATGGGGTTTCACCATGTTAGCCAGGCTGGTCTCAAACTCCTGACCTCAAGTCATCTGCCTGCATCTGCCTCCCAAAATGCTGGGATAACAGGTGTGAGCCACCAGGCCCAGCCACCTGGCCTTTTTTTTTTTTTTTTTTTTTTGAGATGGAATTTTGCTGTTGTTGTGCAGGCTGGAGTGCCATGGCATGATCTGAGCTCACTGCAACCTCCACCTCCCGGGTTCAAGTGATTCTCCTGCCTCAGCCTCCCAAGTAGCTGGGATTACAGGCATGCACTGCCATGCCCCGCTAATTTTGTATTTTTAGTTGAGACAGGGTTTCTCCATGTTGGTCAGGCTGGTCTCAAACTCCCAACCTGGGGTGAACTGCCCACCTCAGCCTCCCAAAGTGCTGGGATTATAGGCATTTTTTTTTTCTTGTATATAATGCACTATTTCTCTCTGGCTTCCTTCAAGGTTTTTTGTTGTTGTTTTTTTGGGGGGGAGGGTTTTGTATTGAGTTTTCTGAATTTGTTTATGATGTGTCTTGGCGTACATTTACTTGGGTTTATTCTGCATGGGGTTCTTTATGACTTTTTGCCAAATTTGGGAGATTTGTAGCCATTATTTCTTTGAATGGTTTTCCAGCCCCTCCTTCTGCCTTCGTCTGGGACTCCGATGACATCAATATTAGATCTTTTGTTATTTCCCTGAGGCCTTGTTCTGTCTTCAAGTTCACTAATTTCCTCTGTCTTCTTTATTCTGCCATTTAACCCATGCTTAAGTTTTTTTCTTTTGCTTAGTGCATTTTTCAGTTCTGAAATGTCTATTTTATTATCTACATCTTCTCTTTGCTGAAACTTTCTCATTTGTTTCAAGCATGTTCATAGTTGTTCGTGGAAGCATTTTGAGGATGCCTCTTTTAGAATCTTTGTCAGATAATTCTAAGTCTATGTCATCTTGGTATTAGTGTCTGTAGATTGTCTTTTTTTGTTTTGTTTTGTTTTGAGACGAAGTCTCACTCTGTTGCCCAGGCTGGAGGAGTGCAGTGGCGCAATCTCAACTCACTGCAAACTCCCGGGTTCAAGAGATTCTCCTGCCTCAGCCTTCCAAGTAGCTAGGATTACAGGCGTATGCCACCATGCCAGGCTAATTTTTGTGTTTTTGTAAAGATGGGGCTTCACCATGGTGGCCAGGCTGGTCTTGAATTCCTGACCTCAAGTAATAACACCCACCTCAGCCTCCCAAAGTGCTGGGATTACAGGTGTGAGCCACCACCCCCAGCCAAGATTATCCTGGCCCTTGATGTAAAGAGTGATCTTTGACTTACAACCTGGACATTCTGGGTGTTATGTTATGGACTCTTGATCTTGTTTAAATCTCTAAGTAATGCAGTCTTCCTCTGCTGGGGCAGGGAGGGGCTGCTTCCTCATTGTTGCTGGGTGGGATGTCTTGGGGAAGGGATTCCTTGTTATTGCTACATGTATGGCTGTAAGAGTTCCCCATTAGGCCTTGGTGATATCACTCTGCCTGGGAAGGGAGGGGTGCTGCTTCATTACTGCTGGATGGGATTGAAATCCAGACTCCCTGCCTGGTCTCCACTGACTTATCAGGGAGTGAGTTGGGGAGGACTAATTATTCACCAGGTGGGGATGAAAGTCCCTGATCTCTATTCTGACATCAGCTAAGTGGAGTGAGGAAGTTTCCTGTGGAGTTTGGCTGCAGTAGAGCAATTGTTCTTTAAAACTTTAAAAGTGTTCCATCTTGCTGCTCTTTTCCTGGTCCTTTGGCTAGAGAGAACAGGTTTCTGTTTGTAGTTTTCTTTGTCTACACCTATTGGCATTTCTGGATTGTAGGCTTCTCCGGTACCTAGGTCTGAGACATATGAAGCAAAAAGAAAATCAAGGACTCAGTACTCGGCCGGGTGTGGTGGCTCATACCTGTAATCCTAGCATTTTGGGAGTCTGAGATGGGCGGATCACTTGAGGTCAGGAGTTTGAGGCCACCTTGGCCAACATGGCAAAACTGTCTCTATAAAAAATACAGAAATTAGCCACGCATGGTGATGTGCGCCTGTGGTAGTCTCAGCTACTTGGGGGACTGAGGTAGGAGAATTATTTGAGCCCAGGAGGTCCAGGCTGCAGTGAGCCAAGATCATGCCACTGCCCTCCAGCCTGGGCAACAGAGCAAGACCCTGATAACAACAACAACAACAAACTCAATCCTTTCCTTGGGTCCTCTGGTTCCTAGCCAGTCTGCTTCCTTCTGCACCCTTCAGAGTCTTGTTTTGTCTTAAATGTAATGCCTCATGTTTTTAGCTATATTTAGCAGGAAATAGACGTTTTATATATGCTTTAATGAGATGTTAAAAAATTGTCCTGCTTTCCATAAAGATTTAATATCAATACCTTTTAAAAGGGCCTATCTATCTACACCCTCCCCAGTCAACCTATTTATACCACTTCAGTCATGGTCATTTCTGATGCTGTGGGACCACGTCTCGGGGAAGGGGCAGAACAGTCTTCAGACATATACTGAAGCATACTCAGGGATCCGATCAGAGAGGTGTCAGTCCCTACCAGTGGTGACGGCCCATGATTGGTGAACTAAAAAAGCTTCTGTGCTAAATGATGGAGACAGCCTACTAATGTTTTGGAAGTTACCAGTTGACCACCACTCCGAATTAGCTAATGTTTAGGTTTAAATATCTTGGAAACTTGAACTTTTTTTTTTTTTTGAGGCAGAGTCTTGGTGTGTGTGTGTGTGTGTGTGTGGTTTTTTTTGAGACGGAGTCTCGCTCTGTCGTCCAGACTGGAGTGCAGTAGTGCGATCTCGGCTCACTGCAGCCTCCACCTCACAGGTTCAAGCGATTCTCCTACCTCAGCCTCCCAGGTAGCTGGGAGGGACTACAGGCGCCCGCCACCATGCGATGCAACTAATTTTTTTGTAGTTTTAGTAGAGACGGGGTTTCACCATGTTGGCCAGGCTAGTCTCAAACTCCTGATCTCAGGTGATCCACCCACCTTGACCTCCCAAAGTGCTGGGATTACAGGCATGAGCCACCATACCCAGCCATTTCTTTAGTCATAGATACACCTTCAAGTTTTCAAAGTGCTTTCATATTTGTGTTACAATTACAAAAAGACATTATGAGGAGGTTAGGAGTAATTACTGTCTCCACTTTATGGCCCAGGAAAGCTCACAGGGTGACTTGGTGTCACGAGGCCTCTGTGCCTGTAGGCTCAATAATTGTTTCCACTAGCAACCAAAAAAAACTTTGCAGTTTAAAAGTAATCCTCACTACTTCCCTGTCCCTCAGCTTTTGTGTAATCAGGTGTCACTAGTGAAAGATACTAAATTCTTTGAGATTCTCAGCCAATAAGGGAGAATTGATGGCTGTACTCTGTATATGAGTTCTTTGTATTACTACAAAAATAATTGCAGGCATGAGATAACAGCCATAGGTTTGTAGCAAATGTTGTGTTCATGATTCATCAGAAAGACTGAGTCCGAAACTGAAAAAAAGAAAGCGGATGAGTTGTCCTTTAAAATGGTTGCCAGCTAACACTCATAGGGTATAAGGATCATGTAATGATGTGTAGATTTTTTTCCCTCAAAGATTCATTTGCTGAGAAACAGCAGACTGTTTTTGCTAGGTCTTGCCTTTTTAATTACCCCTCTACCTAGCCAATGTCATGTTGATAGGCGTCAGTAGGTGGTTTATTTCCCTCATTCTTTGTGTCCTGGGATAGGATGCCTCCTGCCCAACTGGGGAAATTCAAGGCATAGACCTCAAAAGCTTCATGTTTCAGACAGAACCCTATTTAAGTATATCATTTCCTAAGGGCAGGGCATTTAACACCTGAAAACTAATTTTCCTTTGGTTTTACTTTTCTCTTATTTTCCCAAATGTATGTGTTTATTCTTGTATCTTGAAAATAATGAATTACAACTTTTTTTTTTTTTTTTTTTTTTTTTTTTTTGCGAAGGAGTCTCGCTCTGTCACCCAGGCTGGAGTGCAGTGGCCAGATCTCAGCTCACTGCAAACTCCGCCTCCCGGGTTTACGCCATTCTCCTGCCTCAGCCTCCCGAGTAGCTGGAACTACAGGCGCCCGCCACCTCGCCCGGCTAGTTTTTTGTATTTTTTTAGTAGAGACGGGGTTTCACCGTGTTAGCCAGGATGGTCTCGATCTCCTGACCTCGTGATCCGCCCGCCTCGGCCTCCCAAAGTGCTGGGATTACAGGCTTGAGCCACCGCGCCCGGCCTCAACTTGTATCATTTTCATGTGCAGTGATAAGTTCAGTTACATTTTTTCTTACACATTAAAAAAATAACTATTGAGATGTAATTCACATATATACAATTCACCATTTAAATTGTAAGGCGAATGTTTTTCAGTATATTAGAGGATTGTGACACCATCAATACAATCTAGTTTTAGAGCATTTTCATCCTCTCCTCCCAAAAAGAAAGCCCTGTATCCATTGAGTCACTCCTCATCCTCCCCTTATTCCTCTGCCCCAGCCCTGGGCAACCACTAATCTACTTTCTCTCTGTATAGATTTGCTTATTCTGGAATGTGATATTATTATACGTATATAGGTTTTTGTCCATGAGTCCTGATTTTAACTCCCATAGCTCTTGTTATTTCCTAAGTGACTAAAATAAGCTTGTATTTTGTTAAAGTATTTATCCTTGGTTCCTGAAGTAGCTTCCAAACAGCTTCAGAGTGATAAAAGTGAAAGACAGTCTTTCGTTATGATGTTGGGGTGCTTTAGGCCCCAGAAGCAGACCTGTGGCACTCCTTTCACCTGCTGCTTTTTCTCCCCAAGGGAGGCCATAGAAACTAAAAATATACTCTAATATTCCTCCACTGTTCTGTCTTGGAGCCGGCCGTAAAGAAATTCTCTGACCTACCTTGTCTGATTATAGGTCACAAGACACCCACTTCAGGAGTCCTGCCTCACACGCACAGGAAGGATCCTACACAGTGAGACCAGGAAGAATCTGAACAAACAGGCCTGGCTGGGTTTCCCCACTCAGTCTGTTGGTGTTAGATCATACCCTTTTTGTCTGATCACATATCTACGTGGTTATCTATGCTACAGTCATGCGTATCCAAAGAAGTCTCCATAAAAGGCCCAAGATGATGGGGTACAGAGAGCTTCTGGATAGCTGAACATGTGGAGACTCCTGGAGGGTGGCATGCCTGGGGAGGGTATGGAAGCTCCGTACCCCATCCAACACCTTGACCTGTGCAACTCTTAATCCACATCCTATGTTATATTCTTTGAAAAAAACAGTAGATGTAAGTAAGTGTTTCCCTGAGTTCTTAGAAATTTTTTGAACCAAAGGAGGGGTTCTTGGGTTCTGCAGTTTCTAGCTGGTTGGCCAGAAGTACAAGTAAGACAACTGGGGACTTGCTATTACATCGGAAATAGGGGCAGCCTTGTGGGATTGAGCTCTTGACCTGTGGTATCTGATGCCGTCTCCAGGTAGGTAGCGGCAGACTTGAATTGCATTATTGGTAGGGAGAATTCCTCACACATTTTGTCACAGAAATCTTCTGTGTTAATTGTTGTGTGAGAGCAGAGGAATAGACTCATAATGTCTTTTGCATCTGCTTCTTTTTACTGAGCATAATGTTTTCAGGGTTCCTCCAGGTGGAGCATGCACCAGCACTTCCTTAGTTTTCATTGCAGAATGCTGTTATATTCTATAGATATAACATGTTTTGCTTATCCATTCATCAGTGATGGACATTTGAGTTGTTTCTACTATTTGACTTTTACCAATAATGCTGCTGTGGGCATTTGTGTACAAGTTTTTTGTGGACATACATTTTCATTTATCTTGATTATATATCTAGGAGTGGAATTGCTGAGTTATATGGTAACTTTATGTGTTTATTGGCTATTAGTATATCTTCTTTGGAGAAATGTCTATTCAAATCCTTTGCCTACTTTTTGATTGAGTTTTTTTTTTACTGTTGCATTATGAGAGTTCTTTATATATTCTGTATGTAAGTTCCTTATCAGATAAGTGCAAATATTTTCTCCCATCTATATCATTTCTTTCTTAATAAGTTATTTGAAGCACAAAAGTTTTTTATTTTTTATTTTTTTGCTTGTTTTGAGACAGAGTCTCACTCTGTCAACCAGGCTGGAGTGCGGTGGTGCAATCTCAGCTCACTGCAACCTCTGCCTCCTGGGTTCAAGGGATTCTCTCCTGCCTCAGCCTCCCAAGCAGCTGGGACTACAGGCGTGTATGACCACGCCCAGCTAATTTTTGTATTTTTGTAGAAATGGGGTTTTGCCATGTTGGCTAGGCTGGTCTCGAATTCCTGACTTCAAGTGATCTACCTGCCTCAGCCTCACAAAGTGCTGAGATTACAGGCGTGGGCTACCGCTCCTGGCCAAGTTTTTTATTTTGATGAAATCCAATTTGTGGTTTTTATTTTGTTGTTTATACTGGTGGTGTCATAACTAAGAATCCATGGCCTGAGCCAAGGTCACAAAGATTTACTTCATGAAAGTTGTAAAACTTCTAAGTATCTTACAGTTTTATCTCTTACACTCAGGACGTCGATCAATTTTGGATTTTGTATATGACTGTGCGACTTCATTCTTCTTTACACATGGAGCTCTAGTTGTCCCAGCACCTTCAGTTGAAAAGACTGTTGTTTTCCCCACTGAATGGAGTTGGCACCTATTTAAATAGAAACATTCTTTTAAACCAAGTTTGTCCAACCTCAAGCCCGTGGGCCACATGTGGCCCAGGACAGTTTTGAATGTGGCCCAACACAAGTTCGCAAACTTTGTTAAAACATTATGGATGTTTTTGCAATTTTTTTCTTTTTTAAGCTCATCAGTTGTCGTTAGTGTTAGTGTATTTTATGTGTGGCCCGAGACAATTCTTCTAGTGTTGCCCAGGGAAGCCAAAATATTGGACATCCCTGTTTTAAACCAAAAATCAAAACACTTGGATATTTTGGACAGCTCAGAGGCACTTTCAGAAAAAGCGTTTTAAACAATTGAATGTCTCTACCAAATAACATACTATTCTTAAAGTTGACTTAGTATCAGTTACAGAATTCTAAGTTGAATTTCAAGACCTAATGTTGACTGGCCTGCAGTTTTCCTTCTTGTATTTAATATATTTTGTTTGTTTTTTATTTTTTTAGAGATAGGGTCTCGCTCTGTCACCCAGGCTGGAGTGGAGTGGCACGATCATAGCTCGCTGAAGGCTTGACCTCGTGGGCTCAGGCAATCCTTCCACCTCATCCTCCTGGGTAGCTGGGACTACAGACATGTGCCACCATACCCTGATAGCTTTTAAATTTTTTGTGGAGACGTGGTTTCACTGTGTTGCGCAGGCTGGTCTCAANTGTCGCCCGGGCTGGAGTGCAGTGGCCGGATCTCAGCTCACTGCAAGCTCCGCCTCCCAGGTTTACGCCATTCTCCTGCCTCAGCCTCCCAAGTAGCTGGGACTACAGGCGCCCGCCACCTCGCCCGGCTAGATTTTTGTATTTTTTAGTAGAGACGGGGTTTCACCGTGTTAGCCAGGATGGTCTCGAACTCCTGACCTCGTGATCCGCCCATCTCGGCCTCCCAAAGTGCTGGGATTACAGGCTTGAGCCACCGCGCCCGACCTCAAGCAGTCCTTAAGTCTTGGCATCCCAAAGTGCTAGGATTATAGGCATGAGCCACCGTGCTTGGTTTTTAATATCTTCTTATGCCATTTTATGTAAGAGAGAAAGGTGAAGAACGGGTATTTACCAGAATTGGAAATCTGCATTAGTGTTGGCTCTGTGGGTCTGTCAGAGTGTGGACAGCAAACAGCTGTCCTGGCTGTTCCTGGGTGGAGTTGGGGATGTTGAGCCATCTGCTGGAGGGCACTTCTTCCCATGAGTCATCTTAAAGGAAGTTTAAAAATCTCAGCTGGGCATGTGGCTCACGCCTATAATATCAGCACTTTGGGAGGCCGAGACAGGCAGATCACGAGGTCAGGAGTTTGAGACCAGCCTGGCCAACATAGTGAAACCCTGTCTCTACTAAAAATACAAAAATTAGCCAGGTATGGTAGCACGCACCTGTTGTCCTAGCTACTCGGGAGGCTGAGGCAGGGGAATTGCTTGAACCTGGGATGGGGAGGTTGCAGTGAGCCGAGATCATGCCACTGGACTACAGAGCGAGACTCCATATAAAAAAAAAAAAAAAAAAAGTCTAGCTGTCCTGGCAGCTCTGCTGGGCAGCACTTAACTATTTGTCAGATTCAGTGACTGTGGATAGCAAAATGTCATGATTTACTTAAACAGGATCATGTTGAAGGGGGCACTTTGGGAAGAACAGATGAAATGGGTGTTTTACAGTTGTCAGTTTGGTACCTGTTAATTGGGCTATTGCAGCAACTGAATACTGATAGTTAATGAGGTGATGCTATTGTTTTCTGGTAGAAAACCCAACTCAGAGGCAATTGGGTGTTTAATGTTGCCTAGATAATGACATTAAAGGAAAAAAAAATGAATGTTTTCCTTTGAGCCTGAGAAATAAAAAAAAAAAAATAGCATAAAACGAAGCAACAGTAGTATTTTGCTGTCAATGTTAGGGCTTTTGTCTCCCTTAAATGTGTCAGTGGAAAACTTGGAGTGTAGTTGGAGGTAGGAAGAACTACTGAATTAACTTAAAACTTTTGATTTCTAAAGTAAAAACCCAGGGGTAAAGATTGCATTCCCTGATTATATCCAGAATATATTGTTTGTTTACCGTTAATTTGTAAGGAGCAAGTTTTGTTTGTGTTGTTTGTTTTAAAGAATATGTTCTGCTGTTTCTCCTCTTGCTGACCTATCTCTTCTTAGCGGAGCAGGACACTCTGAGCCCTCTCTCGGTGTCCCTAATGTGTATCCTGAGCATATATGGGCCAAGAGGAAGGTTCCGATACATAATATAGAGGATATTTTATGTAACAATTCACACTATGTTTCAGAGCTTTGGGTAGCTGTGGACATGGGGTATAGTTCCAACTTTACAACCCGGGCGCCTGCTTTGAGACAAATTCATGAGCAACCATGTAGGCCAGCAAGCACCTTTTTTTCCCACAGGCAGCATCCTTGTGAACTTTCCTCTTGGATCCTGACTCTGCTGCTAGTAGCCTGTGACCTTGGATGAAATTAAGGGAATGGAAACTGACGCTATCTGTAAAGTGAAAGAGCTGGTGCCTGCCTTACAGGGAACCTCTGGGTTTATGCATGAATCAGATGTGTGGAGTTACTCACCATGGAGGACCCAGGGCAGGCAGGCATTATTGAACTGCTCTGTGTGCTCTTTTCAATCTTTGCAGGGCCCACCCACATCTCCCTTGCTCAGACCTGGCTCCCCATGGCTTATGAAAGGGGGCTGAGTGCAGGAGGTGGCGGGCGGGACACCGGACATCCCTCTGTGGCTTTTCCTTACCCTTCCTAGTACCATGAGATTCTGGCTCTTCCCATCTGTTTCTGCCTATGGGTCCTTCCACATGCAGTGCCTCCTCTTCCCTCCTTCCCATCCATGTCCTTTTGCCCTGAGACACACCCACCTGGAAGGAGCCCGTCCTCTCACAGGTCTGCTGGCATATTCTGCACCTCTAAAGTACTCAGTGTTTCCTCTGCAATCTTTTCTGTGTTGTTTTCCCTCTGCTCAAGGGTGAATTGAGAGTAAGGAAAGTATTTTTCTAATTTCTTTGTATGTTCCGTAATATCGTAAGTACAGCAGGTACTCAGTAGTTTCTGGACAGATAAGAAAATGTTTTTCTTATTCTGCAATTAATCCTAATCCTAATTCTAAATTAATTAATCCTTGTTGCCTTTTTTCTAATTGTTTTATATATATATATATATAATATGAGGTCTACCTTCTTAAATTTTTAAGTGCACAACACTGTTAACTAGAGGTACTATATTGTGCAGTAAATCCCTAGAACTTACTCTTCTCGCATAACTAAAACTTTACACCCATTGAACAACTTTCCATTTATCCCTTCCCATGGCCCCAGGAAACCACCACTCTAGTCTCTGCTCCCATAAGCTTGACTGTTTTAGATACCACATATAAATAGAATCATGCAGTATTTATCTTGTGATTGGCTGTTTCACTTAGCAGAATGTCCTCCGGGTTCATCCATGTTGTCACACATGGCAGGATTTTCTTCTATTTTAAGGCCAAATAATATTCCATTGTCTAAATAAGCCACATCTTCTTTCGTTCTTTCTTTCTTTTTTCTCTCTCTTTTTTTTTTTTTTTGAGATAGGGTCTCTCTCTGTTGCCCAGGCAGGAGTGCAATGGCACAATCATATCTCACTCAGCCTCAAACTCCTGCGCTCAAGCAGTCCCCCTGCCTCAGTCGACTGAATAGCTTGGACTACAGGTGTGCACCACCACACCTGGCTAATTTTTGTATTTTTTGTAGAGATGGGGTCTCTCTTTCTTGCCCAGGATAGTCTCAAACTCCTGGACTCATGATCTTCCTGCCTTGGCCTCCCAAAGTGCTGGGATCATAGGCATGAGCCACTGTGGCTGGCCTCCTTTTTTTTTCTTTTCTTTTCGGTTTTTTTGTTTGTTTGTTTTTGTTTTTTTTTTTTACTATTTTGAGACGGAGTCTCCCTCTGTCGCCCAGGCTGGAGTGCAGTGGTGCGATCTCGGCTCACTGCAAGCTCTGCCTCCCGGGTTCATGCCATTCTCCCACCTCAGCCTCCCAAGTAGCTGGGAATACAGGCACCCGCCGCCACACCCAGCTAATTTTTTTGTTTGTTTGTTTTTGTATTTTTAGTAGAGACAGGGTTTCACCATGTTAACCAGGATGGTCTCCATCTCCTGACCTCGTGATCCGCCCACCTCAGCCTCCTAAAGTGCTGGGATTCGTGAGCCAGGGCGCCTGGCCTGGCCTCCTTTTCTTTATCCGCTCATCTGTTGATGAACATTTGAGTTTTTTTCATATCTTAGCTATTGTGAGTAATGCTGCAATGAACATGGGAATGCAGATATCTCTTCAAGATATTGGTTTCAATTATTTTAGATACATGCCCACAAGTAGGATTGCTGGATCATATGGTAGTTCCATTTTTAATATTTTTAGGAACCTCCATACTGTTTTCCATAATGTATACCATTTTACATTCCCACAAGTAGTGAACAAGGGTTCCAATTTCTCCACATCCTCACCAATGCTTATTATCTTTTGTGTTTTTTTTATAATAGCCATCCTCAACAGATATTAAATGATATCTCATTATAGTTTTTATTTGCATTTCCCTGGTGATTAGTGATATTGAGCACCTTTTTAAGATAACTGTTGACCATTGATATGCCTTCTTTAGAAAAATGTCTATTCAAGCCCTTTGCCCATTTTAAAATCAGTTTGAGTTCAAATTTTCTTTTGAGTTGTGGAAGTTTCTTTTTTTCTTTTTTCTTTTCTTTCTTTTTTT